>NW_005842056.1:714424-716918 GCF_000455745.1 Alligator sinensis
CTCCCCTCTCCCCTCTCCCCTTACCCCCGGGCTTAGTTGGCTAACTCTGTATCGCATGTAACCTAGTTGTGTTCCCAACCTCACCCCCATCCTTCTATTGTTAGTCCCTCGCCCGGGCGTTATGTATTTCCCTACCGGCTTTGTCATCTTTTTTTTTGGATTTACCATCCTTACCATCTACTAATAAAAGTCAATCTACTTTGGATGATGAGACTGAGTGCATGCTTAGCAAATTTGCAGATGACGATAAGTTGGGTGGAGTTACAGGGGTCTGGAGAGTAGAGCTAAGATCCAGAATGACCTGGATAAACTGGAGAAATGTTTTGAAATCAATCCAATGAAATTCAGCAAGGAAAAGTGCAAAGTCCTGCACTGAGAATGGAAAATTGCACACACTAATACAGGCAGGGGAAGAATTGGCTAGGCTGACTGCAGGGTAGGACCTGGGTGTTACAGTGGACCATAAACTGAATGTGAGCCAACAGTGTACTCCTGTTGCCAAAAAAAAAAAAAGAAGCCAACGACTGCTGGGTTTTATTAACAGGAGTGCCACTTGCAAATCAAGGGAAGTGATTCTTCCACTCTATTTGCCACTGGTGAGGCCTTGCTGGGAGTATTTTTTCCAGTTTTGGGCCCCACAGTTCAAGAAAGATGTAAATGGGTTGGAAAGAGTCCAGCACGTAGTGACAAAGATGATTAGGGGCCTGGAAAACAGGACTTGTGAGGAAAGGCTGAAAGAACTAGGGTTATCTAGTCTGATGAAGAGAAGGCTGAGGGGGGATTTGATAATGGTCTTCAACTGCCTGAAGGACGATTACAGAGAGACTGGACATGGGCTTTTCTCTATGGCTGTGGCCTCAAGCTTCAGCAGGGCAAATTTAGGAGGAGGAACGTCCTGACGATGGGGGTGGTCAGGCATTGGGACAGGCGACCTAGAGAAGCTGTGGAGTCTCGATCCCTGGACTTTTTCAAGAGCAGTTGAGACAGACACTTGACTGCAGTGGTTTACTCAGGGCTGATCCTGCCTTGGGCAGTGGGCTGGACTAGATGACCTCCTGAGATCCCTTTCAGCCCTATTTTCCTATGGTCCTATGAACATTCATGTTTTCACGTGTCTAATTTACAAAGCTGAAAGCTGCAAACGTACATTTTAAAAGGAAGGGGCAACTGAGATTGACTTACTGCGTGACTCCAGGACCTGGAGCTTTAGAGAGAAAAAACCCAGCGTCAAATAGAACAAGAGCAGACAAGGGTGAAAGAGCTGGAACGTAGCTCATGACTAAGTGGTGTCCTGTCCATCAACCCTCCCTTAAAAACAACACTAATCTCACAACATTAAAGCACGAGGAGGAAATTATGTGGCAACATTTTACAGCTCCTCCTGCCTGTTTATTGTTTTATATATTTCCTTGCTGTGCAGTCAACTGTTTTGTGTATTGTGTTCTTCCTTCTTCCTTAGGCAATGCCTTCTTTACAGCTAGACTATTCAGCCAAAACATCTTAAATAAATAATGCACTTAAAAAAATACAACCTTAAACCATCAGACAACATCTGATTAAAAAAAACAAAAAACCAACCACCACTATGCTGCAGGGAGAAAGGGGGAGTTGCTTTTGAAATCTCATTAAAAGAAAAAATTCCCAAGAAGCAGAGATTTCTTCAATCTCTGTGCAATGCTCCTTCCGAAATAAAGGCATTTAAAACCGGAATGCCTACCAAAAGAAACAATCAAACCAAAAACCCCACTTACCCCAGAGCATAAGAGGATGCACACCAGTCTGTGTATTAGTTCACTAATTGGTTGAGGAACCCGTCTGAAGTGAGACCCCGAATTATGACTTGCTTAGAAATGTATGGGTGACTATAGAAAAGTGATCTAGTTTGCAAAGTGTTGAATGTCTCTGGATCGGGCTGATTTCAGTGGGATTTGCGAGTGCCCGGCATTTCTACAAATCAAGCCAGCTAATAATATTCAGAAGCCTAAATACAGCCTTGGGAGCCAAAAATGCTAGGAAGCGTTGTCCTGAGGTCACGGTCCATTCCCCGTCTTGCCCTTTCAAGACTTATATTCTCAGCTCACAGCTGCGATATTTTCTCCCCACAGCCCACAAGGATGAGAGGTATTTCACCAGTACATTCTCTGTGAGAGTTGCAAGTGTTTCCACTTTGTCTCATGTTTTATTACAGTTCATAAATCAACTGGGAATTTTATTGCTTTTTAATTAAAAATGCACTTGCCTGTAATGTGCCTATATACCTCTAGTGCAGTATGAATAATAAATACAAATAATAACTATCTATCAGTACAATGGGACTTAGCTGGGTGAGTATTGATTATTCTTGAAAAAACACCTTTTGGTAGGGGTAAAAGGTAATATTTTTCTTTCTTATGCCAGGGCTGTTAATTACTTTTTAAATCAATCGATACCAACTGGCCAAGCAAAATAACTCATTAGCAGTGTTTAAAATTAATAGTACAGTATGATTTCCCTA
>NW_005842056.1:716949-724039 GCF_000455745.1 Alligator sinensis
GCTTACATTCTCATTTCTAGGTGTGAGGTGATATACATCAGAATAATTAATAATCCTTGGCACATATGTAGAACCATTTCTTTACTAATTAAGCCTTAAAGGAAAGCTACATTTTTGCTTTTTTGGTTCTCTAGGAGTTCCAAACCTTGAAAAAATAAATTCAGGCTGTCCTGTCATGAAAACGCCTCAAAAATGTTGGCTTCGGTAGCAACGGAAAAAACCTCCTTTGCAGGTCACATGAAACATATTGTGTTATCAGAAATGAAACGTTTCATTTGGATGCTGACCACCAGCATTCGAAGAAACAAAACGGAGGAGACTTTAACAACAACAGTGGAACGTTTTATTTACAAAAAGGACAAAATGTAATATTTTGCTTTCCTCTGAATGTTTTTAATTGCTTGTGAGCCTTCCTGAAACCCAGCCTGGAGCAGGCGCGTGGAGCAGGAAAACCACCCGGAGAAGCCGACAGCGCAGTGGTCCAGCTGCCTGGCAAAGACAAGGTGTTTGCTTTGACTGTTTATCTTCTCTTGTAAGGCATGTGCTTGCAAGCAGTGGCTTTTCATCACTTTTAAAGCCGTTCTGATCATCTAGTCTGACTATCTGCATCCCACGGGCCAGCGATTTTCACCAAGTGACTCCCACATCTAACTCATAAGTAGCTGCGTGAACAGCGGCACGTTTTTTAGAAAAACGCCCAGCCTAGTTTTTGAAAGACTTCAGACGACGCGGTTTCCCGCACGCTCCGAGGAAGTTGTTCCAAGGGCTGATCACCCTCACGGTTGAAACTGTCTCCTTTAGTCCTGACCTTAATTATGCCATTTTGATTTCATCTCTTGGCTCCTGCCATATCCTTTTTTCTGCTAGGTCACAGTGCCGGCTGCCATCAGATATCTCTTTGCCAGGTAGGCATTTGTAGACCGTGAAAAAAGAGACCCTTCTCTTGGGCAAAGTCAGTGGACTGCGCTGCTTCAGTCTTGGTTTCTGCTATGGAGCATGGAGTTAACTAGAAACTGTTTTAAACACTGTGCTTTGGTTCCATCCTGAGCTTGGGAGGAAGATCTAAGATCCTCTGAGGCTGGAAAATGGTTGTAATCATGAGCCCTCAGACAAGGCCTTATTTTTCTTCTCTAGTCACCTACAAGAGGGCTCAAGATTCATTATTAAAGCAGAAGATCCCAGGACTGCAGTTGCTTTCCAGCCGGTGAGGGCTTTCCATCTCCAGAACTAGCCTGGTGAAAAGTTAGTGTAAGCTGTGTTGTCTCGGGGACCTTTCTTCCTGAACTGAGAAATGGTAGCTGTGTTGGGAGAGCAGGAAGCTGGGCAGTACAACGTGGACTGTGCCTGAGGCCTGATTATGCTCCAAGACCCTGAGATGGAAAGAAATCATTCCTTTCTTCGCTAGTTATGGAGAAGTGATGGAAATGCTAACTCATGACAATGACCCTCCGCGGAACAATAACCCACTGCATGGTGCTGTGTCCCACGTGATGCATCCAATTTGCTCCCGCTCCATGCTGTACCATTGACACAGCTCTGGTGCAGAGGAACAAGTGCTTTACTGACCTGCTTCCACCCCTTTCTCCGTCACTGTTGTTCTCTCTGGGGCAAACAGCAGGGTATTCTAAGTTCGAGAACATAAGAGGTGTCTTTCTAGGACAGGTCCATCTAGCTCAGTAGCCTGCTTCCCACAGCGGCAGAGAGGGAAGGCTAAGGGAAAGGGTGTTTGTCCAGGACCGATCCAGACTCATCTGCCTCCCATCCTTCTCCCCTATATTTTCCCACATTCAGAGCCCAGAGAAATCCCTAGGATGGAAGTTGTACCCACACCTGTACTGTTTCATCCTCACTGCATAGATTTGTCCAATCTCCCATCTGAACCTGGTTAAATTATCAACCTATGTCCTTCTTGAGTAGTAACAGATATGGTGGAGCCCAGCATTGTGCATATGTATCTCAGGTTATTTTTTCCTATGTGCATCCCATTGCACTTACCAACACTGGACTTCATCTGCCATTTTGTTCTCCATTCGCTCATCATGAGATCCTTGCTCACCTCTTCACAGTCAACTTCAGTTTTCACTGCGCTAATAGTTTCATGCGCCCACAAGCTTGAGCATTTCACCACTCACCCATCTTCAAATTATGATTCTGTTAAATAGTACAGGCCTCAGCACAGACCCATGATGGACCTCAGCCTGTGTGAGGGTAGCCCCACTTCAATCCTGCACCGTAACGCAACGCAGTTGGAACATGTGTAACATGTGGCTTCAAAGAGTCCACGTTCCCTGTGTAGCCAAAGCTTCAATTCCTCCGTCCCTAGCAGGGCTCAGCTCTTGACTCACTATTCCTCCGTTCTATGATGCTTGCACAATCAGCAATGCGGTAACAGGTGGCAGATTCACAAACACAGCACTTGGACAGTACTCAGTGCCATCCCTGGATGTGCTCTGTAGATACCTGCTTTGTGTACCACGAAGAAGGCAAATTCCTACTTCATGTGAGCCCCACATCTATGCACACAGGGCACAGAACAAGAAGTCCAGCTTCGATTTCACTTTTGCAGCTGTGCAGACACCCCGTATGTCTGGCTAGGAGCACCGATGTCCCATCGAGCGTGAGTTATTCTGTTGCTGTGTATTCTGCATTGACATTGGTGCTGTCTAGACCAGAAATTCTGGTTCTGTTGCAAATGAATTATAAATTAAGTGGTGTAGAGGGGAGCTTAGTGCTCCTGTTACGTCCAGAGGAGAAAGGCTGCAGACAGGGCTCAGGTGGCACTCAAGGGAAGGCACCTGGCTGGAAGAGGGCTAGACTTAGAGAGTATATAAGCCCAAGGCCTGAGCTGGGGCAGGCAGTGCAGCCCTGGAAGCCATAGGAGGAAGAGTTCCTGAGAAAGGGAGCTGCAGAGGCGCTCTGGACTCATACCAGGGATGCACTTGAGCCCAGGAGCAGGCCAGGCAAGTGGAATATTATGGATTTGCCCGGAGAACACTGATGGTTTGGGTAGGGACTAAGGGGTGCAGAAGTCCCAGCAGGGCCAGAGCTGAGGAACAGGACAGAGAGAGTGTAAGAGGCCTGAAAGTAAGGTCAGAGCCCAGGGGCAGGGCAGCAGCAGGACTTGAGACAGGGTTAGAGAGTGATAGCTGACTGGAGGCCGAGAGCCCACTGAATTGACTGAGCCCAGCAGTAGGGCATGAATTGATTGATTGGTAACATCTGTGAGGCTTGGGCTTGGCTAGAAGGGCCACAAAATTAGCCCTTAAGGCGATGAGCAATTAGATCATAGCTCATGAGCGGATGAGATCTTGCTCAGGGATCCCTGGAAGCAGCCTCCCTTTTCTAAGTACATATTTACAGCACAGCGTGGGAAGTGAGTAGAAGGGGAGCGGGCTATAAGGAATCAGGGGACATAAAAGCTGAGTGGCTGCCAGGGGGCATCACGGCCATCCTTGGGGCAGGCCTTGTTACACCGGCGATAACGAGCACCTTTGGAAATGCCGGTCTAGGCATCCACACGCATCTGTTCCACAATACTAATATTTTCAGCTTATAGTAGGCTGAGCTGTAGCATAAATTGCACATGGCTGTGTCCCAGCCTATCCTAAACTACTAGTGCATCCCTCTAACTTGCTGACGGCCAACAGCCCTCAGGGCTGTTCTGGAAACTGAGGCTTGCTGGGGTGTTAGGCAGGATGTCTAGTCTGGCCTCCTGTGCACTGGGAGAAGCGGGTAGGAGAAAGCTTCATGCTACCTGCAGATTCTTCTTTGTGTCCAGAGACTGGGGCAAAGCAGACCTGCTGCACCATAACCCCTTTAGACCCAGGCTCACATTATCCATTTCAGAGTCAGACTTGCATCTGTCTGGCCTCTCCCAGAGCCGAAGCTCCACATCAAGATCCAGGGTCCTGGTTTAAGCTGATGAGTGACGTCAGGGCGTTTTGGTTGAAGACTGCTTACCCCTTTTGTGTTCGCTGCAGCGCTGCAGGCTGCCAACACGGCCACGCTAGAAAAACAATCTATAATTGACTACCGAGGCATGAAGCTGTAATGATTTACCCTTTTCCGAAGCCCGCGTGTAACCCCTGCCAATTAGCTAAAAGTTAGAGTGCTTTTAATGACAAGACATACAGCAGGAGGATGAATTCAGCTGTTTTTGTGATTATAAATTACCATAGCCTGAATTGCAAATAGTGGAAGTTTTAAGCTTAATAACATATGCTAGAGAAGGTGAAGTGATCTGCAGCATTAGCTTTTGAGAACAAAGGGCTCAGCTTTGCAAAAAAATGCAGGGTGCCATGGCAGAGACTGGGGAGTCAGGAGCCCTGGGTTTCAGTCTCTGCCTTGCTATCAAGGTCATACCTGCATTCACCTTTCACTTTCTCCCCAAAAGCTTGGGGATGACCATGGAAACCTCTGTCCATTACTGTGGCATATCTAGCATGAAAGCAGGATGGGTGCTCTTGAATGGACAATGTCTGAGACTTGGCCTGAACCTGATTCTCATCACACGCATGACAACACTGACCACGGCACTTTCTTCTCCTCCAAGGAGTGCCACTGGGATAGAGCGAGTGCCATCAGAGTTGGGACTAGTGTTACCCTCTCTAACAGCCTGGAAACACAATCGGCTGCACCTGGTCCGACAGTCTGCAACAGCAGCTCATGGAAGCCAGAAGTAGCTTCTTCAAGCAGACAAGCTGATGACATTGTTTTTTTATGGACAGCAGCCTGATAGCATGAAAAAGATGAAAATAAATAGTCCCAAATTAAACATGCATGTAGCTAAGAGCACTTAAAAGAAACAACACGGGCAATGGAGTAAGTAAGCTGCTCTAATTTACAGAGAGCCCCTAGGCTGCTCTCGTGTCCAGTGAGGTTTAGGACCGTGCCGAGCCATTTGAGAATCTGGGCGATGGAGCTGGTTCCTGGATTTGCAGGGCAGGGGATTATCGATTTACACTTTACTCTAGGTGCAGCAATGAGAGATGCTCTAAGAGCAGGTGGACAAAGAGAGATCCAAATACACAGCAAAGGAAAGCTATGGCAACTCTAGAATAGCGGGCGAAGCTAAAATATTAGTCTAAGTATACTCCAGGAGAGCTGTAGAAAACAACCGCTTGCTCATGATAGAGGCTGAAGCCATTTAGCACCCAGGTCCCAAAAATGGGCTCCCTAGATAGTAACTAGTAGGGCTGTGTGAAATTTTGCCAGCTGTTTCGTCTCAACTCATTTCAAGGTTGAAACGGCAAAATTGAAATGAAACAAAGGGCTTCAAAACAGCCTTGAAACAAAATGAGGCTAGTCAAAACATTTCGAACTTAGTGCTGGGGATGGGAAGTCAGTCCAACTGGGCCGACTTCCCACCCTCAGCACAAGATCGGGCTGAGGCCAGGAAGTCAGCCCAGCTGGGCTAAATTCCCATCCCCATGCAAGATTGGGCTGGGGGCAGGGAGTCAGCCCAGCTGGACTGACTTCCCATCCCCAGCACTATGTCTGAAACATTTCAAAAGTCAAAACGTTTTGACTAGCCTTGTTTTGTTTCAAGGCTGTTTCGAAGCCCTTTGTTTCATTTCAATTTTGCTGTTTCGACCTCAAAATGAGTTGAAATAGTGTCAAGACAAAATGGCTGGCAAAATTTCGCACAGCTCTACTACTTACTACCTGGGGGGCCCATTTTTGAGACCTGGGTGCTAAATGGCTTCAGCCTCTACCATGAGCAAGCGGTTGTTTTCTACAGCTCTCCTGGAGGACCTAGAACTATAACAAGATCTTGTGTCAAAATAAATATACTTAGACTAATATTTTAGCTTCACCGGGGATGGGAAGTCAGCCCAGCTGGGCTGTCTTCCTGTCCCCGGCTGATCAAAATGTTGAAATGGAGTTGAAACAGCCTCGCTGTTTCGATGAAGCAAAACGGAACAGCTGTTTTTAATTGAAATTAAATTTGATATGAAACGCTGTTCCCTTAAAACCTCAAAACTCAAGGTGAAACAGAATGGTGCCGCTCCGCACAGCCCTATTAACTAGTAGCGCTGGCTTCTATGTGACAGGCACTTATACAAATGTCAGTCCCAGTTAAGATAATAGGAGTTTCCTCTTAATAATTCCTGTTTTGTTTTGTTTTTTAAGAACTATATCAAGATATATAATACCAGTTCTCAAAATTGGTTTAGATAATAGGTGTAAACTATAATCTGGCTGCTCATGTGTTAAAGGACTAGGGTCAAACTGCTCCATGATGAAAATCCTCTCGCCCTTGGGAACAATTAGAGCTGCGGGGTATAAATCTGGCATGCACACACCATAGTCTTAAACTGATGTATTGGGCACAAGTTCACAGATGCAGCTCAAGTGCCTCCACTGTGTTGCAAGTAGGGGACTACATAATTGTTAATGGTAAGTTTAGTATTTTGCTGAACAGCAGTCAGCCCTTAAATTCCTGAATACTTTTGTTCAGAGGCTTAACTTTAAACAGCAGCAGCTAACATTTTGTGCACTGTGTGCTCAGACTCTCGCACATGGAGCCAGAGCCAAGGCCTGTTATATACAGCTAAAACAAAGCAGAAATAAATCCGGCATCAGTTTGTTCAAGAGCTGTAGTTTTAAATCTGTTTGGACTTACAAGTGTAAAAAGGTGACAGGTGCAAGCTGTAGGCCTTTTCAAACACTTCATTTCAAAACACAGACCAACCAACCAGCATGAAGACTTACAAGTCCAAGAGTTTGGCAAGTAGCAGCTCAGCAAAAATTCTGGGGTTTAGGGTTGGGGGTTTTTTATTTTTTCTAAGGGGAGGAAGGGGTTGCATTAAATACACAAGATTGTCCATTTTGGGGTTGGAAATCCTAGCTGGCTCATGCAAAAGAGACACCCAGCCGAATACAGATAATGATATGCAACTCGGATAGAAGATGAAGACATCTGATGCCTTGTTCTGCTCGTGAAGTCATTCCAAATCAAACTAACTGGGTAAACCGAGCCCCGTCTTTCAGATATCCTGGCACTGAATCTATCTTGCTCCATCTGTTGTGTTTACTATTATGTTGGGCACAAATATTGCTGTTGCTAGGAGGTGTTCAAAGCAAGAAA
>NW_005842056.1:724049-735096 GCF_000455745.1 Alligator sinensis
TGCCTAGAACATCAAGAAGGTTACGAGGGAGGGGGCGCAGGGGTGTACGGGGCTAAAGGCTGTGGAATATTTATCACTGGACGCAGTTCACTGCGGATTAGACAAACATCTACTGGGGATGGCTTAGATGCAGTGATGTGGTCTTAAGTGGGGGGTCCCTCCTAGCCTTATTTTTTCTGTGATTCACATAATTTAGGCAACACTAAGCTTTGAGGCATGCTGTGGCTTAGTGGGATTTGCAGCCCCAAGTGAGAAACCGTACGGTCCCTTATAGCATCTGAGAGCACAGGCAGCACATCGAGCTGGGAGCCACCTAAGCTAACCAGCCAAGATACCAAGAAGAGCAATGGTTCCCACATGCTGTCCTTCAAAGAGAGTCATGCTCCCATCTCTTCTCAGGATTCGTATCCTGAAATGCTCTTCTGGGGGTGGGACTGGTCTGACACAGACACCAGTCACATAAAACACTGGTGGGAGAGTGGTTGCTGCAGCCAACAGCTCAGTAGTTAGAGCACTTGCCTGACTGTAGGAAACAGAGTCGGGTCCCCTGTCTTCCAGCATTTCCTGCTTCCTAGGAGGATGCTGTAATCACCGAACTATAGAGGGTGGGTGTCTCTCAAGTTCCCTTCCTGAAACTCATCCATGTCACACGTATATGTTAAGTATTCTCTGGGCTTTACTGCTCGGGAGGTAAGGCACTCACTTGGCTGGTTCAAATCCCTGTTCTGATTCGGAGAGGGGATTTTCATCCAGATCTCCCACAACCCCAGTGAGTGCTCTGACCTTCTGCATGCCCCTCTTTTCCACCCCAGCCTTTCAGGTAAAATGCCACCCCACCACACTCAGTGGCTGCACTTTGGTCTGGAGCACTCCTATAGAATCAAGCCCTTAGATAAGATAGGTGCCCAATCACTGCGAGCTGGCAGGACTGGGGATCCCCAGAAGCAGAAATGCAGGCACTGAAGGGAGTTTCCTAAAGGAAGCTAAGGTACTTTTGGACACCAGCTGCCTCCAAGGTCGGGCTGTGGTTTTGTGGATCTAAAGGTTGGATTTAGGCACCTGAGCCCCTCCTTGCCAATTCAGTTCACACTGCTCTTCATTAACATCACTAGTTCAAACCTGCAGCAGCTCAGGAGCTACCTCCACCACTAAACAGCTTTGTGGTGGCCTGGGGGAAATGAGTCGCATCTATAACCTATATCAGCTGGACCTTGCCTGGTACTACCCGATACTTGCAGCATTCTCGGAAGAGGGACAGAGGACAGAAGTGTTAACTAGACCCGACAATGAAAGAAGTCCAAAAACTGCCTAGGTCGAAGAGCTCTCTCCATACTGTGGTTTGGGAGACAGGTTAGGTCTTAGGAGTGCAGGCAACCAGACAGCCCCTGTTACACTGCAGCAGCTGATGGAGGTTTTGCTTGAAAAACATTTTGCCTGATGGGGACGAGGGAATCTGAAAGTCTGGGCTCTCCCCAGTGGTTTAGTAGTGACTCTTATCAGATCAAGGGTCAATAATTGGTGCCCCTTCTAGGACAGTTAAATAGACCAGTAGCAGTAGCCAATCCTCACCTCTTGCACATGAGCTCATCCAACCAAAGCGTGCTTGCTGCTCGGCTGCACAGGGAGTCAGAACATCTTTTCAAATGACTAACTCAGTGGTGCAGGCCCAGATGCATCTCAGTCCTTTTTGGGCGCTGCTGAAGATGAAGGCATGCTTGCACTATAGCATCAGTGCTTTGCGTGGCCTGTATGTGAACAGGTAAATCCTATCTTTACGATTTGGAACAGAGTGGAGGAGACTTGTTTCCAGAGTATAGGGCAAGAAGGCTTTAGAAGAAAGCTGCATGAGAGCCAACTGGAGGAGAGGATAGGCAGACATTGCTTATTTCCCTACCTGATGTACAGAGGGGATGCAACAAACCTCCAGACCAAGGTAATGATGGCACAATGGCCTTACTAAAACTCTGACTCTAAATTCCCTGTTGTAAAGTCATGCGGCCATGCAGAAGCAGTAGTATGAGCCCTGGGCGCTGTCTAAGGGGGGAGGGAAGCTCCAGAACAGAGGCAGAGGGGGCATCAGGTGGGTATCTCCAGGCTCTATCCACCCCTGTGGCTGCCACACAATTAAGGGTTTTATATCATCACTTAGCATGGCATTCGGTGGTGGCTGCGAGGGGGCAGGGGAGACACTTAACTCCCTGGCTGGGGACACCATTTCCCACTCCATGCAACCAGAGCCTGTAGCTGCCAGGATCCTTGAGCCCCCCCATCCCCACAGGGAGGCCTGGGAAATACCAGTCAGAGCCGGTAGCTGCCCAGGGCCCATCAGGTTCACCTATGTGGTCGCATGACTAAAATCAGAGAAAAACTTTGGTTCATCAGCAGCAAGTCCTTCTTCTTTCCTTGTGGCATAACCATGACTTGCCTGGGTGCCTGGCTGAATGAAGGGCACCTGGATCTATCTATCTACCTGGCCCTATCCTGGTATTACACACCCTGAATGCAAGAACTGCATCGCAGTTTCAAAAAATTAAATGCATCCCAACCTCTGCTTCAATCTAGCCTCTGTTTTGTTTGGGCCCCTTGCTAAAACTAATTATCTGTTGTGTTTGTAGGGAATAGTCATGAGACGCATTCCTGACAAAAGTGGAAGCGCTGCACATAACTGAGCTCTACTCCCGGGTTAGACTGCTAACAAGTTTTGAGCAAACAAGTCTCCAGCTGCACCATAATCATCAAGGTGAAACGCCCGCGTGGCTATTGATAGCAGTGCCATGACATGTATAATTTGCATAAGACCTTCACTAAATAATCACTCCGAAGACCACAGCATATAAAGCTACTTGGCTCGTCTGCTATCTCAAAACAGCATCACAGAACAATTATTAAGCATCAATCTGAGCAAAGCTCCTGGCCTCGCTCTATGTGATGGCTACTTCGGTTTGTCTTTACTAATAAGGTGTTTGCTTGCTATTAGACAGTCAATTGCAGAGCTGTTTAGACCTAAGGCTAATTTGTTGAGAGACTGGACTCGCCCAAGGAGGACAGTAATGTTTGAAGAGCAGACTTCAGGCTTGATTACCTTGCATAGCGTTGACACAAGCAGTGCAGGTGTGAATATGAACTGCCATCCTCATTTGGTCATGTTTTGCACCCATGTTGCACCGATGCAAATGGTGCAAGGCACTTAGCTTGTATCTGCTTCTTTCCCAGACCTGAGGAAGGGCATTTTGTGCCTGGAGACTTGCCTATCATTGTCTAATAGTCTAGGATTGGAACAGGCTACCTAGAGATTTGTGGAAGCTCCATGCTCAAGAGAAGGTTGGACAGGCACTTGGGTGGGATGGTTTGGATAGGGATGATCCTGCCTTGAGCCGGGGGCTGGACTAGCTGACCTTGTGAGGTCCCTTCTAGCCCTGCTTTCCTATGATCCTATGGACATCTCTCCTGATTCTCAGTTGTTCCAATAAAAGACAGGATAGAAGATAAATCTTGCAGTCTTGCACGAACACATAGGGAGTTAAGCTAGGGAGTTTCTTGCTGTTTTGCACTGCAGCAGCATAGGCAGGAAAGCTGACTCTTTTTTAGCATTTTGGGGGGGCTTCATCCTCTACTGAACGTGTTTGGCTCGTGCTTTGCAGTTGTGTTATTTCATGTTCCTGTTGGCCAGAGGTCGGAAGACAGCGCGTCTCTCAGAGGGATGACTGCAGGGAAAGGACTGCTGCAGTAAAACTGCCTAGTTCAAAAGTATGTCACAGTCAAAGATAGAAGAGCACCCCCATAAGCTTTCAGGTGCAATCCAACACCCTGCTCCTTTGCCATATGATATAAGTAGTGCCTGTGGCACTGAAGTCCCTGGAAGGTGTGTGCATTTTGTGGAAACGGCAGACCCAAGGTATAACACTTGGTCTATAAAGATCTGGGGTTTGGGTCACGCCTACTTAACAGCTTTGCAATTTGGTGTGGATTTATAGAGTTTAAGGCTAGAAGGGACCATGAGACCATCCAGCTGGACCTCCTGTAAAGTGCAGGGCACAAAATATCACCCCATTACCCCTACACTGAGCCCAATAATTTGTGGTTGACCAAAGTACATTTTTCTGTAACATCTTCTGAACAGATGTGAAGGCTCCAAGAGGTGGAGAATCCAGCTAGTTTCACCTTCGCTATTAAAAAAAAAAGTGCCTTATTTCCAGTTAGAACTTACCTGGCTTCAGCTTCCGGGCACCAGTTCCTCATACAATTTTGCTGCTAGATTAAAGATCCCTGCATCACCTAGCATTTCTTCCTCCTCGTACGCTGCAGTCGCCTCTCAATCTTATTTCAGATAAGATAAAGAGAACACTACGTGTCTCATACCCCTAGGGATTTTATTTAGGGCTTATACTGGCCAACCTGTCCTGAATTTTACTTCTGGATCAAGCAAACGTGCATGGAGAATGCAAGACAGGCACATTTCATGAATCTAAAAATAAACCAACACATGCATAATCCATCTCTTGTCTTGCATCTGATTTCCTAAAAGGGACAATCAGGTTTAGTCTATGTAAGCTTGATTCTGCCCAGAATCCATCCTAGGACCAATGTCCATCCCTTCGTGTTCTCAAATGAAGTGAACTCGGGTTCCCAAACCTTGTGCTCTCTATATATTTTATTTCGTTAGTATACAAAGGTGCAGATCTACCCTGCCTGTTTGGTCATGGCCTTGAACCTGGGACCTCAGCCCACCTGCTCATCCCAGGCTGTCACCACTTAGCTGAGCATTGGGGTGGACGTAGGTGGTCAGAACCTGATAGCTGGGCCTAGCCACTTGCCCACTCCCTGCTACCAGAGTGGCCAGCCAGGGTCAGATGACCCATTAACCTCTTGTAATAAAAACCCCTAACCCAGAAGAGGACATGTCCGGACAATAAGGCTCAATCTTGTACCCAGCCAGGCTGCTTCATCCTCAGCTTGTGCCTCTACTGGCTCTCTGACAGATTCTCTGGCTACCCAACCTAGTTTGCCCATGGACTCTAAGTTTCGCCGGACCCTTTGGCTCCCTAAACTGACCCTGGTTTGATCTCCCAGGTACCCAACCTGTCTGGCCTCCTGACCCCATGCTCTGCCCAGCCCTCTGTATCTCTGACTCAGTTTCCTAAATAGATCTTCTAGCTTCCTAGCTCCCTTACACCCACACTCTGCACGCTTCCCTTGGATCTTTGTTGCTTCTTCTAGCTGGGGGTGACACCCAGACCTGGTCACCCATGACCTGACATGACACTTCCTTTTACAGACTTCAGACCATGGTCAGTGAATGCAGTCTGAGTCAGTACGTTCTCTGTAATAATTAGTGTGCTCTCACTACCGCCCTTCTCCGAGTATCACTTTGTATAACAAAGCAGTTGTTGGATTCTATGGCTAGTGAATTGGACAAGACCTGAAATCTCATGCAAGGCCCGCAAAACATTCAGATGCAGGGATAATATAAAATTAACAAATAACACTGATTCTTGCCTTTCTCATCCTACAGGAAGGAGGAGGAAAAGGCAAGGGTGTAATTATAAGTAGGGTGACCATATGGGACAATGTGCAAACCAGGACGCTGCTCCCTGTCCCCTCAAGTCAGCGGCACTGCTGCAGGCAGAGGGGAGGGGCAGGGCAACATAGAGTAGCTCTGGTATTACTAGGCAGCTAAGGGAGTCAATGGCTCATTAATGACCCACTGTTCTTTACTTCACAGGTATGAACAGTCATCTCCTCTTTTTAATAGTCATTCCAGTAATCAAGCTAACTTATTTTAGGGCAATTTTTGCTGTCTGCTAGGGCTTCCTACTTCACAGCTCATGCTGCTCTGCCTCCCTGCCCTGCACCTGGGACACTTGTTTTAATTTTCACTGACCAGGACTGGCCTCTGAAATCTGGGACTGTCCCAGCCAGACCAGGATATATGGTCACCCTAATTATAAGCTATCTGGGGTGACAGTCCACCCATTTCTTAGCGTTTGAAAAGTGCTTCTCACTGCAACACAGGCAAAATCACAATTTCCTGAACTTCATGTCATGTTGCCTCCTACTCTTTGGATGTTCACAAACTCTGGGCTACCCTCTGCTTCCACATAACACATTACTCTCTGAGTAGTCTCGCTGGCCTACCTGGCACTACTTGAGAAGTAATGCAAATATATGGTGAACAAAAGTAGAAGACTCTCACGCTATTGAACTGTATCAGGTTTCATGAAGAAGGACATTTTCTACTTCACTGCATGTTTAAACAATGAAGAAGAGGACAAGTTTTCCAAGAGCCCAAAGAAGCCAAAGTCCACTGTTTTACTTGTGACGGGAAATGTAAATAAGCCTCAGATCTAAAGAGTCTTGGAGTGAGTACGGGATCTGAAGCTGTGCATCCCTAAGGTAATGTTGCAATCATTTCTCAAGACTTTTCTAAACAAAATTTAGATCTGTCTTGATGGAGCTTCGGGGAGTATTCCAAACGTTGGGCTTCCAACAGATGTTCATGGAACAGGAGTGGCCTTGATTGAATTAAAGATGCGCACAGAGAATATTACTCATTATTTATAGGCATTTCTATGGGCCTCAACAACGTAGCCCTTGAGTATCTTACAAATATTAACATATAAATCCTCTGAGTGACTTCCTATAATGGGCTGTTAGCAGCTACGCTCTACCAAGGGGGAAGGAGATGATGAAAGGCAAATTGACTTGGCCAAGGTCATACGTGAAGCATGAGGGAGGCCTATGAAAAGAACTCTGATCCCCTGCCCCTGGAGATGTTCCTCTACCAGCAAGACCAGCTCCCTTGTCCAGATCTGTACCAAGTATTGATAAGAAGGAAAGGTGGGGCTTGACTTCATGAGCCTGAAAGAAGCTTTCAATTGCATTGTGTAAATGTATCTTATGTGGAAGAGTTGAAATGTGGAGCGGAATAAGCGCCTTGTTAGCATGAGGCTAGAGCAAGCATGGGCTCATTATTCACTATGATGAAATGGAGAGCAATACTTGGATCGCCCCCAACAAATACTGCGATAAAACGTTTTGTACCACTCCACCATGCATTCTGCATATGCCACACATTACAGAAACTATTTTAGGACTCTGCTGGAGAGTTTCAAGAAAGTTATTGGGGTTATTGAAAAAACCAGGTGCTTCAGTTACCAGAGATCCAACTGGACAAGATTCAGAGGGAGCCCTATAAACCTCTAACTAGAACTGAAAATAGTTTTTCTACACTTAAAATGTCACCACTTTAAAGTTCAATCTAGTGGGTGCTGCACCATCCCCTCATTACAGGCAATGGCTGACTGGCTCTGGATGGTCCTTAGGACTTACTGCCTGGTGCACAGACTTCAGCTGTACAACTTTTATTAGCATGAGGAAAAAATGACTGTGCCTCTAAGTTTTCCTCCAGAACCAAAGGTATAGCAGAACTGTGGGTCCAGGCATGCAACCCTGGCTTACTACTTACTCAGACCAAACCCTCCATGATTTCCAAGCCCTCAGAATGGTTTTGCATGTGTCTGGATTTTCCTTTCTGTTTCTTGATGAAGAACCTTATTTTAATGATGTGTCCTTGTCTTGCTGGGATTTACCTTAGATAACTGCCACATGTCTGATTGACAAGACCTGAAATCTCATGCAAGGCCCGCAAAACATTCAGATGCAGGGATAATATAAAATTAACAAATAACACTGATTCTTGCCTTTCTCATCCTACAGGAAGGAGGAGGAAAAGGCAAGGGTGTAATTATAAGTAGGGTGACCATATGGGACAATGTGCAAACCAGGACGCTGCTCCCTGTCCCCTCAAGTCAGCGGCACTGCTGCAGGCAGAGGTGAGGGGCAGGGCAACATAGAGTAGCTCTGGTATTACTAGGCAGCTAAGGGAGTCAATGGCTCATTAATGACCCACTGTTCTTTACTTCACAGGTATGAACAGTCATCTCCTCTTTTTAATAGTCATTCCAGTAATCAAGCTAACTTATTTTAGGGCAATTTTTGCTGTCTGCTAGGGCTTCCTACTTCACAGCTCATGCTGCTCTGCCTCCCTGCCCTGCACCTGGGACACTTGTTTTAATTTTCACTGACCAGGACTGGCCTCTGAAATCTGGGACTGTCCCAGCCAGACCAGGATATATGGTCACCCTAATTATAAGCTATCTGGGGTGACAGTCCACCCATTTCTTAGCGTTTGAAAAGTGCTTCTCACTGCAACACAGGCAAAATCACAATTTCCTGAACTTCATGTCATGTTGCCTCCTACTCTTTGGATGTTCACAAACTCTGGGCTACCCTCTGCTTCCACATAACACATTACTCTCTGAGTAGTCTCGCTGGCCTACCTGGCACTACTTGAGAAGTAATGCAAATATATGGTGAACAAAAGTAGAAGACTCTCACGCTATTGAACTGTATCAGGTTTCATGAAGAAGGACATTTTCTACTTCACTGCATGTTTAAACAATGAAGAAGAGGACAAGTTTTCCAAGAGCCCAAAGAAGCCAAAGTCCACTGTTTTACTTGTGACGGGAAATGTAAATAAGCCTCAGATCTAAAGAGTCTTGGAGTGAGTACGGGATCTGAAGCTGTGCATCCCTAAGGTAATGTTGCAATCATTTCTCAAGACTTTTCTAAACAAAATTTAGATCTGTCTTGATGGAGCTTCGGGGAGTATTCCAAACGTTGGGCTTCCAACAGATGTTCATGGAACAGGAGTGGCCTTGATTGAATTAAAGATGCGCACAGAGAATATTACTCATTATTTATAGGCATTTCTATGGGCCTCAACAACGTAGCCCTTGAGTATCTTACAAATATTAACATATAAATCCTCTGAGTGACTTCCTATAATGGGCTGTTAGCAGCTACGCTCTACCAAGGGGGAAGGAGATGATGAAAGGCAAATTGACTTGGCCAAGGTCATACGTGAAGCATGAGGGAGGCCTATGAAAAGAACTCTGATCCCCTGCCCCTGGAGATGTTCCTCTACCAGCAAGACCAGCTCCCTTGTCCAGATCTGTACCAAGTATTGATAAGAAGGAAAGGTGGGGCTTGACTTCATGAGCCTGAAAGAAGCTTTCAATTGCATTGTGTAAATGTATCTTATGTGGAAGAGTTGAAATGTGGAGCGGAATAAGCGCCTTGTTAGCATGAGGCTAGAGCAAGCATGGGCTCATTATTCACTATGATGAAATGGAGAGCAATACTTGGATCGCCCCCAACAAATACTGCGATAAAACGTTTTGTACCACTCCACCATGCATTCTGCATATGCCACACATTACAGAAACTATTTTAGGACTCTGCTGGAGAGTTTCAAGAAAGTTATTGGGGTTATTGAAAAAACCAGGTGCTTCAGTTACCAGAGATCCAACTGGACAAGATTCAGAGGGAGCCCTATAAACCTCTAACTAGAACTGAAAATAGTTTTTCTACACTTAAAATGTCACCACTTTAAAGTTCAATCTAGTGGGTGCTGCACCATCCCCTCATTACAGGCAATGGCTGACTGGCTCTGGATGGTCCTTAGGACTTACTGCCTGGTGCACAGACTTCAGCTGTACAACTTTTATTAGCATGAGGAAAAAATGACTGTGCCTCTAAGTTTTCCTCCAGAACCAAAGGTATAGCAGAACTGTGGGTCCAGGCATGCAACCCTGGCTTACTACTTACTCAGACCAAACCCTCCATGATTTCCAAGCCCTCAGAATGGTTTTGCATGTGTCTGGATTTTCCTTTCTGTTTCTTGATGAAGAACCTTATTTTAATGATGTGTCCTTGTCTTGCTGGGATTTACCTTAGATAACTGCCACATGTCTGATTGACGGTCTGTATTGCAACTCTCCTGATATGATCAAGAGTCCTTTGATTTGCTTTTCCTTAAAGCTCCCACTCTTGCAGCTGTAAAATATATTCAAAATCTTGGTTTCTATTTTCAAGGATGCCAGAGGAACTACCTTTGCTGTATCTGTCTGCCTATCGAGGAGGAAAAGCTACTGTTGAAGCTACTCTATAGGACGGTGACTTTCCCTCTCTGCAGGAACAAAATGCAAAATACTCTCCCTTCCCATCTGGTTGGAGGAGCTGGTGTGTGAGAGACAGGAGGGCTGTGCCTCGTGGTTCAGGGAGTTCCTGCTGTCCAGGTAATGAGTAGAGCTAGTCAGGCAGCTCATCATGAGGACTTTGCCCCTTATCTGGACTGTGGCTTCCCTACTGAGAAGCCAAGATGTTTGTTTAGATAGTTTCCGAGCCTACGGTTCTTCTGCAAGCTAGCTGCCATTATTCACCAGTCATCTTTGTAACCATTTCTCTGACCTCCAACCGCCAGCCCATCCCTCTGCCTGGTGAGATCCCTCTCTTCCTCCTACCTCCACCGAGCCAGAATCCTGCCATCGCAGCGAACGGGGGCCACCGTGGCGTTACCGGTCATCTCTGTGCTCCTGGGGAACTCTGGAGCAGGACCCAGCCTGTCTGACTCCCGAAAGACTCTGCCCCCACCACCTCTGCCTGAACCAGAACGGATCAGAAGAAGGACTTACAGAAGGCAATGAAGATGCAGTGAGAGGCGCACCTAAACCCCTCCGGATAAGGGTGACAGGATAAAGAGAACTTCCCTAGTCTCATTTGCATCAGAGTGGAGACCGGGTGGGAACTCCCCTGGTCCCATGTGCATCAGAGATGGGACAGGCAGGCACCTCCATTAGCATTCAGGATGGAGAGCAGAGACTCCAAGGCAAGATCCACACCGAACTCTGGGACCAGAGAAGCAGGGGAGCACTGCATGATGGGGGATCCCTGCTCCAGATGCTATCACCCCATAGCTGCACACACCCAGCTCAGTATTTATCAGACCAATTCTAGCGATGACTCCTTTATTGGTACCCAAAACACTGAATCTGCCTGTTTGCATTGTGAGATCCCCTAGAGTAACGCTGCCCACAGCCAGGAATGATCAGCTCCCATTGTCCAGCATAAAATAACTCTGGTATACTCCCTTGAGTCATCATTTATCCATAAGCAAACCTGGTGTTCTCCCTTGAACCATTGTTAT
>NW_005842056.1:735127-740717 GCF_000455745.1 Alligator sinensis
CCTCTACCCAAGCTCAAGTTTCTGTTCTGGTGCTTGGATCCAAACGCTGCACCACTTCCACTGGGACTTCACCTTCTCCTTCCCTGCCTGGCATACCTCCATGGATTGTGCTGGGCACGCTGCCTGTCTCAAACCCCCTGGACTCTAAGCTGAGCAGCTTGTCTGCAAGCTCCCCAAACATCTGGGAACCTCGACCGGCCCAAGCTTTACAGGGTGGTGAGACCCCAACTCTCTCTCTCCCTCTCTCTCTTACTCCAGGCGCAGCTTTCTAAACCTGACTTTTGCTGATCACACTTGAGCTAGACTTCCCCAAATATCCAAATGAAACTGTAATACTGTAACTGTTGTGTGTGTTTTTCCTTGTATGGCTATTACTACTAGTATCATCAAAAGTTTCCTATACCTGGCAATAAAATAACTTTGATGGTCAAGCTGGTTGCCTTACTCTCTCTGAACCTCATTTACTCCTCCTTCTCCTCAACCTCCCCATTTGTTCTGCAGCAACGCTTATTTAACCTAAGCCAAAGATCCCTGTAAAGCTCCAAAATCCTGTAGGGTTTGCTCATCAAGGGAGTTACTACTAGGACAATTGTGACAAGAGATTGGGCGGTTGTGAGTCCGGGGCCTATGAGGGTGTCAGCTGGGAAGTACTGATTAACCCTGCCTGCTCAGATGCACTCTGTTAACTTGGAAGGGGGCTGGACTCGATGATCTCCCGAGGTCCCTTCCAGCCTTAATGTCTATGAAACCTGTGTGCATGTGTCTGACTGGGTTTTATTGTTGCCCTGCTGTGCTGAGCCGTGGCCTATGGGGGCTGTCAGCCTGTAAATGCTGATTGACCCAGCCGGCTCAGACGTGCTGCGTGTGTTCGACTGATTCGGTAGCTGGAGGAACCCAGCTCCATCGAAATGAAGCCCTGCAAGGTAGCTCCACTGGGGGTGAGGACTTGCAGAAAAGAGAGAGAGAGCTCCATATAGAAGATATGTCTCTCCTACAAGAGACACAAGCAGCCCACTGATAGAATTACAGAGACCCCAGAAACGTAACTCTAATAAATGAGCGCACCCCAAAAGGATGGGCAAATCTGGTAACAATGGTGGGAGCGGTCTTTGTGACCCGAGGACGGGACTATAGCCATTCACTCTGATGGGTATCATCACGTCTGCATTTCACAAAAGCTTCTGTGGAGTCCGTCCAAATTACAGCAGTATGCCTCCCTTTACATCAGCCACCTCACTTGATAAACCACATCCGTCAAGAATGACGGGACGCTCCAACTCCAGCAGGGAAGCTCAGAAGAACTCTTTTTTTTGGCAGTGGGGCCTGTGCTTTGGGGCACATTCCTGGCAGCTGAATGACCATCCAGTCTCCCTGGGTGAAATCCTGGCCCCACTGAAGGTGTGACAGGCCTCGCATTGGGACCACAACGTCACCCACTGCCTTTCAGTCGGCTTTTCCAGACACAGATCAAAACAGCATGGGGAAGAAAAAGGAAATCGGAGCGTATGTTAATCTTTCATCTGATCCTATTTAATGGTCACACTCTTAACAAGACCTCTGCCCTACAAATACCCTCTCTTCCCCTCTCTCGCCTATTCCCATCCAGTGTTTCGAAGGATTCCTTGTGGTGCGCAAATGAAGACGAAGGGACGGCTCGTAGCCCTTGGAAATGAATTCTCGAGCTATTCCCAGCTCAGTTGTCAGCAGCTGCAGCGCAAACTCCCCCTGCGCTACCACACGACCAGTAATTAGCATCAATCTTGACTTGGTGCTTGGTGGGAGGAGTGATTCAGTGTCCCCGTTACACTCCTTCAGTGCTAGATCTCCAGAGAAGAGCCTGTTACACTCTGTAGGTTGGGCATGATTTGTGATCCCAGCTAGGCTCTGCTGGCAAACTGGCCACTTTCAGTTAATGTTAACTGGCAACAGTGGCTCCCATTAGCATTTGGAGAAATTATGTGGTGAATCTGGGGGATGTTCAGCTTCTAATATAGCTGGTGAGCAGTGGCAATAAATAACATCTCCATCCAGGAAAAAATGCTGAAGTGAAGCATGACAAGAAAACCCCAGCCACTACCCACAGTCACTGGGTTGCTGGAGAGACTGACTTATGAGAGAGGGATGAAAAGAGAAATATGTATGGCTTGGCTAGATGACAACGGGAGGGGTGCAGAACATGACAAGCTCCTCTAAACCCTTTTGCAGGCGTTTAACACAAAGGATGGAGAGAATCAAGCGCCATGTAAAACGGCTGAGATACCAAATTTAAAAAAAAGAAGTGGTCTGTCTGAAGAAAAATAAAGTAAGTTTATATAGTCTGGAAGCAATAAGCACAGTCTTAACAGCAGCCAAGCACTGAATGAGTGTGAAGAATGGCCTTATTTATATATCCACGTACTTCTCCCATAGTGTTTCCCTTGACATAAATACTTGGCTTCCTTTCCACCATCCTTCCTCCATGCTCCCACACTCTCAACCCACTGACATATCACTCCGTATTTATCAAAGTCTGAAATCTCTCCTCTGCACAGAGGGAGCACGCGACCTATATATGATGAGCCAGAGACTTCCATAATGGCAGCTCGGGTGCATCCAGATTATAGACAGCCACCAACCAGACCCCAGGCCCTGGGGCTGTTCACCTATGGAGCTTCAGTCTGTGCCTGCCTCTTGCAGACGCAGAAAACTGCTGTAGCTGTTTCAGCCCCTCCTCTGCTATCACAATAGAAGTCATCACCGAGCCATCTCGCCATCCTACAGCGGCATTAGAATATTCATAAGGCTGGGGAAAGAAAGCACAGGGCTTAGTGCACAGATGTGATATCCTTTGAAATCCAGGAAACTCTGCCTGCAGTACTTGCTGTGCTAAATTATAGAATCTATCATTTAAAAAGAAGAACGTTTCAGTTCCACATGGGACCCAACTTTTGTTGGCAATTATTCTTGGACTACTGTTACCTTGGAGACTTCGAGAATTGGCTTCAATGAACTGATCCTGTAGAACAGGGGTGGGCAATTATTTTGGCTGGAGGGCCACTTAATGAGTTTTGGTGAGCTGTACAGGGCCACAAGGGTAGCCCCGCCCCTTGGCAGGTCTCCCGCCCCCTGGTCACCATCTTGGGACCAGAATTCCCACCCCCCCTAGCCCCTGACCTTTGCCACCAGAAGTCCCTTCCTTAACCCTGAAAGTACTCCTTTTGGGAGGGGGGTGCTGTCTTTGAACCTAAAAAACCCCAAATCATATGCTAAAAGTCAAACATCTACTATAAGATAGTTTAATGTTATTACAACAAATGTTTTTGTCATGATTTGTGTTTGTGTAGTGTATCTAGAGCTGATGCATAATAGTTAAAAAATAAAGTCTTACTTTTGTATAGTGTGTGTGGGGGAGTGTGTGGAGTGTGGTCGGGGGGGTGTACGGTGGTGTGTGGCGGAGGGCTGTGGGGGATTTGTGAGGGGTATGTGGGGCTGTGTGTGTGGGGGCACAGGGTATGTTGCGGGGTGTATATATGTGGGAGGTTGTGGGGCAGGGTGTGGATGTATGGGGTTTGTGGGGTGTGAGGGAGGGTGGGCGGTGTGGGAACCCCCACCCCCCACACTACCCTCATGGCACACCACCCCGACAGTGCAAGTGGGTGCTTGGGGCGTTCGTGGCCTGTGCAGGTGCTGCTGCCCAGCAGCACGTGGCTCTGGCCAGAGCTGCACGTGGAGGCAAGCAGCACAGCCAGACTGGCCCACCTCTATTGTGCGGGGCTCCCCACAGCACAGGTGCAGCTCCCAGCACTCATGCACCACAGGGGGAAGCCCCGTGTGAAGGAGCCGGATGCCTTTCACTCTCCTTGCTGCCATGGAAGCAGGGGGGTGGCCCGGCAGCTGCACCTGGTGGCAGGGAGCGGGGGAAGGCAGCTAACTCCATTACATGGGACTTCCCCCCCTGTGGCAGTGAGTGCCGGGAGCTGCATGTGTGCCATGGGGATCCCTGTGTGATAGCAGCAGGCTGGCTTGGTTGCACTTCTTGCCGCCGTGTGCAGCTCTGGCCAGAACCATGCACTGCTGGGCAGCAGCGGCCGTGTAGGCCACGAGACCCCCAAGGGCCCTCACCTGCTGCTGCCACCATTGGCAGGAGCAGTGCACTATGGGGGGAAGTGTGTGTGGGGGGATCCCTGCACCCCCTCAACCCTCCCTCATACCCGCACTGCAGGAGCACTGGAGCAAGGTGCACTGCAGCAAGGAGACCAGGAGGTGCGAATGCAACAGTGGCAGCAGCCCTGCCCAGAAGCTATGCGTGCTGGCTGGGCTGGGCCCTTCCGCGCACAAAGAGGGAGCGAGGCGTGTGGGCCGGGAAGGGTACAACTGATTGGTGTGTGCTTATGAGCCGGATGAAATTGCCTGGTTGGCCAAATGTGGCCCACGGGCCGTATTTTGCCTGGGCCTGCTGTAGAGACATATTGGACAATGGCTAAACCTCATCATAGGGCTCAGATTGTCTGTATGCACATGCATGTACACACATGCATGCTATGGGCTTTCTTGTGCATTGCTCACAACATTGGGCTAAAATACAGGCATGGTTTTGGTGAGATGATAGGAGAATCTTGTATAACTGCTGATTGTTTTATCTGTTCCACAAGCCCTGGACAGATGAACACATACCTATTTGTAATTTACATCAGTTTTATATACCAGTGTAAAATTACTTTGGGATCCGGAATACATAGACATTCTGGGATATCCAGCTATTCTGGGATAGGTGTATGCAGCAGGTCACTTTGACTGTACCTTGCCAATAGGCAATAGCTTGTTGCCTGCTTGTACTCTTTCAGAGAGTTACCACACATTAGGTTTGTGTTATCTGTCTGCTCTTTTATTCTGGTGTAATTCCTGTAAACACTGGCTGTCCAAATGTGTCACCTGTTCAGGCCCACAAATAAAATTCTTTCCCTGACTGCATTCTTTGCGCCTTTCAAAAATACTATATTCACTTAACAAAAATGCATTGTGCAGTGCATTGTTCACTCTTTAATCATTTCAGTAATAAGGTACCTGGATTCTAAAAAATGAGTGCTCTGGACTCCTATTTAGTTTGTGCCTCTATCAGATAGCAGGGTCTAGGAGAGAAGGTGTGGTCCTGGGACTTATGGGGATGGGTTCTATTCCCATTATGCTCGCTTATTTTGTGGTGCTGGTTGAGTACCTTAGGCTACTGTGCCTCAACTTACCCACCAGAAAAGGGTGTCATAGTCCCTGACCACTTTTTTTAGGGAACTCAGAGGTTTACTCAACATCCAGTGAAGAGCAAGGAAGGTTACTGAAATTCAAATAACCTTCATTTGGCTTGAACAGTGATGACTTATATGAAGTGACAGTGAGACCAAGAAGCCAACCTAGAGACAGGAGTTTATTACAAGAATCTAATAAAATAAAGAAGGTAAGAGGTAATTGCATTGTATTTGACTTCCAGAGGCTGGGAGAGGATGCCTAATCAGAAACTTAACATCTTCTCTGTTCTATGCCAACTTAAGGACAAGGCTCCTTAATCAAATGTTAATGTGTACTTTGCTGTTGATTGTGAAGAAATGGGGTTCTCAGC
>NW_005842056.1:740731-746395 GCF_000455745.1 Alligator sinensis
GGAAAATAAATTTTCTCTTCTTTATAAGGGCTGGGTCCTGCATTGCCTAGCTCAGTGAGAGCTTTGCCACCAATACCCTGGGCTTTGGCTCAGGTCCCAAGGCCCTGGTCCAGTGAAACATTTTGAAACAGGGAGCCAGAGCCTCCCCGTGACTTTCAGGAGAAGGCAGCCGCAGAGAGTTCCCCAGGTGGAGGGAACCACTGCCTTGTTGAGCTGACTGCAGGGGAATAGGCAGCCAGGGCTCAGAGACGATGAATGCCTCTTGCAGAACTATATGCTCTGCAATAGCACAGTAAGGCAGAGAACGGCTTGGGCAGCAGGGGCACTGCTACAGCAGCAGACCAACAGCCCTTTAGAAGAAAGAGAGGCAGCTGTGCCAGGGCTTGAGAGACACAAGCCCAGGGCCTGAGCAGAAGCAGTCAGTTTGGCCCTGCAGGCTGCAGGGGAAAGAGCTCTGAAGCAAGAAGACTGGGACAAATGGCTGGGATTCTGTTATACCGGGGAGCTGCAGCTAAGAAGTGGGGCGTGCAGGGAGTTTTACCTATGTTGAGGAGGGATGTTATATAGCCTGCAGACTTGGAGTTTGGTTGCAGCTGGTGTACTTATGTTTCTCTTTAAGTTTAAACCAGAGGGTTGGATTATGGCTACAGGGGGGATCTGGAGGCCATGGAGGGGTGCCTGGTAGGGCAGCATTGGGCAGCCTAGCCTGGGGTCAGGAAACCAGATGGCTGAGAGCTGGAGAGGCAAGCAGCCTGGCTTGGACTTAAGGACCAGAGAGCTGGGACTCATGACAGGCAGGCAGTAGCTGAGTAGGGTGACCACCTTTTCAAAATGGAAAGGCAGGACACATTACCGCTTTCCCCACCCGCTTTTGCAGGTGGCATGACTGGAGTGGAGCTGAGCAGAGTAGGGAAGGATGCAGGCTGCCAGCTGTGGACTCAGGATCCCTACCCTGATGCCCTTCCTCCAGGAGCCCCACTACTGCCAGGCAGGCAGGGAGCATCTCATCATGGCAGCGTGGGGCTCCCAGGGGAAGAGCAGCAGGGAGGGGAGCCTGAGGCCACAGCAGGCATCCTGCATCTGTCCCATGCACAAATCTGGGGAGGGGCACGTGCCCTCCCATGACCTCTCCCCCAGGAGTGTGCATAGCAGCAGGGAGCCGGCCCCTCCCCTGCCCCCTGGATGAGCTGCCCAGAGCTCCATCCCGCTCTATGCCTGGGCCTCAGGCCCCATGAACCTCCCTGGCTGGACAGCACCCCCATACCCTGCCCCCCTCACCCTGGAGGCCTCAATCTGCCCCCTTCTCCCTATAGACTTACCTGCAGGGAGGTGCTCTCCATGCCACCTCATTGTATTTCCAGCTATGTGCATGTGTGCAGGTGCACACATACATGTGACACCCTCTGCATCCTGCTCCCCCCAGTCCAAAGCAGCCCCTTGCAGGCTGGAACTCTGTGAGCCTGCAAGGGGAAACCAGCCATTTCCTGCATTTTCCCTCAGTGAATGGAAAACCCAGAACCTGGGACAAATGGTGTCCCAGAGTCATGCAGCCTGGGACCAGGACTTAACATTCCCATTTCAGGACTGTCCCACCCAATTAGGGATGGGTTGTAACCCTAAGGCTGAAAGGGCCAAGACCTAAAACTACACAGGCAGTAGAGGCAGTCTGAGGCCAGGAGGGCTAGGGGTTAGAACCCAAAAAGGGAGATTGAGGGCTGGGGGACCAGAGCAAAGAGATAAGGGCCACGGGCTGGATGAGACAGACTGAGGGTTGGACAAAGCTGAGACTTGGAAACCAGGCCAAAGGAAGTGGACCTAGGCTGTCAGTCTACATCAAAGAGTGACCGGTGAGCTAAAGCTAAGAGGGCTGAAGCCTGTAGAAGCTGGTGCATAAATCTGGAGTGACATCTGCGAGGCATGAGTGTAACTATGGGGGTGGCTGGAAGTCACAAATAGCCCACAAGGCATCAGGGGCCCTGAGGACACAGATGGGCCAGGAGGACCCACTTAGCAAAAGAGGCTAGATTGGGACCAGTGGGCATTGACAGGGATCTGCTGGATGCAGAGCCGAAGAGGACTCACTGTGGCACTCTGGGTAGCCTCCTTTTCTGTAATCAAATTATTCCAACAAAGGCATGGCAGGAAGAAGAAAAGGGAGAGTACCCAGATAGCCAGGGCAGGGCAGGAACTGCATGGCCACCAGGGAGCATCATGACCACCACTGGGGCCTCCGTCCTCCTGCACATATTAAGCACACACTTAAGTCCCACATAGCCCTCTAGTTTAGGGTATGGGCATACAAATGATTTGCCATAAGGTAAAAGGGCGATAGGGATTTACCAGACATCAGCTGCTTCATGGTTACTACCCAAGTGTGTATGGTGCTAATGACACCAAGGTTGCAAGTTCAATCCCAGGTCAGACTAAATGATCTCTTGCGGTCCCATCCAGCTTTACTTCTGTATGTATTATCCTGTGGTGCCTGGACGCTAAAGCACAAAAGTTTGGCCCTCGAGGGCTGATAAGTTATCATGAGTTAACTGGTATTTATCCTTGGGTGAAAACATGCACATTGGCACTATCACAGCGCACCTTGCTGCCCCGCTCCTAGAGAGGGGAAAACTGCCAGAGGAGAAGCTCTGGCAGTGCATAAGGAGCCCTAGCGGTGATTAGGGAGTACAGGTGTGGGTTGCCAGAGCAACTAATGAGAATCAGCTGCCTGTAGGAGGCAGGGCCTGGCCCTTATAAAGCCCAGGGCTGAAGCCAGGCTGGCAGTTTCCCGCTAGCAGCCGGAGAGGCAGGAGCTCCCTCAGCCAGGATACAGGGAGAACCCTGATCGCAAGTATAGCTCGCGAGAGCTCCAGAGGCTGGAGCAATGGTGTTGAATTACAGCCAGGAGGCTTATGTTGTTATGGCCCAGTGCCTTAGGTTTTGGTTATAGCCAGGAGGCTTATGTTTGCTTTAGTGTTTGTATTACACCGGTGGTTTGGGTGAGGCTATAGGGGTTGGAGGAGGCCTCATTGGGGACTCACAACAGAGGGTGAGGACCCCAGCGCCCGAGTGGGCGCAGCATACTCATAGGGACCCACAATGGTGTGGGGGCCCTAGCGCCAGTGAGGGCGCAGCGTACTCAGGGGGAACCCACCGTGATGTGTGGACCCCGGCGCCAGTGAGGGTGCAGCTTGCGGGGTGCTTAGACCCCAGCCCCAGAGAGGGGCGTTTTGAGAAGCCCAGTGCGGGCGTGACGAGCCCCAGGAAGGGGACAACTTAGAGAAGCCCAAGTTGGGCACAATGAGCCCCAGGAAGGGGCAGCCTTTTTAAGAAGCCCAGTACGGGTGTAGCAAGCCCCAGAGCGGGGCAACTTTGGAGAAGCCCCAGTGCGGGCGTAGCAAGCCCGAGAGGGGCAATATGTGAGAGGCCTGAGGGGGGCAATATGTGAGAGGCCCAGGACGGGCATGACGAGCCCGGTAACAGGCTAGCACTGCAGAAAACCCAAGAGAAGGGCAGGGTGCTGCGGTGGTCCCCAGGAAAAGGGGATAGCGGTACAGCGTCCAGGAAAAGGGGAAGCAGCGCGGTGGGCCTGAAAGACCGGAGGCTCGATATAGAGTCCCTGAGCAGGACAACACTTTTAGAGGAGGCCCAGAAAGGGCACCGAGACCCCAGAGAGGGGGAACGATTGAGAAGGCCCAGTGCAGGCGTGATGAGCCCCAAGGAAGGGGGGCAGCATTTTGGGAAGCCCAAGGTGGGCACGGCGAGCCCCAAAGAGGGGAGCCCCCTGTGCAGAGAAGGCCCCAGAGAAGGGGGCAGCACAACAGAGAAGGCCCGGGAGAGCGGGCATGTATTATGAGAGACCAGCGTCCAGTACATCTGCCAGGCTTGAGGCGTGGTATTAGGGGTCGGTAGGAGCCACGCGTAGCCCATAAGGCTAGGGTGCCTGGAACGCACCCAGTGTACAGGGAGACCCCCGGTGGGTCCAGGAGAACACGGGGACGGAGGGCCCGGCTAACCGTGCCTAGGAGACGTAAGGCAGCCTCCCAACTTTACCTTAAGAGCAAAGACATGGCGGGCGAGAATAGAGGGTGCCCTTGGGCCGAACAGGCACGGAGAGGGGGCCTAAGGAGATCGCGGCCCTCCTGCAGGACCCCGCCGTGACAGGCACTTACCACAGGTAACACATGCTTTAACCTGCTTGTATTTCCATACTCTCAGAGGTGGATTTTTGAGATGGAATCAGCACCCATCTCTAAAACGCCTGACTGATAGGAATGGGCTTAAGCACAGGCTTCAAGTTAAGCATGTGTCAAATGCTTGTTTAGTCGGGGCCTGCACAAGAAGGGTTTCTGTTTTGTTTCGTTTCTTGGCTAGAAGACAACACTCCTCCCCTAGAATCATGTCCCTTTGTTTGGTGACTAGACAGATTGTAACTGTGATATAAGAGCAGATAATTTTACAGCAGCTTATAAATTCAAGTCTGATATTTTTGGCAAGTATGAATTTAACAGTCCTCTTAATTCCTATCTTCCTCTCCTTTCTGTGAAAATCACCAGTAAATGGTCTTTTGTTCGATCTGATTGGGATGTTACTTCTCTTGCTATTAGTGGTTGGACCTTTTGGAAAGCTAGAGGATTCAAAGCCGCCAGGAGGCTGAGAAAAGTGAGGCTGATTACCTATGTATCTGGTCAAGGGAAAAGGCAGGGTTACAACCTCTGTGGCACATCTACACCTTTGTTAATGCATCGTAATTATGACGCATTAAGTTTAGTACCTGTGGGCATTTTTACACCTGCAAGCACCGGGTGCTTTGAAACACTCCTAGTGCTGCGATGCAAAATGCACCGATTAACTGAGTCTGCTCTGAAGCAGCAGATCTCCAGCGCATCACGGGACCAAAAAGCATGCGTATAAATGCCCACCAATAACGGATACTAATTTAACGCTTCATAATCGGCGCTACTGCGCAGCAGTGTCAGCATATGCTTTTTTTGTAATGCTAATGTGCAGCAGACTGCTTCTACTGTGCATTAGCGCATTAGCATGGGTTTGGCCTGCTGTGCTAGAATTAGTCTACTGTGCATTTAGCGTCTCATGTAGGCATGCCCGCTATGGAGCAAGCTGTTTCTTTACCATGGGCTCCCAGTGCCTTTGTGGCAATTCTTACCAAAGGCACCTTGCTCCCTCCTCGCACACAATGATACCATTCCTGGATGCGATATACTATAGACAACTATCCCTTGTCTTGTCCTACTTCGTTTTTGCAGACATAGCTGCAGCCGCTCTCCGTAACCAATGCAGCAGCAGCAGCTGCGGATCACTTTATGCCTGTCAATTCTGTTGTCCAAGTGGTCCCACCAGTAGGTTTGGCCATTGCCTCCAGTTATCTCTCCTCCAACCCCTGACTTAGAAACTTTATGCTCTGCTTGGCTTTCCTGAAGGGGACCATCAGAATCTGTAATGCACTTTATTGACTCCTTTTTAACAGCATCTGGGGCCTTTCAAGAACTTTAGTCTTAATTTAAACAACCACCTGGCTTCCCTAAATGATGTAATTAAGAAGAAGGCCTGAGCTGTGTATCATGAATCAACTTTCCCCACAGTTCAGGCAGGAAGACAGGTTGTTACTGTTTGCCTTCTCTCAACGTGGGATGATTGATTGTGAATTCCTGC
>NW_005842056.1:746426-772655 GCF_000455745.1 Alligator sinensis
AAATGGCTGTGCTCCACGACAAAAAGGAGCTGCTGTCAAAAGGAGGGAGTCAAGCCTAGGTCAGAACTTTCCCCAAATATTTTTAATATGGGTGAATATGGGCCTCAAAACAGAAACCCGTGTCCTGCCTCTAGCCTAGATCCAGATGTTGTGGCACACCTCTGGCCTGACAGCATAGATGCAGACTCAAAGCTATGTGGTTGCAAAGCAGGAGATGCATCAAAATGCATCTCCACATACCTCTTTGCACAGACAGAAACCTGCTCAGAATCCATTTGCAGAAAGGCGAGGCTCTGTGAAGCACCGTCTCTCGGCTCTGGATTGCAAACGGCAGCTAAAAGTAAGCAGGCTGTCTCTGCTGTGTCAGTCCTACCTTTTGTTGCCTTCTCATCTCCAAAGTCTAAATATAGCGCACAGTATTTCAATGAAGCACACCTGAAGGAGCATGGTAAAGCTGACAGGAAGTCTTCCCTGCTTCTTTTCCCTTCCCCCTCCCCGAGAAGACAATAAAAAGGGGCATATTTTCACTTTACAGCCACAAAATGGTCTGAAAAAAAGATAAGATGGATCAGGTTCATCTTGCTGCTCTAGGAGCAGCGGCCATGGCATAAGGCAGGGCTGATGTTGGTTCCCACCTGCCCAAACCTTGGTAGTGGAACATCTGCTTAAGGCAGGGTGATGATGTGGATGGTCACAAGTAGCAGGAACCTCTCTGGCACAGGGAGTGAGCAGCTGGGCCTAGTACAGTGTCTCAGGTGGGCAGAGCTGGCTTGGGAGAAGGGCTGGCTTAGACCATTGCAGCAATGCAGCCTTTGATAACAGAGCTGAAATGGAGGCTCAGCCACCCTTTCCTGTGCCCTTCCCCAGCAGGCAAACCAAGGCAAGAAAATGGGGTGGAACTTCTTCTGCCTTCCATTGGGTCAAGCCCACTCACCGTGGCACGAGGGTGTGATTTTTATACCGCTGCACCTGCCAGATTAAATCCAGCCCTTCATTTCCAACAACATAGTCACTGAATCCCAGAAAAGCAGAGCTAGAAGGGATCACAAGAGGTCATCTACTCCCACCACCTGCACCAAGGCAATTCTGCCCAGACCGGCAACAGCCTAGCCCGTTCTTAAAAACCTCCAGTGAAGGAGCCTGAACAACTCCCTGAGGTGTCTGTTTAGTGTTTCACCCCTTTAATGCTTATAGTTTTCCTTTAGAATCAAACCTAAACTTTCTTTACTGTAAATTAAACTGATTTCCTTTCTTCCCCTCACCTTCACTGTCTTCACTATAACAATCTGATGCCTATTGGTAAATTGTTAGCATGCCTCCCCGTCGGCTTTTTCTCTTGTAGCTTAAACCAGCAGCTCCTATATCTTTTGGGGGTCGCTCACTCCCTTTTTGAGTTTGACGTGGCTGCGTATCCCTGCAGATCTGTGCTATGGTTAATACGAATCTAAACACTTTATATCACTAACAACCATAGTGTTAGAGATGTTTAAGGCCAAATCCTATGCCAGACTGTTCAAGTCCCCAAAATCCCATTAATGCATCCCCTTTAGTAACACACTAGTAGATTCATAGATGTTAGGGTCGGAAGGGACCTCAACACATCATCGAGTCCAACCCCCTGCCCTGGGCAGGAATGAGTGCTGGGGTCAGATGACCCCAGCCAGATGCCTAGCCATCGTTTGGATAGGCATCTGGTGTTTCATCTTTAAGACAAAGTGATGAAAAAGAAGCCAAGAAGAGGAGGACCCACTGATCCTCTGTATTCAGTTTTTGGGAGCACATGCAGACTGCAGTAAGATCATACTCGAGCACCAAATAGGTGGAGTAGGATCTAGCCCTTAGAGGCATTCCTCATCTCGAATTGCTCTTCCTTTCCCTCTGTTTTGCCTTCTTGTTCTCCATGCCTTCCCCTGGCCTACCTCATTTTGAGAAATGCTGGACTGAACAGCTCTTTCAGGCTGATGCAGTGAGAAATTGGGGGGGGGGGGGGAGTAAAGCTCTTTTCACTTCTATTGAGAAAATCCATCAAAGCAGCAAGGACACAGTGGTTCCAACTGCATCCTCCGCCGGCCTCAACCCCACTCCCACCACTGCGCGCTCCCCCCAGCTACTCCGCGGAGGCGGTGAGGACCCAGCCTCCGAGCAAAACCTCCTCTCTCTCGTTTTTATCAGCCCAATATTCATGGCACCAGGCCCTTATGCCGTCATGCGAAGCTGGAAGGAAGGAACCAAGCGATAAAGCAGCCCGCGCCGAGGCGCGAGGGCTGCAATCCCTCCGGTTGTAATTCAGCACCATAAATTAAAGCCTCTGAAATGGGTTCAGTGGGTCATTAGCAAGCACAACACTGGGAATACAGAGGCCTCCCAAGAGCCCTGCCTTACAGAAGGGACCTAACTCAAAGCCACGCTACCCGTGTCCCTCAACAATGTTATTCATGTCGAATATTTTTAGCATTGCCTCTGCTATGGCTATAAATTTTTATTACCCCAGTCAAGCTGAAATCCTGCCAATAGGGTTTGTTACGAGTGATAAACTGAGTTACCATGGTGCAGGGAGGGCGGGTGGCTGGAGGTAAGGTGGGAGAAGAGAAAGGGGGGGCCTCTGTGGCTGTGTTTACTAGAGTAGCGCTAGTTGAAAAAGCAGATGTGTGGGCCTGTGTTCATTTCCATAGTATACGGTAAGCTGAAGGTCTGGCTGACTTGAGAATCTGAAGGGCGTTCTTTGAGCACAAGATGAGGGTGGGAGAGAGATTACAGAAGGCCTTTGGGGTTGCCACCCAGGGAAACCCAAAAGCCTCAGCCTAGCACCGTTCAGTAGGCTGTACCATATAAACCGCTCACAGTGAAATGCAGAATGCGTTCACCGTGCCCATAATTTCTGCTACTGCCGCTTGCAATGTAATACAACCAAAAACCACCAAACAAAAAGGGGAATCCCTGCTTTCCAGCACTGGGAAAAGGTCCATTTTCTGATCCTGAGGACCTCCTGGGCTGAATCTGGAGCAACTCCAAGTCAGCCTGGCTATGCATGCAGATTCTGCGCTCGCAGTCTGCACCGGGCTGTCCAGGAGCAGGGCCGATTTTAAAATCGATGTGCACACAGTTTTATCTGCAGGTGAAGCATAAGGAAGATGATGTAAAAAATGGCAGAGGCAGATAGGATCACACCCGGACATTGAATAGGTGAAGTAGGATCATATCTTTTTTTTTTTTAAATACCACTCAGATGCTAGGAGAAAAAACTATCTCAGCAGCAGCACCTAGTAACTCTTGCCATAGCAATATATTGATCTGAATTTTATTTTATAAGCTAAAAGTCACTTGTACTATTTTATTTTATAAGCTAAAAGTCACTTGCACACCAAGTCAGTCGGTGAAACCAGCAGAAAATGCATTTTTCCCCTTTAAAAAAAAAAAAAGCTTATTTTTATGCCAAAATTTCAGTCCTTTGACCATTTCTATAATTTACAGATTCACTTTTCCCTTCATCATCTAATTCTGCCAGTGAATGACATTTCAGCAGGGTGACATCTGAGCACTGTATAAATGAAGCCTTTATCCATTCTTGAATTCTTGGAAAAGGCTGCCTTCTTTCTGAGTTCTTGGAATCTGAGTTGAAGATGCATTAAAAAAATAAAAAGCCCTACCCCTTTTTCATAACAGATGCTCTATGCAAATGTTGAAATAAGTGTATTAATATCAGACGCAGCCATCTGTTTAAATAATTTGTCAGGAAAGAAGTAAATGCAGTGAGTCTCAAGCAAAAATAACAACAAAAATAAAAACCGGAGCTGTGTAGCAGGGTTCGCTGGGGTACGTGCCGTGTGTGGAGAGTTCAGAGCATTCCAAACAGCTTCTCCAAATCTTGGAGTGCAATAATGAACCATCCATCTCTTGAACCAATGGCCCCTTTTTTTTTTTTTAATAAAAAAGGCCTGCCGTATTTTACAATAATGATCCATAACACTGCAGATTTTGGCACTGTGACTGCAGTGTCTTGGATTATCGCTATGATTTTTTTGTAAGGTCCAAATATTGTTATATTTCCCTCTGTTTAGGACTTGATCAAGCAGCCGTGGGACTCGGTGGGAGTTCTCCCATTGACACCAGTAGGTATTGGATCGGGCCTGTGCTTCTCCACCTGCAATCTAAGTAATTATCTAGAAGTGAATCATGGCTGGCGCAGTAGGGTACATTGGAAAGCTAAAGATGACTTCTCCTGCCAACCTCAATAAATCCTCACAAGAACCAGAAATAATCCAGCTGTAGTGCCACCCAAGGGACACCTGGCAGCTCTGCTCTCAAACACCCTGGAGACAGAGGTCTGGAGAACAGCGGCAGAAGGAATCTCCCTCAGATCAGCTGCATTGCCTCATTTCCCAGCTTGGCACCTGCAAAACAGCAGAGGGTGGGTAAAGCAGTGATCTCAAGAGCATCAGGCCAGGGGTATAGGTGTCCTCGTAACAGCTGGCAGCATATGGGCTCTAGTAATCCTTCCCCACGGAAGGTGGTATGAAAATAGCATGCACATTAAGCCCGAAAAACAAACCTCAGCAACGGTAGATCTCATTAAAAATAATCAGCAGCCCTTTCAGAAGCCAGGAAGCTGGTTTTTGAATGGCATTTGTTTGAATACATCAGAATTACAGGAACAGCTGTGCTAAGCACTGGGTTGAAGCCACGGTGCAGCAACATGATGCTACCATCTCCTGCAGGCAGATGACAGGCAATGCGGGCTTGTAGGTAAAGCCCTAGACGGGGACTCAGGAGACCTAGCCCTGCTACTGCTCTGCTGGGTGACCCTGACGAAGTCACTTTCCTGTTCCGTGCCTCTGTTTCTCCATCTGTAAAATGCACATAATGATGTCCTTGCTTATACAGCACTTGTGGATCTACCAGTGAAATTGCTATTTAAAATGACTTGTAACAGTAACATTAGAACTAATTCTTTATTTCTCGCCCATCCACAGTCCTCGATCTGGTATCAGACTCAAGTGCTTGGAACAGATTGCCGCCGGAGGTGGTTCAAGCACCTAGTCTGAACGACTGCAAAAGACACCTGGATGTCTATCTTGCTGGGATCCTATGACCCCAGCTGACTTCCTGCCCCTGGGGCGGGGGGCTGGACTCGATGATCTTCCGAGGTCCCTCCAGCCCAAATGTCAATGAATCTATGAAATTCCTCGAAGTGTGTGTGTGTAGAGGGGGGAATAGATCCACGTGGGCAGGACAGAGATGAGTTTGATTCCAAAAGCTTAAAAACCTTCTCTTTGCAGAGCTGAAGAGAGGAAGAAGCAGAATGAAAAGGACTGTGACCAACCCAGGTTTCAAAAAAAAAAAAGGAAAATCAGAGGCCTGTCCAAACTGGCCAGCCCATCAGGCTAGCGTGGCTAAGGCACCGCTCTTTCTCTAGCCAGTGGCACACAAGGGAGTGATGTGGCCAGCATCACGTTTGGCTGCTGTTTGGCTCCACCGAATGAAGGACCGGGTAGCCATTTCCAGCTGGGCCAGCTGGTGGCAGCCTTCAGCACAGTCTGAAGCCGTGTTTGAACTCATCCCCCTGGAACCAAAACGAGATGCCGAAAGTAGGGGGAGAGGATGCACCCCTCCCACATCTCTGCTTGCACCTGGGGGAAGGAGGGGAGGCCTGGCCTACAGAGCAAGTGTCTGGAGAAGAGCAGGACAGTAGGCAGGAGGTGGTGCTAGTTACCTGTTACTGGTGTGGACAACTAGCAGATAACTAACTAGTGAAAGCAGGGCTTGGGATGTGCCTCCCTTTATAAGCCCCTTCCTCATGGCCAGTGGTATAAATACATGCAGGACCTAAAAAATATCCCGACCAACCAAACAAGAGGATAAAGCAAGTTGATCGTTTGCCAAGAAAACCAAAGCCAGGAGCAGTGCCAGCCACGTGAGCCCGGAGCGGCCGTGAAAATAAGAACCTGATTAAAGTTGTAGCAACTTTAAAAGCAGGAGAGCTTTTAAGGGTGCCTCACAGGTGGCAACAAAGAAAAAGTGCTGATGAATGAGCCCTGCGAGCAGAAGGAAGATGGATGAGGAAAGCGCGGGACTGTGATTCAGGAAGGCAGGCTCTCCTCCTGGCACAGCCCACCTCTGGTAACTCCAGCTCCTTTTACCTCCATTTCCTTTAGTGCAAGATGAGACCGGTCACGTCCCAAGGGACTGAGAGACACGAGCATGTGCAAATACCAGGCCTGGTTCTCACCTTCCCTACAGGGGCTCAACTGCTGGGGCGTTAGTCCAGGTTTAAACATAAGGGCCCCATTAGAAATTGGAGATCCTTGCTAAAGCTCATGCAGTGCCAGGAGTTTTACAAAAGTGGGTCTTCTCCCTGAGCGGAATTTTTCTGAGAAGTCCCAGATAAACTGATAAATGAGCCATCCAAAAAATCAACCGGCCTTGGCATCTGGGCTATATTCCTAGTTCATTTTCTTCTTGGTTTCTATCTCCAAAAACAGTTCGGCCCACCAAGCACAAGTATACTTTAACCCGTCAGGTTTTGGGAGGAGGAGTGCTGCCTTTGGCTAGCTTTAGGGAGTAAAATTTTGACCCACTGATGGAGCATTCTGGTATTTTACGGGCCCCCGTGGCCCCAACGTGTACTTAAAACCCAGTCTGAAGTCCAATGAAATCAACATAGAAAGACCCCATCCTTAAATCCTACATATTGTTGCATTAAGACTATGAGAGGTCTGTGGGATCTGGTATCAGAGAATCAAAGAGAAGTCAGGGTGGAAGGGGCCTCCAGAGATCATGTAGAGATCATCAGATCATCTGGAGGCCATCTAGAGATCTTCAGAGAAGTCAGGCTGGAAGGGACCTCCAGTGGTCATCTAGTCCAACCTCCTACCCAAGGCAAGATCATCCCTATCCAAACCATCCTATATTGTCTAATCGATTAGCAAAATTACAGGCAATCATGATATGACCATAAGACATAACACCCTAACTTGCTGTTGGTAAAGTAGGGGGACCACAGTGGCCAACATCCTACTGCTGCAAAGGTTGTTAAAATACTTTTGAGAGACCCAAGGAAGAGATCCAATAGGGCCTTATTAGCCTTTACATTACTCCCATTGTATACACTCAGCATTCAGATGAATTTTTAGCCCCCGTGAAATGAACTGTTAGCCTTAATCCAAACCCTGATACCTAGTGTAGGCATCTGCAAGACAAATGATCCCAAACCTGAGGACTGAAGGGACAGAGCAGTGATTCTCAACCAGGGTGCCACTATATCTTTTGAAAGGTGCCACTAGGCATTAGCAGATAAGCAGATAAACTAAGCAGATAAGCACAGGCTCAGGCCTGTGCCTGGACAATCTCCCATCCCTGCTGCCAGGCCTCTCTGCAAGGAAGTAAGCACTGTAATAAATAAATTCATTTTTTAAATTGGGTGCCACTCAGTTCACAAAAGTTATGGGGGGTGCCTTGAGTTCAACGAGGGGTTCCTCAAGTTCAAAAAAGGTTGGGAAGCACTGGTATAGAAAGAACAGAGGAACATCACCTAGTCTGCTTCCTGCACAACACAGGAACATATAAAACCTCACTCCATAATTTCTACCCAGCATCTCCTTGAGGAAGGTCTCCTGTCTTGATGAAAAAATTTCAAGTGATGAATTACTGACCATGTCCCCAGGTGACATTGTCCTAACAGTTAATTACCCTTACTTCTAAAAATTTTCACTTGATTTCTAGTCTGCAAGTCCCTTTGGGTTAAAGGCAAGAGGAATTTGGAAGGGGAGGAGGGAAGAACAGAAATTAGGTTGCAGTTGCTCGTATTGTATGGATAAAGAGATAAATAGTCAGCAGAGGTGTGAAACTGTCTCCTTTCATAAACCATGATTAATCCACATAAAGTATCCTCCCCAAGAGGGTTGAAACAGCTGCTTTATTTCTATGGAACAATTGCTGCGCGCTAACTTCAGCTAAAACCATTCTAATAACCTCAGAGATGAACAGCTGACCTTTAGTACTTTGGAAAGTGGAGAGTTAGAGGGATCTGACAAATGCATTTGTAGTCAGGTATCAGAAGAAATGAACCTTGCAGCATTATGGAATGAAGCTGATGATGCAGTAGCACATGCCAGCCGCCTGTGCATCTGTCAGAAACATTATTACTCATCATTATTATTATTTATGCATTGCCCAAAGTGTATGCCCAAAGTGCACTAGGCACTTTGGAGGAAAGACAAGGTTAGAACAGCCCTGGTTGAGTTCCCCATTGTGAATGGACATGAGACCGATGTAGTGAACTCGGCCTTGGGATCATAGACGCTTCCAAGTTCCATGCGTCTCGGTAGCATCCAAACACTGCCTCTAAGTCCAGTCTCCCAAGCACACTCCCAGGGTACAGCCTTCCTGGTCTGGTACCCTGTCTCAGGATGTAGGACTCCACAGTTCACCCATCCTAGGCCACCAAAAATCATTGCTGAATTCCCTCCTACATACTCTCACATCTTCTCAATTGTCTATATCTACTGTCCTCCAAGCACCAGCCACATGGGCATTTTGGTTTAGAGTTTAACCCTTCAGGGACCACATTAAAGGCTTTGTAAAGGCAGGTCTTAAAGACAAAAGCTTTACTTACACAAAAGTACAGGAGAGTTATAGATCTATGCAAAAATAAACAGCCAGCACCTGCATATAATTCCCTCCCCAGTTGCCTGACCACTTCTTAAAGCCTTTGGGTCAGTGTTTTGGAGGAGGTCTTGGCTCACTGACCCCCGTTTTTCCTGTTCAGTTCCCTCTTCCAGGTGCCTCCTTTTTAACAAGAGCCTGGCAACCTTTACTCCGATCCTTCCCTTGAAGTCTTTTTCCCGCTCTCAAACCCTTTGTGGTATCACCGACAGAAGATTCTTAGCAGACAGTGGCTTTGCTAGTAGCAGCCACTGTCCTGACAGCAGGGCTAGGGAGACATTCAAAATGCCAGAGCCTGAATTGATTTAGTCTTTGCAGGCCTAACCTGGCTGGATTGAACAGATTTGTAACTGCACAGACATTCCTCTGTACTGAGGAAACGTGGGCACACGCCAGGAGCCAGGAGGCATTAGAGCATGCCCTCGGCTTCAGGGAAGCTGTGCTGGGGACGTGTGGCCAGGCCGGGCAGTAGCCTTGGCTAAACAGGCCAGAGAGGGCTTTCATTTCCCCCTCCCTGTCCCAGCGGCAGGGACCCGAGCCGGGGCTGCCAAGCGCTCCCCCCTCGCTGCTGCAGTGGTGGACCTGGGAGCAGCCAAACGCTGGCTGGCATGGCCCCTGAGGCGGAGAGGGAAGGAAGGAGGGTTATTCCCCACTTTACCCCCACTGCCCCTGGGTGACCGCAGCCAGGTCTGCCCACCCCAACTGCCACCACCACCACTCAGTCCCTGCTTGCAGCAAGTGGTGGAATAAGCCTCCTCCTGCCCGCTCTGCCAGATGCCAGAGGGAGGGGGGAATAATCCCCCTCCCTGCCCCTACCTAAGGGGCCCTACCAGCTGGCACCTGGCTGTGCGCCTGTCCTGCCACTGCAGTGGCGAGGGGGGCAGGGCTCTTGATGGGGGCAGCAGTGCCTGTCGTGGTATTGGGGAGAACGAGCCCCTTCCCCATGTGGGGCTGTGCTGCAGGGCGGGCGGAGCTGCAGGGGAACTACACGCAGTAGCACCAGGGATCGGAGGGGGCCAGAGCCCCCCCCAGCACTGCTGCCACTGCCACGGTCCACAGCAGCTTTCCCTGCCCCACAGCACAGCCCCTCTCCCCACCCCCTGCCCTCACCGGGAAGGGGTTCACGCTCTGGGAAACCATGACAGGGGCTGCTGCCCCCACCTCAGTCGCTCCCCCTTTGCCACTCCAGGGGCTGGGCAGGGGCAGGGCCAGATGCCAGCCAGCAGGGCCCTTTAGACAGGGGGCAGGGAGGGGGTTTATTCCTCCATCTGCCCCTGGGGGACTGGAACAGGGTCTGCCCCACCCGACCACCACTGCTGCTCACTCTGTGCACAGGGCAAGCCACAAAATGACCCCCTTCCCTGCCCCCTTGCCTAAGGGGCCCTGCTGGCTGGCGTCTGGCCCCGCACGTGCCCGGCTGGTGGAGCGGTGAGGGGGGAGCAACCATGATGGGGGCAGCAGCCCCTGTCACGGTTTCCCAGAGCACAAGCTCATGCCCAGCGAGGGGGGAGTGGGGGGGGGCATACTGCAGGGTGGAGAAAGCTGCTGCAGACCACGACAGTGCTGGGGAGAGCTCTGGCCCCCTCCAAGCCCTGGTGCTGCCGTACAGTCCCCTGCAGCTCTGCCCACCCTGCAGCATGGCCCCCCACCAGGAAGGGGCTTGCACTCCCCAACACTATAACAGGGGCTGATGCCCCATCAAGAGCCCTGCCCCCTCCTGCTGCAGTGGTGGGGTGGGGGCACAGCCAGACATCAGCCAGCAGGGCCCCTTAGGTGTGGGGCAGGGACAGGGGTTATTCACCATCCCTCTAGCATCTAGTGGAGGGGGCAGTTGGGGGCTTATTCTACTGCTTGCCCCAAGCAGAGAGTGAGAAGCAGCAATGGCACTTGGGGCAGGCAGACCTGGCTGCAGTCCCCCGGGGGCAGTGACGGTAGAGGGAGGAATAACTCCCCTCCCAGCCCGCTCTGCCTCAGGGGCCATGCTGGCCGGCATCTGGCTGTGCCCGGCCCCACTGCTGTAGCAGTGAGAGAGGAGCACCCAGCAGACCCGGCTCGGGCCCCTGCTAATGGGACAAGGAGGGGGAATTAAACCCCTCTGTGGCCAGTTCAGCCAAAGCTAATGCCGTGGCAGGCCATGCCCCTGGCACTGAAGCAGCCAGCATGGAGAAGTGCAGGTCTGTACTGGTGGGACAGGGGAGGGAAGCAGGGAATAAACTTCTTCCCTGCTCCTTTCTGGGGCCAACGTCTGGCTGGAGAGCAGAGGGGCGGGGCCATCGCTGCTCTGCCGGAGCTGAGAGCCCAGCCCAGAGAGCATGCTGGGAAGCTGGGGGACTCTGGTTTAAGTTAAACCAGGAAGGGGTCTGGGACAGGCATTGCATAAACTGGTTTGAGCTCAATCAGTTAAGTCTGATATTACATTCAACGAGGTTTATCTCAAACCAGTTTCAGGCCATTTTGAAACTGGTTTATGTGCATTGAACGTCTTTTCTGTTACAGGTTTAGACCAGTTTCTGATCACTTAAACTGGTTTATGAGTAATGTCTGTCCCTAACCTAGAAGACCATTTTATTACCACCTGCTATCTCATTCAGGGTCTGAGTTCTAGGCTACAGGTGCTAATGTGGGCAGGATGATGCCATCAAATCAGTGAAGGGTATATTAACATTAAAATAAAAATGGCGGCTAAAACACAACATGGGTTTTAACAGAATCAAACCAAGGATACAGGAATAGACCCCAACTGTCACACAGGCCATGGCCCCAAAGAGCTGATGATCAGACAGGTACTGGTCAGACTGGTTAGTATTAAAATTAAATGGAAGTAAGGTGGGATCATCCTCGAGCATCTATGCCCTGAGATATATTCCCAGTAAATGGAAATATGCTGACATTCTTCTACTTCAGTTTTAGCTTACCTACACCAGGAATCATAGCAGACCTTTCTAGCCATTCTTACTCCAACTCCATGGTCAAGTAACCTCACAAATTTCCATGGGGCTATGTTGACATAACACAAGAATAACACAACAGTTGATTGCATCCTAAAGGCCCTCCAGCAGGCTCCATATATATATACCTATGGCTCAGATTTTCAAGGGTATAAAAGAGATTAGCATCCAGCTCCCATTGACATTGATTGGAGCTCATCTTCCTCATGTGGTATGAGGGATGAGAAATGGCAGAGATCAAAGATCAAAGTCATCTAGTTCAACACCCTACCACAGGCAGAATCATCCCTATCCAAACCATGCCATACAAATCCTTGTCTAGCCTATTAGTCAGTCCTGATACAACCACAAAGCATAATGCCATCACCTGCCACAGATAAGGCAAGGGGACAACAGTGGCCAATGTCCTGCTGCTGCAAGGGTTGTTAAAATATATGTTAGAGATCCAAGCAAGAGGGCCATGCTCCATCACTACAGAGGAAGGCAAAGCCCCTCACAGACCATACCGATCTGACCATGGGGTAAAATTCCTTCCTGATCCCAAATATGGTCATCGGTCTGACCCTGAGCAGAGGGGCAGGACCCTCTAGCCTGGAACCTAACTTAAACTAAGTTTGCTGGGGAATGGGCAGACAACCACCAGTGCAAGCCCACCAAGCATCAACCACAGGATCAGCAGGTCAGGCACCACAAGGGAATTCACTCCTAACCCAGGCCAGGAACAGGACTCTTCTAGGAGTGCTGGGCAGCCTAAGGCTTCTGATGGCAGGCTTACTTGCCTGTGCACAAATGCCAGGAGCCTAGGGAACAAACAGGAGGAACTGGCCCTTCTGCTATACAAAAATGAATACGATCTCATAGGGATAAGGGACTCAAACTATGACTGGACCACAGGTATAGTTGGCTATATCTTGTATAGGAGGGACTGTGTTGCTAGAAAGGGCGGCGTTTCATAGATTCATAGATGTTAGGGTCGGAAGGGACCTCAATAGATCATCGAGTCCGGCCCCCTGCATAGGCAGGAAATCGTGCTGGGTCTAGATGACCCCAGCTAGATGCCTATCTAACCTCCTTTTGAAGACCCCCAGGGTAGGGGAGAGCACCACCTCCCTTGGGAGCCCATTCCAGACTTTGGCCACTCTGCCTGTGAAGATGTTCTTCCTAATGTCTAGTCTAAAGTATCTCTCTATGTGAAGGAGCAGTACACTTCCCTACAAGTGGAGTTTGGCACCCTAGAAGAGCAACTTGAGACCCTCTGGGTTAGATTACAGGGGAAACGCGGTAAAGGGGATATAACGGTAGGAGCCTATAGACCTCCTAACCAAGAAGATCTTGACCACACATTTGCTAGGGAACTGGCACAGGCTGCAAACTCTCGTGCATGGTTGTCACGAGTGACTTCAAGTACCCTGACTTCTCATAGGAGGAGCGCTCTGCGAAATCTGACCGGTCATGTAGCTTCCTCACTTGCACTGACGAACTGTACTTGTCTCAAGAAGTCTACGGGCCAACAAGAGTAAGTGCTCCTGAATCTAGTACTGGCCAAACGGGATGATCTCAGGTGAATGACCTGAGAATTGAAGGGAAGCTGGGAGACAGTGATCACAAGTTGATTACTTTCCTTATCAGCAGCAGCACCATGGGGTGTTGGGTGGTGGCGCTCCATCCCCACCCGCCCCCTGACATTCATGAAGGACAAGAATGCATCTAGCTGGGGTTATGCATGTAGCTGGGGTCATCTAGCCCCAGCGCTCTTTCCTGCCTATGCAGGGGGTTGGACTCAATGATCTATTGAGGTCCCTTCCGACCCTAACATCTATGAATCTATGAATATGACAATTTGTTAGTAAGTACATAAGGGGTGTGCATCAGGAACTAGAACAACATCTGTTTACCGGGGCACCCCAAGGGAAGACAGGGTCTAACGGTCCCAAACTCCAGGAAGACCATTTTAGGCTGGACATAAGAAAAAACTTCTTTACTGTCCGAGCCCCCAGAGCCTGGAATAGACTCCCCCAGAAGTGGTGCAAGCACCTACTCTGGACACTTTTAAGATATACTTGGATGCCTATTTTGCTGGATCATTTGACCCCAGCTGACTTCCTGCCCCTTGGGCAGGGGGCTGGACCTGATGATCTTGCAAGATCTCTTTCAGCCCTAGTGCCTATGAAATCTATAAAACCTCTGGGTTTAAGTCTCCTCTAGCCAGAAACCTCCAGTTTAAAAACCCAGCAGGAACACTGGCACATCCCAGTCAAAATCACCAACCAGGGCTGCAGCCAACACACAATGTGTCTGAGGAAGGCAGAAAAAACCCCCATTTACACCGGTAAGGATCAGAAGAAAACCAATTGGAAGCGTTCAGCATAGTATAATGCCAGTGCTGGGAGAGAACTGGGTCCTCTGTGTTTAAAGGTTGTGTAAGAATGCCTGCACACTACCGAACAGCTGCCACATCGAACCCAAGTGTGGCTGCAATCCAGTGGCAAGCAGAAGTCATTTCTGTAGCACATATGAAACCACTTGGGGATGAGAGATATAACTGCAATTGACTTCAGTTATTGAGCAAGCTTAAAAAACATATCACACTCCATTTTCCAGTTTGGAGTTTAACCACACTCTAACCAAGCAGCGATATATAACTCGGTGCCTTAGCCTTCTTCAGTATGGGGAAGATTTAAAAAAAAACAAACAAACCTGAAAAAAGTAGAAAGAGAGACTCCTTATACTGAAAAAGTTTCCTGTGCTACTCTTGGAATGAAGGCAGCGACTATTTTGGTGCTTTTAACTTATATCCTGGGAGGGCACCAAATCCATAGGGAACCTCTGAATCAGCCAGCAGAAAGCATGTCAAACAGTAGCGTGAGCCAGTCTCCCCGTCCCCTTCATCAGAGCTGGGCTGTTGGGAAAAGTTACTCTCGGGCTAAAGAGTAACGCTGCTACAATCACTCGCCGCTGCTGCTCATTCCTGATCTACCTGTTACTGATTAAAACAGCAAATTGTTACGGTAAAACATTCGCCATTACTCACAATGCTCTCCAGTGTTTCACCACGGGGTCATTTGCAACCTTTACCACATCCCCCTATGAGTCATGTCGACTCCCAGAACAAATGCAGAGATTGTCAGGCTGCAGGCAGTAAAGTATGTTTGGCAGCAACAAGACTAAATAACTCCTTTAATATTAACAGCAGGTGATAGATTTCCAGTTACTGTGTTGCTTTCTCCCTCTTCTCTGCCAATGTGTCTCTAGTGCCTTTTTTCCCTTATACAGGGTGCACACAAAAAAATCGTGAAGGAAGTCTTCAACAGAAGCTTCATTATGCTTGAAGCTAAAGAAAACTGCTAGGCGTGATGCGACATTCCTTTCCAAGTCTCTGAGCTTTCTCAAAAACATGCATCCTTTCAGCAAACACTGGGGTGGACTGAGCCTGAAACACGAACGTTTTGCCAGTAGCTGAACAAAGGCTCCGTGCAAAGCTTGCGGGCTATGGGCCGTGCATGCTGCTGGTGAGCTCCTGGCGAGATGCTGGGGCCTGTCTACTGAGCATCTGAGGCTGCAATGTTACTGAGATGGTTCTGTCCCTCTTTCTCCACTAACGAAGGATGACATGCCGACCTCTGCAGTAAACAAGGAGAGACAGGCACGTCCAGAACTACACGCTTGGATCTCAGGATCCTGGATTTTGGGTCCCATTCTGGTTAGGACACCAGCTACAAATGTTTGGATACCATAGTTGTGATCACAGCCTGACTATCTGGAGCAGTGATTCTCAACCAGGATGCCATGGCACCCCAGGGTGCCACTATATCCTGTCACGGGTGTTGCGGGGTGCTACACGATGAGCATACTGTTGGGTGTGCAAACATGGTTCACAAGATAAACCCAGAGATTTCGGTGTTTAATATGTTCTGACCTGATGTGGTCTTTCTGAGATCTTTACAACAGAAGAATCACTCTAATATTCTTCTACAGTCAAAAACTGAGTGAAAGCTAAGAGCTGGCATTTTCCAAGAGGTGCATTGAGTCTGAGGGGTGCCTTGAGCCTAAAAAGGTTGAGAACCACCGGTCTTATGAGACCTTTTTTGGTGAGGCCTTCGATTGAAGCACAGGACCAGGATGCAGGAGAGTTACCAATTCTGTCACGGCCCCCATGTGTGACTTAGGGCCAAAATGGAAATCCTACTCAGCCACAGTAACTCTAACTCCCATTGATTTCATTTGGAGCAAGAAGGTTCTTAAATAATGGCTCTCACTTTTTCCAGCTGCCTCCCCTCATGGTAGTGAGCTGAAATAAAATGTTGGGAAAGCTCCTGATCCATATACTAACCCTTTGTAACCACTTTATGTCTCTGTTGATTCCTGGGATGACCGTTGTAGGTGCCACACACTCAAGGACATGACAGAGGAATGCTTGTCTAGGGTGGTTTAATCAGGGATGATCCTTCCATGAGCAAAATTTGGACTAGAAGACCTCCTACAGTCCCTTCCAGCCCTATTTTTCTATAATTCTGTGACACAAACCGTATCATCCATCCCCGTATGTATGCAAATGTACATCTTTAATGACAGCTAGCAGTTTTATACAATAGAAAGCTTATCAATATGTGCTTGCTGCAGCAGCATAATGTATGCAGAGACCTCAGTGGCCTAAACCCTTGGAGCCAACAACTGGCAGTGGAGGGAGAAGAAAATACTGATCAACAAAAGGAACAAACAGCTCCAAGTTTAATCTACTTAGCTGATCATTCAGGTAAGTCACGGAAATGAATACATGATATTTCTATAGTAAGGTCAATGAGCAGAATTAGGCATTGAATAGCCAGTGAATATACAATATCAGGATGACTCTGGAATACAAAGTACATTGTGCTCTAAACAAAGTCCTGTCTGACTAAATGGAAAACAAACTACTTGAGAAAAAGGATGCCCTGCCAGCAGCTTTAATTGCTTTTTCGCAAGCCATAAGCAATTCACTTAAACCAGTGATCCTGCTGTACAGCGAGAATGAACATGGTAGAATATGCAGGCAACACTGGAATGCTTATGCTTAAAAAGACACCATGCATTAAATATATCTAATCTCAACTGCAAAGTGCCCATCACCACAGTATCTAGACTCCTCCTGCAACGCCTAAAAAAAGGGTGGCCAACCTCAGCATTTGTGTGCCAAGTAGCACGCATGGCCTGTGTGTGCGGCACATAGCAGATAAGGGACGGGACAGCACCACAACAGCAGATAGGGCAGGAAGCAGAAAGCAGAGCAGTAGATTGGGCAAGGGAAGGGGACTGCAGTGTATTGCAGACTGGTTGGCTGAGGCTTGCCCCAGACTGCACACCTCAGGCTTTGGCCTCCGCAGGCTGGCAGGGACTACAGCCCAGCTGTGGGCAGTGTAGCTGGTTGTAGCCCTGCCCAGGAGATTGAGCCAGCTGCCTCAGATAATTAGCTGGGGCACAGGAAGCTAAAAGGTCCCAGGGAAGGGAGCTATGGAGGCAGACAGACAGCTGGGTATCAGAGAGATTCCCAGAGAGAGACAGAAGGCTGTGCAAGAGAGAAGGAGGGGGTGCTTGGTTGGTGGCTGCACCACTAGGCCAGTGACTCTCCCAGGGTCTTGCAAAAGACCCAGGGTTGCAAGGCTGGAGGCAGTAGCCCTGAGACCAGGAGAGATGGAAGACTGCACTGCAGTGCTGAGGGAGCAGCACAGGGCAGCAGCACCCTCCTGGGGTCTGGGAGGGACCCCTTTTTGGATTATGTTGAAAGACTGTCGAGCTAAGCAAAAATCCCTGAACCAGCTACCAGGGGAGGGCTAATTTGTGGCATGCCTGCCAACAAGGTTGGCCCCCACTGGCCTAAGATAATTGTGTTATCGTTTATCCATGAATAGTCTGTGGTAATACCAAAGGGAACAGCAGTCAGATAGGCAATCCAATTAATAAATGTTCTCTGTCCAACTCCAGCTAAAGCGTGATGTGCAGTCAGTAAGAAAAACCTGAAATATTTGTGGACAAACTCCAAGAGCCAAATGAAGGAACTTGAGCTACAGACGCTGGTCGTGGAACTGCAAGTTCTAGGCACCACAGCACCACGGTGGAAGGGCAATCATGACTGGACCAGGGATGCTGAAGAGTGTGCGCTGTTCAGAAAAGACAAATCCGTTCAGATCTGGAAACAGATACAGATCTATAAGGGTCTTGGTATGCAGTAATTTTGGGTGGCTCCTGGAGCTCTTAACCCCTGGACTGTGAGCACATTAACACCTGAAACCAGTTTTAAGCACTAATTATGCAACTCAAAGTAATGCCAGTCCAGGGCAGGATTCTCTCTGAACTGTACTAGCCAGCTCATGTCGCACAAAGGTGTAACCACTCTAGCCCAGGTCAGGTGCACTGCCTTCCTCCCTGCCCTCCCCAGCATCCCACATCCCTGCTCACTGTCTCCCCCCGCCCCTGACTTGTGGCTGCCTGGGCTATCCCAGGGGAGCAGGCAAGGACGGGTTAACCTGCCTACTCAGGCACTGCTGCTCTCTGGGCTGGGCTCATCCTGGAGAAGAGCAGCAGCCTGGCAGCATGGCATTGGGGGCAGGGGCAGGCAGGTTAACCTTTCCCTGCCTGCTCCCCCAGGACAGAGAGCACAGATAGTCACAAGTAAGCGAGGCACAGGGGATCTTACCTTTCAGTCCTCCAGGCCCCCGCTGGCCTGAAGTGTGACTGCTCCAAACTCGAGCTAGCTTTAATACCCGTCAATGTTTGTGTGGCTCACAGTGTAAGGTGTAACAAGGCCCTAATCGAATGATATAATCATAGAGAAGTAGGGCTGGAAGCGACCTCCAGAGGTCATTTAGCCCAGCCTCCTGACTGAGGCAAGATCATTCCTATACAAACCATTCTATACAAATTCATAATCTAAACTCTACATGAGACAACTCTCAACCCTGACACAACACAGACCTAACACCCTAACCTGCCACGGGTAAAGCGGGAGAACCACGGCAGCACCACTTGATGCACTACTTGAAATTGAGTCATTATGGAAGACTTTGAGTTCTCGGATATCAAATGAAGGACAAACACTGTGAATAGGCTCAAATATTCTTGGATATGATAGCTGACAAATGTCTTCATCCAACAGTCACTGAAAAACAAGAAGTGATGCTATCTGAGTCTGAGTTTGGGTAATTAATTAAGATGTTATAAAAGGGATCATCATAGATCATAACCTTGGTTTGAATGATACTACATTGATTTCATATGAACAAACTAACGTAAGTTTGTAACTAAGGTTCTTGACTTAGAAAGGGCAAACTTTGATAAGCAAGGAACCTGGCTAGAGAAGTCATCTGAAATGAGAAGCTCAAGGACTTGGAAACAATTGCAGGCCTTCACAACACTCAAATAAAAGGCGCTACAACTATCTGGAAGTTATATCCTAAGGAAGGAGATCCAGACACAAGGGCATGAATTAAGGACATAAAAAATAAGCAGGAAGTCTACAAGGAAGCCTACACTCCAACAGCAAAAAAACTGTCTTAGACAGTAAGAAATGTAGGAAGAGAGTGAGAATTGCCAAAAGTCAATCTGACTTAAATCTTGCAAAGGATATTAAAACAAATAGTTTAAAAACTGTTTTTTCAGATATCTAAGTAGAAAAAGAACAAGGAAAAAATTAGTGAGAGTGTCTTGCAGTGAGGATGTAACAGAAATTAAGGATTACCTAGGCACAGCCAAAGAACTAAATGAATACTTTACCTTAGTTTTCAGTGAGGAGGAGGAGGTGGAAAAAGATGTTGGGCATAGAGGCAAAATCAATATGGATAATGGGAAAGATGCTCCAGAATTGGAAATTACCATAACCAAGATGGAAGCAAAATTTAAGGACCTCAACACAGTCAAGCTGAGAAGACCAGATAATTTTCATCTCCGAGTTCTGAAAGACTTTGATCACCCGAAGAAGCTGATCTGAAGAATGTCAATGCAGTTTAAGACTTTGGGTTGATAATATAAAGTTATGACATAGCTGTCACTATACAACTTGTTGTATCATCATGACTCCTCTGTTGACAAGTATCTGCATTGCTTACAAGACCCCTGCCCCATGCACCTGACCTGACCATTGTCCCTTGTCCATCACCCTACCTTAATGGGTGACTAAGAAGGCAGAAACAGTTTAGGCTTGTTGAGGCCTAGGCAAAGATGTCTGGCCAAGTTTCTTTGCAGGGGCTGGAATTTGGAGCAGCTATAAGATAAAGGAACAGAAAAGGCAAAGGAGCATTTAAAAAGAGTTCACAGAGAAAACGGCAAGGGAGATGCTGGGTTGTGGCTGAGTGAACTTTTGCGTAATGGGAGGGGTTGGAGATGAAATGGGGGCCTGGTCTTGCTGCAAAACCGATCAAGACACTTCCTGAGCTGCCTGCCTGCCTGCCCAATTTCCAAAGCAAAGATGGACCCTCCCAGAGCTAGCAGTACTGCATTTAGGCATGTTGCTGTTTTCTAACTCTCTGTAATCTCTTACACTCTGCTGGTTAAGTAAAGTAATGGTGTGTTCAGAAACCGGTTGCTTGCACCCACCCCATTTTTAAACTAAGAAAAGAGAATCTGAGCCATCAGTCCAGCACCTCAGGGACAGGTTACAGAGGTTTCTGTTCTCAGGAAGGAAGCACTAGATGGAGGGTCTCCACCACAGAAGTAGCCTAGAGGCTTAACGCACCTTGAGATCCAGCATTTGGGTCCACAGCAATCTGGTCAATGGCCAAGATACTGTCACAGAAGATCGCCCAACTACTGAGGGGCAGGGTGGAGGAGAGAAGAAGGAATCTGCTCTATGATTTGAAGGAGAAGCAAGTGTAACCTAAAAAGAGCCCAAAACACTCAGAAGAAGTGGTGAGGAGACTCGAGCAGGAGTGTATTTTCCTCTATAGCTGTATATTTCTTGGGCTAATCTAAAGTGAAGAGAGTAATTTTGTTAGAAACATCTGCAAAGCCTATGCATTATGAGTTTCAAAGATCACAGGTTCCTCAGAGAAACTGTAAACCAGTGGCCATGAGGTTGAAGCTCTGGGAAGAGGTATGACTAAGCAACGATGCCTTCAGCAGGGGGACAGGAAACACACAAGGAGGTTGTTGTGGAGGCCTAGGTCCAGGTCAGCTGGACTCTAAGGTCTCACATCTGTGAAGGAATAATAGACAATGTTTCCAAAGGACCAAGAAAGAAATGCTGCTGGAGTCTTCCCAGCCCAAGGGAAACACTGAAGAATAAAATGGGAAGATGCAAATACAACATCTTGGAGAGTATCTGGAAGAAGGTGCCGTATGCCAGGAGAGGGCTCATGTTGTGCCAATATTCAAAAGGAGCAAGCAGGATGACCTGGACAGCTATAGGCTGGCTCACCTGACATCAACCTTGAGCGCAGTCATGATGACAAAGCTGATAAGGAATCCACTGATAAAAAAATCAGAGGGTCGGAATAATGCCAGAAAGCATGGTTTTAGGAAAAATTAGCTTTGACAAATGAATCCAGTTTCATTCTTTGAATTTCATAGGTGAGAATAACTGCAAAGGTGTAACATACTCTTTCTTAAGGGGTTTCTCCTATTATTACATGATATTCAAATAAAAAAATAATTCTAACCATTGATAGCCCCACATTAAATGGAGTAGGAACTGGATAGCTGATGTTAAAAAGCAGTAGTTTGTGGGAAATCCTCGCTGGATGTTGTGGAGGGCAGGGGATGGGATGCTAGTGAGGTTATTACACTCCCTACTAACTCAGGGCGTGATAATAAGCCTAAATTGAATCAAGGCTCTCATCATTGATCAGGAAATAAGCATAAAATCACTGCTGATAAAGTTTGTGGAGGACACAAAGATTTGCAGAATGGTAAAGAAGAGTGAGGACGGAGCCCAGTTATAGTGAAATTACTTGCTTTGACCACACTAAGGGCACTTAAAATGCAGATGCCTAAATGTTAAAGCTGGTTAACTCATGCTAAGTGCCCTCTGAGTGTCTCAAAGTTATGCCACTTCAGGTGAGGGTTAGGTCTTGGACATGCCACCTAGCTCATGTTATGATAACTTTAGTTGGCTCCATGGAAATAAAATAAGCAATTTTAAAAACAACCAGCATCCCAGGATGCACCGCTTACAGCTGTCCCCCGCTACCAAGAGCAGGGATAGAGCCCAAGTATTCTGACCATGCTCTTCCTCGCCAGCTCTCTAGTGGCAAGTCAGAGCTCTGCAGGCAAGAAACAGCATTAAGTCCTGAAACGCAACTGCCCACAGCACGTTCTAACTTCATATTCCACAAATTTAGTATAGTCGAAGTGTACTGTGTAACTCCAGGGAAGTGTGTGTATGTGTTGGGGGCCGGGGTGGGGCAGTATCCTGAAAAGTAGCAATTCCAGGGCCAATGTAGAGATCACAGTGGACAAGTGACACAACATGGGCTCCTGGTCAAAGACGGTGGCGAATAGGGTGTATGTGACCCTGGGCTATATAGACAGAGGAATAGCGAGTAGAAGTGGGAAGGTGGTTTTGCCCTTGTCCATGGCACTGATGACTGCTTCCAATTCTTGTATCTACGCTTTTTAAAAGAAAAATAAAATAAATAAAATGGAGAGGGCGTCAGAACAGCCATGAATAGATCTGAGGGCTGGAGAAAATACCTTGACTTGCAGAACTTCAAACTCATTTTGCTTGGCTGACAAAAAGAACAACTGATAGAGAACAGGATTACACTGTACAAGTGACTTCACATGGAGAAAATACTAAAAGGCTCTTTAGGCTAGCACGTGGACATCCAACTTGTATGTGGCCAGGGCTGCATGCGCTGGGGGCTGCCTTGGTGGAAGCCATGGGTCCCTAGGCCGCATGCCTTGCTGCACTGAACATGCAGGCAGGAGGTATCCCCAAATACCACCACACTGTGCAGGCAGGAGTATCCTCCCTTCCCCGCATCATGCACACACACCGGTCAAACCACTGCACTGCATACATGTGTAGCTGCTGCACTTTGTACACGGCCACTGTCCCTGCATGTGGGTGGCCTCCACCTCACCTCCCCCAGCACCATGGACTGTGCTGCCCTACTCCTGGGTCACAAACAAGAAGCAAAAGCTGAAGGAGGGAAGGGAAGCCTAAAGACCTCAGCAGCAGCAGCAGCCAGTGTGAAAATTGGGGTGGTGGGTAGGTAGGCACTTGGGGGCTTCACATGAAGCCCTCGTGGGCTACCTGAAGCCTGTGGGCCACCATTTGGAGAAGGCTGCTTTAGCAAAACAAACCATGCAACAAGAACCAACAGCTGGAAGCTGAAGCCTGTCATGTTCATGTGTTGCCATAAGGCACACATTTCAGTAATACAAGTGACCTACTGTTGGAGGATCTGAAACTCCACATCTCCTGGGGTCCTCAAATCAGGATTTGATTCTTTCTAGAAGATGCAATTTGGGTAAACTCAAATGTGGCTCAATATGAGAGGGACCTAGGCAATATGTAGGAGTCTGGTATATACAGGAGACCAGAACTGATGGTTTAAGTTTCTCTTCTCTTCTGATGATTCATTTCCTTGAACTAGCTACACCAACCTCCCCTCTGCCTTCCACCAGCTCAGCTTCCACCAGGTCCCTCTCAGGTGCATGGGATTTCCTTTCAGCTGTCAGCACACAGTTCCTTTGCATTTGAGCCCATGAATCCTGAGGAACATCCCAAGGTGCAGGGAGCAGGGGACTAGAGAGTCAATAAGCATGAGACCTTTGGAGTTATGTACCACCCTATTCCAGTTTTACAAAGAAGAATGGCTTAACTGTACATGTGGGAAGAGGACAAGGTCATCAAAAGGGTGCGCTGGCTTTGGAGAAATGATGTAGGATCTGGTAAAAGAAAACCCACTGCCCTCTACATGCACACACCCCATTCTGCTGATACTAGCTTCAGGGCTCAAGGCCAGAATGCTAGAATCCAAACCTCGTCTTACTGGTTCCTTTCTCTCAGGCCAATCATGATACAGGACAAGCTGGACCAAGGCTCTTAGCAGACTTCACATCAATACTCGGAGATCAGCAAATCAGCCTCCAGAAGCCTTGGGATGACATTTGTTGCGTCAAGCAACCCCATGAAACAGGAGCATCACAAGGAGGTTGTCACTGTGTTCCTTCCTTGGTGGCGACAGACAGGGATGCCTTAGTCATCCTCAGGAAACCTCTCAGAGATGGAGGAGCAGGCTAGAAATTGGCCTGCACTGTGGCAACCATGTTTATAACAGCAACTTTTGACAAGATCTGCTGGGAAACAGGGTCTACAAATAATGCTGTTCCATGACAGCTGACTTCAGGCAGCACCCAGATAACCACTCCATAGTCTCCTTGAGGGTCTACCTTTGTAGGGAAGACCCAGGCCATCCTCCCAACATAAGCCTCTCACCTGTGAACAACTCCCTTCAGAAGAACGGCCACTTCTTGCTCGGTGCTGTGGCAACAAGCTTCTTTCCAAAGAACCACTTCGCTATCAAGGTGCCCCTGCTCTCTGCTGGGCCTGCTTTTTATTTTCCTCCCCCGACACCTGGTATCAGCTGCAGGTATAGCCTAGTGGAGCTAGCCAGGCTGAGTGACTTTCTTTTATCTCCTTCTCCAATGGGGTAGCCATTCTGCCCTGCCATACATTTGTACGGATGAGGCGGAAGACTTAGAAGGGGGTGAGGTCATCTGTGCAACCAGTTGTAGGAGAAACAGGCAAGTAAATTCAGCATGTGTGTGTGTGTGTGTGTCCGTGTGTGTGTGTGTGTTGCACTTTCTAACCATTTTCTTCGAAATCAGGGGTGGCAAACTTACTTTGTGCCCTGGGTTGGATGGGCTTCCCCCTACATGGATTCAGTCCAAAGCATAGGATGGCAGCAGCAACAGTAGTAAGAGCAGCCACTGTGACAGCAGGGGCAGTAACAACAGCCATGGAGGCAGCAGTGGGGCAAGAGGCTACAAGCCAGGCCTCCTCCCCTCCACTAGCACTGATGGCTGTGTCCACTTGGGCCCCTGGGCCCCGAATTCTGTGCTAGGACACTCGCGCCACTGGCCATCCGGCCAAACTCCCTGTCCCACAACAGTATCCTGGTGGGCTGGATGGAGCAGTTCCACGGGCTGGATCTGGCCCGCAGGCCACATGCTTGACACCCTTGTTTTAAATGATCCTGCCGGAAGGTGTCTGGAAGAACGCAGGACAACGTGTCTCTGGCCTACGATTTTGCTGTCTTTGGGGGCAGCCTAAAATGAAGCAATGCTGGCCAAGGGAATTGTCCAGCAACGCATTTCAAGGGCTGAGCCTCCCGTTGGTCAGCGTGCAGAGACCTTCTGGAATCTCTCTGACAGGAAGGAGTGTGGATTCAGCCCAGGTCAACCCTGTCGAGCCGCACAAGGTGGGTCTCTGATGGTTGGCCAACAAGTGTAAAAGCCCCATGGACTGTGCAACAGGGACCCATGTTGTTGGCAGAAGTCAAGTAATGATGGAGTTTGTTTGCTGTAATATCTATATAATTTTACCTGGGAGGGGGAGATTGGGGACAAGTTTGTTCTCTAGCAAGGTTGCTGGAATAACCAAGGACTTGTTGATACTGCTCTAGTGTGTGTGCGCCTGTCTGCCAGCAATACTGGGATCCTGGCTCCAACAGCACTGGCAGGCTGAGGTCTTGCAGAGATTGGTCATCCTGGGCCCCTGCAACGGCAGTTCCTGCCACAGAAATGTCTCCTACACTGCACTGAGCCAAGAGGGGCCCAATATGTTTTAACAAAGGCAGATTTTTTTTTCTTGGGCTTGTAAATTCTCCTCTTTAGAGGGAACTGGCAGCTTTATCTACTTGCAGCCAGCAAGAAAGGGGCAGTTAGTAGGCTATCATCAAAGCCAGCCTTTTCAAATGTAAAAGGTATTGGGTCCAATTGGAAAGCCCTTATGGAAGATCCTTGGCCCTGTGGGGTGATATCAGTGTTTGCTACCAGAGGTCAGTGGCATTATTTCAATTTACACCACCTGAGAAGCTAGCCTAATGTGTGCTGAGCCTCATTATTGAAGCTGTACCTCTCGATCCATTAGGGGTTAACTACCCCTTATGCCAATGAATACCAAAACCATCACAGTAACGAGACACCAGTACACCCACTCAGTAAGTCAATACCTACGGCAAGATCTCTCTCTGTCTCTGTTCCACAGATATTTAGCTAATGAAACTGAAGATTTTTTACCCCTTTCATAATAAACTGTTTTTTTTTGTATTAAATTACACTTCCAATGCAACTAATTCCTAATGAGACCTTCATCCCTGTGCCTCCTGTTCTGGGGGCCGAGGTGCCAGCTACATTAACATGCTAATATACATTGGTATTGCATGATCTGCTGACTCTTGTGTGATAAAATGAACTGAGTCGTATAGCTCCCGCATCAGAATGGCAGGAAACAATGGAGCTTTTCACCAGAAAATATTGAAATAAAAAAAAAAATCCATATAATGCCATCAGGAATAGCATAAGAACTGACATCACCTACAAGAATGTACTGAAATGCAAGAGAGAAATCCAGAGATCGCAAGCCATTTTTACTGAGAGAGTGGAGGCGGTTGGCTTTTCCTTCTCCATGTATTTTATATTT
>NW_005842056.1:772686-781033 GCF_000455745.1 Alligator sinensis
GTCTCAAAGTGAATGGGCTGGTGTCTGCCCCTTGTGCCATCAGTATCAGGACTTTCATTAACTTCAAAGGGAGCAGGACTGAGCCTGTAGGAAAAAGGGTCACTGTCATGGCAGCTTGGAAAGTTTGAATACACCCATACACACACATACAGAATCACGGGAGTTTGTCGTGAAAGGAGAAGGGAGGAAGTCCAGTGGCTGGAGCCCTAGCTTGGGACTTGGGATACCCTGCCCTGCTACAGACTCCCAGTGTGACTTTAGGTTTCTAAACCTAAAGTCCCCTTGGTGTCTCAGTTCCCCATGGAGACAATCCTTCCCTCTCTCACTAGGACACTGTGGGGATAAATAAGTGTTCAGATAGGGCAACCCTGAAGGCCACCATAAGGGAGAGGGCCTGGGAGCCAAGGCAAGTCATCTGTGTTGCAAGATCTGAGTCAGGAGTCACCGTCCAGGAGTACAAAGCCAGGAGTTCAGAGCAGAGTCACAAGATGGCACTTCGAAGTAGAATCACAAGCCAGGATCGAACACCAGAGGCAGGTTTGAGAGGTCTAAGAAGGCCGGGAGCACAGCAAGGCAGCCTGTTGCCCCGACATCTTGTCTCCTCTGGCCCTATAAAATCCTAAGTGGACACGGGTCACTTCCTTTAGCCTGGAGAGGATGACCCATCCCAGTCCCTGATTACTTCTAGCTGCAGCCCAGGGAGGGCTTGTCTCCAGCTGGGCTGAAGCTCATTGCAGCCACCTCAGATGAAGAGAAAGCTTGTCTTTTCAGCAAGGCAGGGATTCAGGAGACCTACGTTTGGTTTCTGCCTCTGCCCCAGGCTCCTCAAGTGACCTGAGGCAAGTCACTAGGTCACAAGTGTGTGGAGAGAAAGCACAAGGGATGCCCAAGCACACTCATCCTGAGCATCCTTCCTGTGCCTTTTCTTCCCCAGAGGTACTGCGTGACAGCCTTCAGATGAAGTTAGTGGGAGCAGCAGGTGCTCAGCCCCTCTGAAAGGCTTGGTGTTTTCTCATGTCATGTCTGTTAGCATATGCAGTGCAGCAGCACCGGGGTGAGCGTCCGCTCATGCCAGGTGTTGGCTAGAAGCAGAGGAACAGTCCCTGCCCCTCAGTACTACCCAGGGCTATTGAGCTGAGGTCAAGCTCTGTACAAAACTGGATGAATATCTAGGATCAGGGGGAGAGTCTCTGATCAGAGTGGGCTTATGATTAAAAGCAGAAGGGCTTCCACTGTAGGGGACAGCCCGCTATAATATCTGGATCTGAAATGGGACTGATCAGTTGATAGCAACCCAGCTACTCCAGGGTCCATTCAGAAAAAGCCCAGCTAATCAAGTATTTTCTTGGCAGGGGATTTTGTTTGCAGAGTGAGGATGCAAACCAAATAGGGACAGGGTAGAGCTGTTGCAGCAGGCAGCTTGAGGAGGCAGCAAGGGGTGTTTCCTAATGAACTCCATAGGAGGTTCATCCTACTGAGCGTGAGCATGAATGAACTGGGGACCGCAGGTTTCCTCCTGAGCTGGAACTGAAACCTGGAGCTTTCACTGTATGTGGTGAATCCATCACAGCCAGCATTGCATGGAATTAGAAGGTAATAATTGGGTTGGCAACTGCCCAGTAATGGTCTCGGCTTCATCCTAGCAGGTGTTGGCTATGATGTCTGGGAAAGAAATAACAAATGGTCTCAAAGACACCAGCATCTTTTTATTGGTCAGGAAGAATTGGGGGATTTCAGGTAGATGAAACCGTAATGCTGTAATGCTTTGGATAAGCATGAAGCCACTGTCTTAAAAGCCAGCTCTTTTTGCTGAGTGGAAGCAGATTATAATTTAGATGATAGCACGCACCTATTGCCTTTAGGCTTCCTTTATTCTGCACCTGAACAGCTCCTCCATATCACACTTTCCAGGAGAACATGCATTACTAGCCTTAATTGTTATGAAAAGGTACAAACAGAGGCAGGCATTAGAGATATCGTCTATTTTGGGTTTTGAATCATTCCATTTTGAATATAACAAACTCTTTTGTTGAACCTGAAATAACATTTGTGGGGAAGCAAAAATTCCTCCTCTCTTCCCCTTTTCTGAATTTTTGAATGAACCGAGAAATCAATTTTTCACGCAGTGCTGCCGTTGAGTTGAGCTTAAGGTGTTTGTTTTGGCCTTGACCTTTGGTTGTTGAAAGCAAGGAGGAAGGTGCTATTCACTGTGATTAAGAGACTTTGGCCCACCTGAAAAGACATGTTCCTGCCAGGGCCCATGCATCAAACTCCTGCTTGAAGCAAGGATTAGGGCAAAAATAGCTGAGCCCCACAAAGCCACAGCCCTGCTGCATTTTCCATCTCCTCCCACGGCCTGACCATATTTGAATATAACACAAGGGTTTAGTTTCACCTGAAAGATCTTGCACTTAATTCCTTTTTTTGTGCCTGAAATGTCAAGGCAGTGACTGGAAATGCAGTTAAGCAAGGTATTAATCTCCAGCCATTAGGTGCTGAGATCTGACAAATATAATGATTGATAATGCCGCGTAAAAGTCTCCTTAATTTCATTATGGTCGCAAGGGATAACAGCCTTTTCAGCTCTGATTTATATAACAGCTCATTTTGAATCAAGGAGTGTCTGTGTTCCTCATCACTTCTGATCCATTTGGTACCAAGGCATTGGTATGAGCCAGGTATGTAACCCATATGCCTAGCACTGCTGTATATCCCATGTACAACAGCTCTGTTTTCTTAATTATAAGCTATTACCCATATGTGACTATTCCAGCCTACTCTTTCGATTATTATTATTAAGCTTCTATGAGTGTGCTGTAAATGCACACAGCTCACTACAAAAAATATACTTCCAGCAGCAAAACTGGTACTGCCTCCTTTGATTGATTTCTTTTTCTCTGCAGAATGCAAAGGATATGGTTCCAAACAGCACATACTAGCTGATGAAAGGAATACAGGACTTGTGGACCATGCCAACTGCTGGCCCATCAAGCCTGGTATCTGCTTTGCCTGTGGCCAATGCATAATGTTTCAAAGGTAAAGATCTCCCACAATGCCGTTGAACACTTAGGGCCAGATTCTATTCCACCTAGTAGGCATCTAAGCAGACCTAAGCACCTAAGTGTGATTCTACTGGACTCTGCTCAATTCCTGAAAACCCATGAATTCATCTACTTGTGTAACACACCCTCACCTGATCATTATAGATTTCATAGATTTCATAGACATTAGGGCTGGAAGGGACCTTGGAAGATCATCGAGTGCAGCCCCCTGCCCGAGGGGCAGGAAGTCAGCTGGGGTCACAGGATCCCAGCAAGATAAGCTTCCAAATTTCTCTTGAAGGTGTTCAATGTAGGTGCTTGAACCACCACCGATGGCAGGCTATTCCAGACCTTGGGGGCTCGGACAGTAAAGAAATTCTTCCTTATGTCCAGCCTGAAACGGTCTTGCAGCATAACTGTTCGACCTCTCATTGCTTGGGGCGCTCTAGTGAACATCCGGAATATCATCCTGAATATAAAGACTAGATATACTAGAAATGATACTGATGCAACACAAACTATAGGAACCTCAGTGGAGGAAAAAACAATTAACATGTAAATAGCCATGTACCAAACCAGTTATCTGAGGATATTGCTGGAACAGACTAATGCAGATTTCCATTTTGAACAAAGGCACTTTATAAACTAATTTAACCATTTCAAGCTTGCAGTTTTTGCTAGGTTTTGTGGAAGAAATAGTTCAGCAATCTTGGTAAGGGGATCAAGGGACTGCAATTTGAACCATCTGTAATGGGAGAGAGTTGGAGAGCCTCTCCAATTTCAGTCAAGGCTGAGGGACAAGGAAGAACATTTTGAGCATTTCCCAGGTCTTCCTCGAGAGAAGAAAATGGAATTGACAGAGTCCCTTTCAGAGTCACCCAATCTGGTCTCTATTAGAATCAGAGAGAAGTAGAGCTGGAAGGGACCTCCAGAGGTCATCTAGTCCAACTTCCTGCCCAAGGTAGGATCATCCCTATCCAAACCATTTTATACAAGCCATAATCTAAACTCTACGTAAGACTACCCTCAACCCTAACACAACACAGACCTAACTCCCTAACCTGCCACAGGTAAAGAAGGGGTACCATGGCAGCCTATGTCCTGCTTTTATGAAATATTGTCAATATATGCTCAAGAGATCCTGGGGAAGAGCACCACATTTTCCCTCTCCCCCCAAATATAGAGAAAGGCAAAAACCCTACAGTTCATACCAATATGACCATGGGGTAAAATTCCTTCATGACTCCAAACATGGTGACCGGTGAGACCCTTAAGATGGACCCACAAAAAAGTAGCAAGGAGGAGACTTCCGACCTAGCTGTTAAGGGTGAAGTTACATGTTATACTTAGACCATACTAAGAGCATCCACACATTAAAGCTAATTAACTCATGCTAAGTGGCCGCTGAGCATCTCAAAGTTATGCCACTTCAGGTGAGGGTTAACTCTGGGCTACACTACCAAACTCCTGTTGGAGTAATTTCAATCTGCTCCATGGAGATAAAACAAGCAAACTGCAGTCCTCCAGTAACGCAGGATACACCGTTATCATCACATTATTGTCTGTCTCCCCACTCCCTTCCCCCCGCCCCCGAGCAAGGATACATCCCAGGTAGTAAGTAAGTCAGAGCTATGCAGGCAAGAAACAGCATTAATCCTAACTGTGCCACTTCTCACCGCATATTCTAACTTTAACACAGTTTAACATTACATAGATTTAGTACGGTCTAAGTGTAATATGTAACTGTACCCAAGACCACTTACACACCCGATCAGTGGAATAGAATCTGCCCCCTAATTTCAAAATGGTGAAGATGAGGTTTAAAAATGCTGATGTGCTGATCTCTGCAGCCATCCCTTTATGCCCTGAAGCATGATATTTGGTCGCCCTATCTTTGCACATATAACTCTAGACAGTTGTCATAAAACTAGACAAATTAATCCACCTACGGTGATTCATATACCATTCAGCTCTTGTAGAACACCTGTCCCTGGCAGATCTCAAAGGGCTTACAAAATTTCATAAATGTAGTTATCCCCATTTAAGAGCTCAGTGAAAATGGGGCACGGAGTTTTAGTGAGTCAGTAACGGAGCTAAGAATAGACTGCGGGTTGCTGGATCCCTATTGTGATTCCCTATTTCCTGTGCTGGATGATGCAGGGCTCTATTCATCTTTTTGTTGGATTATACTCCCTATATCCTCAGTGAGGTGCGACCCACCTCACCATGACCCCCAGTGCTGCCACAAAGCTGCCTTGCTCTGGGTTCCTACCTGGATGAGGTCCAGAAATTTGGCAAGGGAGGAGTGGTGGCAGTATTAATTCCCATGGCGCTGCCACCAAATTTCTGGACCTGTGGGGAGCCCCATGAGCCAGATGTTGTGGCCCTATGTGCTCGATTGGGCCTGTGGACCAATCTCATGGGTTGTTTTGGGCTTGAGGACTGGCCCCATGCCACTCATGTGGCCCACGGACCAGCCTTGTGTGCTGGATCCAGCTTGCAGACCAGCCCCACACTACTCATCCAGTTTGTGGGGTCAGATGTGTTGGACAACACTGATTGCCCAGTCTGTATCTGTATGCAAGACTCCCTAAAGTCCATTGATTGGGATCTTGTGAGCCTTATAGCATCATAGAGAAAAAAAGGCTGACAAGGACCTCAGAAGGTTTTCTGGTCCAACTCTGATCAAGCTAGGATCATCCCTTTCTGAACCATCTCACCCATCTAACCTGCTCCTAAAGTCTCCCGACGATGGAGTTTCCACATCAAAACCAAACAAGTCATGCTGATGAATAATATGAAACATGGACAGGACCTATGAGAATTTTCTATCAGGCTTTCTCTGTTTGGGCCTTTGCTGTCTCCCTGTCTCCTTGCTTTCACTTGCAACTGCATCCAGGAAGGAAGTTATGGTAACCCTGAAGAAAAAATGATGGGTCACCAGCCCCCTCACCATGAAAAGCCGTGGTTTAGACAACAATGTGCAAATTGCTTTTGATGCGGAAGGAAAAAGTGAAAACTTGCTCCCTGAGGGTATCACTCCCACGCTTTCACTGCCACTCAGCCTGCCAGGCTCCTGGCACTCTCCCTCCTGACTAACTCTTGATCAAGACCACAGTTGAGGCTAGTGTCCAGTTGCAGAGGTGAGATGCCAGTAATACAAAAATGTATTGTTTGCTGGTTTAAAAGGCCTGGCTTGCTCACACGGAAAACTTCACATTCTTTACTGCTCTGTTTTTAATCAAACTATAATAGAAGGGGCCAGATTTTCGTTGGTGCGAACTCACTCCAGAAGCAAGGTAGGCAGGGAGCAGGCTGGTATATCTGAACCTTGGTCTATGCAGATTAACCCGTCATAAACATACCTGGCTTTTATCCAGCACTCTCCATCTATAAAAGAAGCCAGAGCTATTATCCACAGCCTGGCACAGTGAATGATCTATGTTCTCTATCCAGTAAATAACATGTAGATCTGATACGTACAGTACAGTGTATCTCACTTAAATGCAGAGCCTTGGACTGTAAGAAAAGCTATATATTTATCTGGAATATACATTTAAACAAACTCAGTGTAAACACCATTCATTAGCTACAGGAGTAGCTTGCATGACATTAAGGCACCTTATTAAGGCAGATATTTGAGTTCAGGAGTGTGAGATGAGGCTGGGGAAGCCCTGGGGCAGCCTCCCTTTTTAAAAAAGATAATAAGATCAAGGCATGGCAGGAAAGTGGAGGGGAGATGGCCCAAAGAGAGCCAGGTTGGAAAGGACTGAGGGGAATCCAGGGGTGTCCACCGCCACCCCCGGATCAGAACCTTGGTACACACTGATACCCAGAAGACCACTGTTTGTTGCAAGGTAAGTAACAAGCAAAAAATGCAAGTGCCTTGTTAAATCAACGACACATTTATGCAACATGAATGTAAGGGACACACACTGGAGTGAATCCTGCAGCTTGAGTGCTCAAGCTGCCTCGTTCTGGATTTCTTTTAACTCTCTCTGCAAGCTGACAGGGGGTATGCGCTTCCAGAGTGCACATCCACTGGTAGGCCACACAAACATCCCCCACGGCAAATACCCCACCCCTTGCAGAGCACTCCTCCTTCCTATGAACTCACAACACCATTGATTCTACTTTGCTCAGGCAGAGGATCTAAAACCCAGGCTGAGCTTTACAGACTTCTGAGCATGTGGTTTACACCCTTTCAAAATGAGGGAGGATGGGAGCATTTCTTATTCTCTCATGTGCCAACTGCCTTCACAATATATCATTTGGCTGCCCCCACCCCCACTTCCTGGGAATGACATATTAAAGAAAATCAGATTTACCTTCACCTTATTTAACATCATCATCACTGCCTTCTCCTTGTCAGAGATTTATGTCAGTTCCCAATATTGTTCCCCAGATCTCAGTCAAGAAGCATGGGGCCGTACTTCATTATTCCTTTATGTCAGATGCCTCTCGTATATTCTTGTAACATGACTGCTCTGCAGGAACCGTGGACTGCAGCCTCACAGTTATTAAGGCTTAGTCTCTGCTATCGTCTCCCGACTGCTGTTCATTTGGGGAAGAATTGTGCTTTATGACTTTTCTTTTGGCACAGCTCTGAAAAAAAGAACAGGTCGGATCCTCAGCTGTCCGAAGTGGATGGACCTGTATTGAAGAGGCTAGTGCTCTGTCACTTTACACCAGCTGGGAACTGGCTCTCTTGCCTTTATAATGTGAAGGGGAAGGTTGCTTTCCACCCTGCAATTTTAATGAAACACACTGTGCTCGGGCTGCTCTTCTTAGAAGTGTTTTAGAAGCAGGTTGCACCCTCCTGGACCCTTTCTCTTTAGCCTATGTGGTTACTGTAGCTCTCTTCTCCAGCCTTGCTCTAGTCTCAGGCCATTTCAAATGATCCTTTTTGTGTTAGAAAGCAGAGGAAGCAAGAAGACTGACCACCGCACCCCATTTCTCCAATGGTTCCACCAGCACCCTATTTCTTCCCTGTGAATTTTTTTCCTCAGAGATTTGCTCCAACCCACTGTTTTCTCTTCCCCGGTTCCCTGCTGAGTCCTTCTCCAGCCTCTCTGTCCCGTCACACTGACTCACCAGGGTTATCGTGAGAACCTTCTGCCTCTGCATATCTTGCATTGTGGAACAGTCTTTCTCTAGGTTATATTCAGGCTAGGGGACAAAATTCATGGAAATGACCCCAGACCCCAGAAAGGCCTTCAACAGAAGAACGTTTGATGGGGAAATGTGTAGGGTACAGAGTAAGAAACTGGACTCATTGGGCCAGAAGGTCCTTTCTAATCTTCTTT
>NW_005842056.1:781191-804039 GCF_000455745.1 Alligator sinensis
TTCCCTATAAATCTCCTTCCAGTGGGAGACACTGGAGCCAAAAAGGGGCACAGCCAAAGTGGACAAGGGGTGTCCAGTGCAGGCTGCCAAAACAGTCCTCGAGTGCACTATCTGTCCTGAACAGTGGTGACCTCAACAGAGTACGTGACAGGACCACAGAGATGAATGAAGATGTACATTTTGCATGAACAGGGCTCGTGCTATCTGCCCCGCTCTGCAACTCGCCCAGTCTGTCCAGTGTAAGCTGAAATCTATTTCTGTCTATTCCTGTTGGATTTCTCTCTCTCTCATATTTGCTCTTGCAGTGACAATGTTTTGACTGCTAGAAAGCCCTGTTTGCTCTGTGCTCTTTTATTAAATCCAAGTCTAAGACTTAGAGTCTATCCCCATGTTACTAGGCTTTGCACTGGCACCGACTAAAAGATAGGGCTTCCCCCTTAGAGCTTGTTGTTGCCAATTCCTTGATTTGAGGATGATTTCTACCATGGGTCATTGAGGGGTCTTGAGGTGACTTAAGATCCATCCACAGAAGTTGCAGAGCAGACTTGGAGTTGGAGACTCCTTCTGGCCATATTCTCCAGGTGGGAAACTGAGGGGCAGAGAGATTCAGTAATTTGACTAAGGTCATATGAGGAATGCAGGGCAGAGCAGGGAAATGAATGAAGAGAGACCTAAGTTTTCATGCAGTATCTTAACTGCTAAGCCATTCTTCTCCATGGAAAAAACACTTCTGAAGGGATCCAACTATAAAGTTATAGACAAGGGGCCAAATATTGTTCTTGGCTAGTGCAGACAAGCCAAGCTCTGCTCATAAGACAGACTCTCCATTGCCATGATAATCCTCACAGTCCTTCTTTGTGCCCATTCCAGTTTGGGTTCATCCTTTCTGGACATGGGCGACCAGAACTGTATGTAAGGTTCCAGATGAGGTCTTGCCCAGGTCCAATAAATAGTGTTACTGCTTCCCTATCTCTAGAGTGACACTAGACCTATGCCAGATTTTCCTGGAGCAACATTTTTTTACCTCCTGTTGGATCCACTTACCAAATATGCTTGAGCTTGGATTGGATGATGTGAAATTGTGTCAGAGAGGAAAGATAAGAAATCCTTTAAGAGAAGCTAAAGGTTGGAAGGAAACCCCATTCAGTTCAAAGGAGCTCTATGGTTTAGTACCAGATAAGGACATTCCTGAAGGAGGATCCAGGATTCCAGGATCGTTCCTGAAGGAGACGATCCTCCAAGCCCAAAGGGTGGCAATCCCAACACGGATCAAAGCGGGCAAGAGTGCTCAAAAGCCCCCATGGATAACCAAAAGCATCCAGGAACGTCTCAAAGCTAAGAAGGAAGCGTACACCCAATGGAAGTGAGGGGCCATCACCAGGGAGGACCATACCTCCATTGCTCGGGATTGTAGAGGGGCAGTTAGGAAGGTCAAGGCGGAGATGGAACTGGGACTAGCAACCCTGATCAAGAATAACAAGAAATCCTTTTTTAAATACATAGTGGGTAAGAAGGTACTGGGTAATGTGGGGCCTCTGCAGGACACTGTAGGAAATCTGGTGGTCTCACCAGATGATAAAGCTAACCTATTTAACAATTCCTTTGCCTCCATTTTTCTGAGCAGGGACCAGGTCATCCCCCCGACTGGGATCCCTGACAGACCCAGGGGAGGCACAGTCAGGCCCAGGGTCAGAGAGGACCTAGTCAGGGAACTTCTGGTGGGACTGGATGTGTTCAAATCAGCAGGTCCTGATGATCTCCACCGCAGAGTGCAGAGGGAATTAGCAGAGGTCACTGCGGGACTCCTGGCACAGCTTTACGACACTCGTGGTGCTCTGGTGTGGTGCCAGAGGACTGGAAAAGGGCCAGTGTGGTTCCCATTTTCAAAAAAGGGAGGAAGGAGGACCCAGGAAATTATAGGCCTGTTAGTCTTGCCTCGGTCCTGAAGATGCTCTTTGAGAAAATTATCCAGGTGCGCATCTGCGAAGGGCAAGCAGGGGAGATTATGCTTAGGGGCAACCAACATGGGTTCATTCAAGGCAGGTCCTGTCAGACCAACCTGGTGGCCTTCTACGACCAGGTCACAAAATCCTTGGATGTAGGTGTCGCGGTGGACGTAGTCTTTCTGGACTTTAGGAAGACCTTCGACACTGTCTCTCACCCCATTCTCACCAAAAAATTAGGCAACTGTGGTGTCGACACCTACACAGTCAGATGGGTTGCCAATTGGCTGGAGGGCCGCACCCAGAGAGTGGTGGTGGATGGGTCATTTTCTACCTGGAGGGATGTGGTCAGTGGGGTCCCCCAGGGCTCAGTCCTCGGACCCGCGCTGTTCAACATCTTCATCAGCGACTTGGACGAGGGGGTGAAAAGCACCCTGTTCAAATTCACAGATGACACTAAGATGTGGGGAGAAGGGGGCACACTAGAAGGGAGGAATAGGCTGCAATTGGATCTGGACAGTTTACAGGGGTGGGCAGATGAGAATAAGATGGGATTCAATACTGACAAGTGCAAGGTGCTGCACCTGGGGAGGAAGAACCAGCAGCATACCTACAGGCTGGGGAACTCCCTTCTCATCAGCACAGAGGCAGAAAAGGATCTTGGACTCATTATTGATGCCAAATGAACATGGGCCGGCAGTGTGGGGACGCAGTCAGGAAGGCCAAGCGCACTTTGTCAAGCATCCACAGATGCATCACTGTCCAAGGAAGTGATCCTCCCCCTCTATGCGACACTGGTCAGGCCGCAGTTGGAGTACTGCGTCCAGTTCTGGGCGCCGCACTTCAGGAGGGATGTGGTCAGCATGGAGAGGGTCCAGAGGAGGGCCACCCGCATGATCAGGGGACAACAGGGCAGGTCCTACAATGAGAGGCTACGGGACCTGAACCTGTTCAGCCTCCACAAGAGAAGGCTGAGGGGGGATCTGGTGGCTGTCTATAAACTGGCCAAGGGAGACCAGCAGGCAATGAGAGAGTCCCTGTTCCCCTGAGCACTACTGGGAGGAACAAGGAATAACGGGCATAAGTTGATGGACAGTAGATTCAGACTAGATATCAGGAGGCGCTAGTTCACTGGCAGGGTGGCTAGGACTTGGAACCGACTTCCAAGGGAAGTGGTGCTTGCTCCTACATGGGGGGTCTTTAAGAGGAGGCTGGATAGACACCTTGCCGGGGTCGTTTGACCCCAGTGCTCTTTCCTGCCACGGCAGGGGGTCGGACTTGATGATCTGCTCAGCTCCCTTCCGACCCTACCTACTATGAAACTATGACATGGTCTTTTAAGTGAAAAAGGACAAAGCACTTGGAACCTGCTCTGCTAACGGTTGGGTTTTTACGTGTCTCTTACAGGGAGAGGATTTGCCCTACAGCCCATTCAGATCAAATTCACGTGCACTGATGGGTCTATAATTTTGCCTTGATTAGACACACCAAAGGGGCAAGGGGAGAGAACCGCAACCTAAGTGAGTGCCATGAACTTCCCCTCTCTGCCCTTTCCAAGGGGCTGCCTCTAGCAGACATGGCACACACCCTCTGCAAGGACTGCCTCGGCTATCTTCACCCCATGGCCTGCATACTGAGCTCGAGTCCACCGTGCCAGGAACTCACCTGACAGGGTGACAGGAGCTATTCTTAGCGGCTCAGCTATCCCAGCCGGCAGCTCTTTCCTACTCAGTACAACCTGCCATTTTGACGTTCTTGGACAGTCACCCGAGCCCTCCCTCCATGGCCCAGGACTCAGCTGCGAGGTGCCTTCTCTTCCTTTCACACATTGCCGCTCATGACCATCTGGCGGGGTGGCATGGTGCCTGTTTGCAAAACAGCATGCCAGCTTCAGCAGGGCAGTCGCCGTGCCAACCCAAGCTACTGTAGATGAGGAAGGAGAATGCCACAAAACACCCCTACCTGCAACCGGATCCTCCAGGCAGTAAACAAACCCAAATTAGGCCCATGTGCTTCGTCACAAGGCATCCAGTAGGCATTTGTGCCTGTTCTTCCAGTAACAGCATAAGGCTTTCATAGGTATTTATTGCTCCCTCACTGCTGGGCATCCTGCACATGGAGCAGGAGAAAGATGGGCAGCTCCTTAACGAAGGGACATTCTCAGCTGGATTGTGTTAGCCTTTCTGCCACAGTCCCCACTTCGTGGGACCTGCTCCTCACTACTTACAACAGGCCATCCCCGTGTGCGCTCTGAGGGAGTGTGTTATTTCTGGAGGAATGAAGAGCCAGAGACACCTTTGCATCTGCCAATGTAAGAGGACACCCCACGGTCCTGACCTTTGTGCGTAAGGCTGCATGTTGAGCGTAGGCATGGAGCTGAGCTGAGCTGAGCAGATGCTTGCGGGGGAGTTTGGGAATACCCCTAGGATAGAGAATACTTGCAGAAAAAAAACTGACCTGTCCCCAAACTCATGCAAAGGTGGACTGAAATGGTCTCACAAATAAAGCAGTAGATCTGGACTCATGAGAAATGGGTTTAATACCTGCCTTTGACAAAGACCCTCCATGTGACCTGGCAAAGCATTTAAAGCCTCATTTTCCATTCTGTAAAATACATAATGGCACTATGCTTTCTATCCAGCCAGGGAGCAGGGCCTTGTTGTGCTATGTGTTTTACCAAAGCACAGCAGAACGATGCTCCATGCCTAAAGGAGCTTACAATTTAAGTTAGTGGCTCTTAACCTTTTCAGACCGAAGGCATGCCTTGATTAACTCAAGGCACCCCTTGGAAAATACCAGCTCTTAGTTTTCACCGGTTTATTGTTGCAGAAAAATACTAGACCAATTATTTTGTTGCAAGGAACTCAGCAAGACGGTGATGGCTTGGCATATGTTTGACACTGAATTCCTGTTTGAAATCTGTGGGTTTATCTGGTGAATTATGTCTGCACACCTAACAGTGCTAACATTGAGTGGAGCCTTGCGACACCCGTGAAAGGATCTCAAGGCCTCCCAGGGTGCTGTGGTGCCCTGGTTGAGAATCATCAATCAAAGTATCAGATGGGATCACATGGGGGATCCAGGAAGCACATGGGGGAACACAAGGTAACGATGATCCTTTGAGACTGCAGCCTCTGACTTTGTGAATGTACAGCACCTAGTACCACGGGCCCTTAACCACATGGAGGCTTCTCCACCCAGCAGTAATGCAAATAATTAACCAAAACAGCATCCACTGTCAGCTCCAGCTAGTGTTTGCAAGTGAAAATAACAGTGGGAAAGCACTCAACATACTCTTCATTATCTTTAGCACAATGAGGAGGCTGGACCCCTGTGGGAGAAGCTGGAAGGAGGAGTCCACACTTTGTGATGTGTCAGCTCTCTGCCATATGCCCCCCTCCCCTTGCACACCAGAGGAGCCCTAGGAGGTCTCAGAACCTGAAATTTTCAAGCGGTTTCTGAGTCAGGAGCTGCGGGGGTGGGAAGGAAGAATCCCTGGATCCAGCAACGCTGAAACAAGTGCGTTTCAAAGTATGTAATGAAGTGCTGGGGCCAAGATCAGAAGACTGCATGACAAACAGAGTGCTTGCTGCATATGCTCAGGAACTTCTAATGACGGAGCTAAGTGCCTTCCTAATTGCCTTTGGCACAGGAGAAATCATAAGGAACTAAGCCACATGGAGCATGTGTGGAAGGGTCTGGAATTAGCTAGGAACACTATAACGCAGAGAAGTGGGGAGGCCGCAGCCTCAAACACAGGGTCTCAACCTGATCAGCTACTTATCCTTGCCTGCCCCCCTACAGCTGGACACCCAAAACGGGCAAGGCTGCCCTGAAGCCTCCAGAAGGGTTTAGCCCTCCACCACCTCCTTGGCACCAAAGCTGCCGGTTGGGGTCACCTAACCCTACACGTCCACCATGTAAGCAGGAACATGAAATGGCTGGGCAATGGGGCTCAAACTGATCCCAGACTGCCCTGCTGTTCCCCCTGGCTTGCTCTCTGATTCTGCTCTGCCTAATCTCCCAACTCCTTGACTCAGCTTGTTGTTAGACCCCACTCTCAGATCGACCTCCTGGCTTCCTGACCTGGCTCATCCCTGGATGCTGCTCACTTCTCCCGACCCATCAGCACCTTGATCCCTGACCTGGCTGCCCACCACCTGGCATGACACGGGAAACAATAAATGATGTTAGCCCCTCGGGCTTTCCCCTTCCAGGTGCATCAGAAGAATATAACTCTGGGTATGCCCACACAATGCTGTGCCATCCCCTGAGGTCGCTGTGTGTGCGCTACTTCCCATACCAGTAGCCTTGTGTAGAGGTATCGGAGTTGGCTCCATGTGGGCTAGCTCCAGAACTGGAAGCAGTATAAGCACATTGGTGTTGCACCACAGCTGGGCTAATCAGTTCTGCTGAGAACTGTGGCTCTCTGCCTCAAATTGCTGTGTACTGTACAGATATCCCTTACAAGGCCTCCTCCTTGAGGGTACCATCTCTAGAGGTGCAGTCAGCTAAGCTCTTCCCATGCCCTCCAACCATCTGTCCTACCTATAAATCGACAGCAGGGATCTTGCTGTTCCTTGATGGTATAAGAGATGGACTCAGAGAGAAAGAGAGATTCACACAAGACAAGTATTCTGGCCTTGTTCCTACCTTCTAACATAGGCATATGCATCTCCTGCTTTTTTTTCTCAGGATCACCTTTGGCTCCAAGATTTGCCCAACAGTAAATGTACCTGGGCTTTTAGGGAGTTTTTTGACAACATTTTATTTTTACTAAATTTCAACCAAGATGAAGAGGAGCTGCCAGGTAGCTGTAGACCAACTCCTTGAAACTTGCCTCGGGGATGAATTTGTTCATTGGAGGGAGTTTTTACTGGAGGCTATTGCAAAAAGCAGAACCTCCAAAAGATTGCTTTCCTCCTGGGACTAGATATGCCCCAATGAGTAACCAACTTTTTCCATGAAAGTGTTTTCTATGAAAGGTGCTGTCTGAAAAAGCTGGATGTTAGGCAAATCTGAGTGGTGTAGATTTCCTGAGGGGATGCCCCGAGGAGGGTGGGCAGAAGGCTGGGTCAGTGGCACGGGCACTAGCCTGAAGCTCCTTAGAGTTCAGTTTTTTGCTTTCCATTAATATGCACATTGCAAGCCACTTAGCATTAAATTTGCTAAAGGGTTTAAGTACTGCAATGCTGAGCTCCAACTGGAGCCACCTGTACAACGCCTGGGGCAAGTGAGTGGCCTGAGGCTGAGATCTGTAAAAGGCAGCAGCTGAGCAGAGGTTCCCCTCTGTTTCCCCATCAGACACACCAGGGACAGGCGTGTGACTTAGGCAACTCCTTCCACATAATTTGGGGTTATGAATCTTGTCTTCTAAAGTTAGGAGCCTACTTTCTTAGAGCAGAGAAGAAACTGCTGACTTTTTACCCCACAGCCAGGGGTTGGCATGCTCACCCAGGATGTGGGAGACTTGGGTTCAACTCCTACCTCTGTCTGAGATGAATGCCAATCTCCCTGGAACCACTGTGCTTAGGGCATTCTCAGGTGAGGGTTCTTGGGTCTTCCAGCTGAAGATGTTCTGCTTGAAATGGGATACTGGAATATCTGTTCAGCCACTGCATTTAATGCAAGCAGGGCCCAGTCCATGCTCTACTGAATTTTATCAAAAAACAGTCATTGGAACAGGGATTAGACCCTAGGCCTCCTGTCTCCCAGATGAGTACCCTAACCACTACACTGGTGAGTCATATGTACATTTGCTCACTCTCGCTCTCCCTCAGATGTTACAATACACATGTGGGAGATACAGAACTGAAAGTCAGGACAGATGTGGTGGACTGCTTTCTTTGTAGATCCCAAGGAGGCGAGGCATGCCAAGTTGAACTGACTCAAGCCCTTCAATGTCAGCGTCTTAGGGAGCGAGGGGCTTCTAGAGCCTCCAACTTTAGACAGCAGCTCAGCGGGGATTTTGACAATTTATGTTTTGGATTCAGGCCCGTCCATGGACTATTACTCCCTCTAAATACATTGAAGAGTAAGAGGTACTTGGACTCTGTTAATGGGGCCATACAAAGTTCCTGAGATAGATTTGTGCTTTCCCCTGAATAAGGATTTCAATTTGATTTTGTCTTTCCTCAGTCAATGGGTTTTGCCTGCAGCAGTGGGCAGTACCAAATCCAGGCCAGCTGGCTTGTGTGAAGGCCTAAGCCATTCATTTGGCTGGGCAAGGAAAGATGACAAGGAAGGCTTTGCTCAGAACATCTCAAGGGGCAGCAGTTTTTTGGTAGCTTCTGTGAATCTTAATTGCTTCTTCTATCCACGAGCGGTGACCTCAATGCCGCTAATCGTAACTACTACTTAATTCTCGGGTTTAATGATGTGAGACCTACAGGGGATTTTTTTCCCCTCCCTTTCAGAGACAATCTGTAGGAATATATTGGCTTTTTGAAGCTGTCTAATCCTTCAGTGCAAGAAACTAATGGAATATCAGTGAAAACCAGGTATTTGCTACAGAAGCCATTTACATAGAAATCATGGCCCTGATTCAATAAAGCACTTATGCGCATACTTAGCTGTAAACTCAGGAGCAGACCCAAACTGGGACTTAAGGATGTTCACGCTAGGTTCAGAAGCAGTGGTGTGCTGCAAAAGCCCCTGAATACGTCAGCCTTGTATTTATGATCAAACAAAAGTGCGTTCCTGACAGTGGTTTGCTAACTTGAGTTAAAATCCTACTGAGGACAATACAGTAGAAGACACAAGTCAACCTAAAAGTTATGTATGCCTTTGCTGCCAGGAAAAGGTATGCTTTTTATAGCATGATTACTGTGAGAGTAATAACATGCACTAGTTAAGTCCCATCAGAGAGAAACTGTATGCAGCTTTTACTGCAATACAGCTAGGTAAATGTGAGCCCATACAGACTTATTCTGCTATATTTTCATCTTTGCAAATGCACGAGCTGTATGAGTAAATTGATATCCTGTCAAAACATGGGTTAAAGACCCATAATATTCATCTAACGTACAGAGAGAGTGTTTTACTCCTCAATTTACTATCCATTGATAATCCACATGATTATGGACCTGAGCTACAGCTGGGTGAGTGATGGATTTTTCATGTGGGTGGGTGATCTGAAAAATAATTCGGCATAGGTTGAACCAAAATAGAATTTCAACAAAAAAAGGAAAAATGTTTCAGAAAAACTTGGAACAGGTAGTTTGCCCTGAAATAAAATGTTTAATTTCTTATTGAGATTGTTTATCCTTTTTAAAACCTTGCATCTCTTTTTACATTGAGGCCAGTTTTTGATTGAAAAAAGCCATCCCCCCCCCAAATCAATTATAATGTGGAAGTAAAACATTTTTTAAATTTTCAAAAGAAAACATTTTGTCTTGAAAAACCTGAACAAAAATGTTTTGCCATTTTCATCTATTTTAGTCCCAGCCAATATTATTTGCAAAACTCTACCAAATTTTGCAAAAAATCTCAGTCCTTCCAAAACACTTTACACAGGGTTTGTCTAAACAAACAGATCTCCCAACTCCAGTTTGAGCTGCCATCAAGTGCAGAAAGTAAGAGCAATTCTTCAACACTTACTAAAGGGAATAAGAAAAGCCATAAATATTAGACCAACCTTCACTGCCTGCTGCGTACCTAGACCCCCTTATCAGCTATGATGGGACCTCCACAGATACTATGACTAAAGAGTCAGAGCTGTGGCTTGGTTCTAATGCAGAAAGGTATTAAATCATTAGCATGAGATACAGCACTCTGGGAAATCCACTTACTTTCATGGCTCATTACAAACTTTACATTCAGCCTGAGTTAAACACATGGTTAACTGATTTTGCAAATCATCTCTGCCTGATGTAAGAGTTAAAAACAGAAATGGTTGGAAAAAAAATTTTGCTGAAAAGAACTGTGAAATATTTAATGAAAAAAAGTCTAATATTTTCAGCATCTGACCAAAAAGAAAGGGGGGGAACAAACACGTGAGGTGATAGGATGGGAGGAGGAAGGGAAAATGATCCCCCTCTGAAGGACAGCAAGTGGACATATCAACTCTCTAATCTTAAGGTAAATGATGTGAAACTGTGGTTAATAACCAGGGCTAAAAGCTTCAGGTATGAAGGGAAGGGATGAAAATGAAAGCAAACCATCATGAGGATCTGCCCCTTTGATCTGAGCCTGAAAGTGGTGAATTAATTAAGCCCAGGATCCACTTAATCAGGGATTGTGTCAAGGAAAAAAGCCTCTGGCATAAGGTGGCAGGAATTTCCTGCAGCATGGTAACAAGCATAATTAGTAGCAGGGCTCAGGTTCTCGAGGTGGCCTGGGGAGAAAGCCAGTGGCCCAAGAGCTGCGGCGATTTGCCTGTTTGTTCATGTATCTCTGAAGCACAGAAATGTCCGGCATTTCTGTTTCTTGCATGCACCATAACAGCTTGTCAGCCTGCTTGCAGGTTGCTTTCCATGTCTGACTAGCAGCTGCATCAATTAGCCTGTCAGAACATCATCCCGGTCTTACTGAACAAGATCCTGACAGCTCAGAGCTCTCTATGGGCCTGCTCCAAGCTCTTTGATGTCACAGAGACGGGACCAACCTGTGCTCACTTACAGCCAGATGGCCTCTTGGCCTCACAGGGCTGCAGAGCTACTGCTAAGAGCAGAATATGGCCTGTTGCTCACAGATTCTCATTTCTATGCCCCCTAAAAGAAAAGGTGGTATCTAGTAACAGGCCTGAATCAAAACCTCAGCCCTCAACACCTGTAATCTTGGTGGAGATAAAGTCTTTGTGGACCCAGATTTGGCAGACGATCCCTGTCGCTAAGATCCAAAGTTCAAGGTCCAGAGCTGATCCATCCCCAGATATATTGTGTCTCCAAAACAGAGGCTTTCTACAGGAACGTGTGCACTCGACCATCACGTGAACGCATTTAGCTTTTTTCCAGTTTTATCAGGGGAAAATATCATCTCAAAGGCATAATTATATCGCAGGTTCCCCTTTTTATGGGGCTTTTCAAGCAATTGTTTTGTTTCATTCTTCTCCTTTTTCTATTTTCAAATTACAGCGTTTGCAGAAACAGGAGGAGGATGACAGTTGACACAAAAGCCGTGGGTGTGCGAGAGAGAGACAGGGGAAGATGCCGTTGCTTTATCGCTGCTCCAGAAAAATGCAGCACAATTTGCCAATACAGTTTGGGGGGCAATCTTCACCTGTGATCTCCCCCTCAGCCTCCCTTTCCCAACTCTGCCTACACCTCTCCCTGAACAAACCTCCATGGTTTACCTTACTGTAGCGTGGGCCATGAGCCTATATCCCCCCTGCCTAGAACAACTCCCACAGTCATGGGCAAGCCGTGCCTTTGCGGTTCCTTCTCAATTCCCCCCTCAGGTGTATGCATCTGCATGCTCTGAATGGACCACCGCAGCCCTACCACTCCTAGCATGTTAAGAAACAAATTGCAGCCAGTCAACAGCGGAGAGGACCTTACCGCTCCTGAGCTGCTCCACAGTGGCTGTCTGTGTGCTGGCTCTTACGCCATGGTAAGTAAGAGCTAATTTGGAGTACCTTCACCCTGTTTCACTGAGAGGTAAACAGCCTTGGTTTAACTCTCTCACTGCAAAGGAAGAACAGACAATTATCACTCAGCAGCCGCTCTGTAGTGAGCCCCCACGGTCTTTAGCTTGCTATTTGTTTGTCAATGGCCTTAGACTGCATCTGGAGGCAGAAGTCCATGCTACTTCAAAGAGGGCTAACATGAAAGGCCCGTTTGTAATTGGTACCTGCACTTCATTCTGGGTACCTGCAACTGGAGGCTGATAAAAAGGGCTCAGAATAGCCGCATCCGAACAGACACTGGGTACATCTATACAGCTTCGCTGGTGCTGTAAAGAGTCCATCCCACCTCTCTCTGCATGAGTCAGTAAAGCCCCATGGAAAGCACCCTCCCCTGCTGCTGACAAGCATGTCAGAAGCAAAGAGTTCAAGAGCCGTGGAAACCCCCCCACCATACATACCCTCCCCTGCCACGGCAGCTTCTCCCCCACATTTCTGAGTTTGGCACATGAGGAGTGGGAGCAAGTGGACAGGGCTTTGTTTCTCAGTGGGCGCATCTACATGTTCATTAATGTGCTATAATTAAATTTAATATCTGTAATCACAGGTATTAACTTCATGCACCATAATCGGCACTACCATGCATTAGTGCAGGCACATGCTTTTTAAGTGATACTAATGCACAGTAGACTCATTCTGCTATGCATTAGCATGTTGCTTTCATGCTGCGCTAATGTGCAGTAGCGTCTTATGTAGATGTGCCCAGTGATGCTCTCAAGGGCACTGGGGGAGCGGCCAAGACGCACTTGTATTATCTGCTACACAGCAAGCAATGAAAAGGTTAAATCTCCAAATAGTCTGCATGCTTTGCACTTACCTAAAACTCATAGCTTTCCTCAAACCTTAGGCAAATCCAGCTGCCTCACACACATCCCGCAAGGCCACTGACTTGGACTGAGTGCCCCTGCTGCTCTTCCTGCTTCCCTTGGGGCTTGTCAACATGAAAACACCCAGCTACAATAAGGCAATTCAACTGAAGGCGGGAAGTGGATTGCTTGTTCAGTGGCCTTACACAAATGAGACTTTAATCCAAAGAGGTGTCTTAAATGTGGGTACCTCAGTGTTAAGGTATCCAACCTGATCCATCTAAAAGCCCCTGATTATTCAAGACGCTTAGCAGAAGCAATTTCTGTTGAAGGCAGTGGGAGCTTTGAGTAGTCAACATTTCTGTTAATCAGGCCCAGTGGGCACCAGCCTCAATTTGATACATAATCGTGTGCCTCAATCAAGGTACATAATCCTTGGATCTCTCAAGTGTATATTAACAACCCTTGCAGCAGCAAGCCACTGACCACCACTGCTGACCTGCTTTACCGGTGGCAGGCAAGGCTAGCATACCTTGTAGATGTACACAGGGTTGATTGTAATCATTTCAGTAACAGGGCAGACAAGGATTGGATTGGGATTTCTTGGACAGGGATGACTGTGCCTTAGGCAAAGGGTTGGACTAGTTGACCTCTGGAGGTTCCTTTCAGCCCTGCTTTTGTATGATTGTATAAAAAACCCTACCACAGTAGCAGATGAGCACCTCCCAAGCATTAATTAGTTTCTTATTAGATCATTAACCAGTAACCATTAATAAATAAGCAGACACTTTCAATTTGTGGTTTAGGAATATCATCTGCCAGCAGAGGCCAACCCAAGATGTTCAGAAGAAAGGCAAAACCTTACATAATGCCTCTCCCTGATTGTGCATAGAGGAAGGAGTCCTTCTCAATGCCTGCAGCAACTGGTTTATGTCCTGAAGCAGGAGATCTGATTATCTTCAGTATGCAGAGCGCTGAATGCTATTGTTAGCCATAAAATCATTCAGGCTTAAAAAAATAGAATAAAATAAAATAAAATAAAAGTCCCAGCTGCAATCGTTTGATTCCAGCAGCACAGACTCAAGGAAACACTGCCCTTTACTGCTTCTAAATGGCAGTGTCTCCTTTACAGTGCAACTATTCCTCTGCCAGGTCCTAGGCTCAGCTTACGTTAAGCCTCTGCACTGAAGCGCCTCTCTACCTACCACCATTTCAGAGGGGTACTGTCCATTTAGATGGGGCTCCAACTCATCAGAAAAAGGATTTTACAAATTATATGGCAGGGCCAAATTTGATCCCAATAAAGCCAGTGAGACCTTTCATTGACTTGGAAGCTGCAGGATCAGGCACATCATTCCCTAAGGCAGGGGTGGGCAATTATTTCAGCTGGATGGCCACTTAACAAGTTTTGGTGAGCTGTGGAGGGCCACATGGGTAGCTCTGCCCCTTGACAGGTGCCCCACTCCCTGGTCACCATCTTGGAACCAGAAGTCCCGCCCCCAAACCCCTGACTTTTGCCACCAGAAGTCCCTCCCCTTGCCCCAGAAGGACTCCTTTTGGGGGGCTTGCCATCTTAAAAGTGGAAAAAAAACAAATCATATACTAAAAAAAATCAAACATCTACTATAACTTACTTTAATTTTATTAAAAAAAATATTTTTGTCCTGATTTATGTGGGTTTGCATCATGTATCTAGAGGTGATTGCACCATAGCTCAAAATACAGTCTTACTTTTGTATATTGTTGTGGGGGGTAAGTGGGTGCATGTGGGGGTTGTGTGTTTGGGCCGTGCATGTGAGGGTATGGTGGAGTGTGAGGGGTGTGGGTGTGCAGTGTGGGTATGGTGGGTGGGGTATGTAGGGGAGGGTGGGTGTCAGTGTAAGGTATGTGGTTGGGGATATGTGGGAGGATGTGGGTATGGTGGTGGGGGTGGGGTGGGAGTGTGTGGGTTCTGTGGGAGGGTGTGGGTGTGTTTGAAGGAATGGTGGGGGATGGGGTGTGTGAGGGTGTGTGCATGGATCTGGGGTGTGTGGGGTTATGATGGGAGGTGGAAGTGTGTGTGTGGGCTGTGGGAGGGTGTGGGTGTGTGTTGGGGATATGGTGGGAGGTGGGGAGCCAGCCCCATCCATCCCATCCCAGCTGCAGTGTGTAGTTTCCGGCTGCAAGGCCAGGATGGTGCAGCATGGGGCCAGCCCGGCCCATCACGACATAACACAGTTCCAACTCTGTTAGTCAGTCCTGGCTATGCAGCTAGGACCACGTTCTCCTGGGCCGACCTGGGCTGGCCCTGTGCCATGCTGTGTGGGTTCCAGCCTTGCAGCCTGGAACCGTGTGCCACAGCTGGACTGGCATGGGTCAGGCCAGGCTGGCTCTGTGCTGCGCTATGTGGGTCCCGGCCTTGCATCCAGGAGCCGCATGTTGCCAGGATGGGCCAGGCCAGTTTGGCTCCATGCTGTGCCACATGGGTCCTGGGTTTGCAGCTGGGAACAGCATACCACAGCTGGGTTGGAATGGACTGAGCTGGCTCTGTGCTGCTCCACGCAGGTCTCAGGGTTGCAGCTAGAACTACGCTCTTTAAGGCTGGGCCGGGCTGGCCTCATGCTGCGTCGAGTGGGTCCCATCCCAGCTGCAGCGTGCAGTTCTTGGCTGCAAGGCCATGACCTGCACAGTGTAGCACACAGCCAGCCCAGCCCAGCCCAGCCTGTCCCGGCCTGGCTGTGGCACGCAGTTCCCAGCTGCAAGGCTGGAATGCACACAGCACGGCACAAGGCAAGCCCAGCTCAGTCTGGGAGAATGCAGTTCCAGCTGCACGGCCATGACCTACATGGCACAGCACAGAGACAGCCCTGCCCATGCCATCCTGGCTGCAGTGTGCATTTCCCAGCTCCATGGCTGGGACCCACATGATGTAGCATGGGACCAGCCCAGACTGGTGGTATACTAGAGTGCCAGGAACTGTGGGAAGTCCCACGCCATCAGGCTGGACTGGCTCTGTGCCTCCATGTGGTGTTAATGGCACTCTAGCCAGGGATGGCACATGAATGCACAGAGCCAGAGTCCCGTGAGTCCCATGGAGTGGGGCCATCACCAGCAGTCCATCCCACCCTCCCTCCCAGCCCATTCTTACCTGAATTTCCACTCTCAGATGGAGGGAGGGCTTGGGAACAGCCACAGGGTTGCCAGGGCAGAAGCCTCTGCTAGGCTAAGGGGTGGGGCAGGTCAGGTTGGGGTTGGAGTTGGTCACGTCAAACCAGAGCCCAATCTGCTTGATGCTGCAGCTGGCAGCTCCTGCAGCCAGAGGCTCCTGTTGCCAGCACCTTGTCAGATAATAGTTGTCTAAATTTTAGAGGGACCCCGCAGGCCACATAGAATGCCCCCCACGGGCTGTATTTTGCCCACCTCTGCCCTAGGGTTTGCCAGGGGCCAGATCCTTGGAATTTTCCTATTCCAGGGAGCCAGATGAAAAGCTCATTAGCTTTAAAAAAAAAGATTTTAATTGTAATCCCCAGGGGTTAATAACCTGTAGCTGTTGCATTACTATGCTGTGGTAGCTGAGATAGTCCAGGGAACATCTGAAAAGCAAGGTTCGCTTGATCATATCTTTTATTGGACCAGCTACAATGTGGGGAGAGAGGTGATACAAGCTTTTGGGCACCGAATGTCAGAGCTGGGGAAAGGCATTTGGGCTGCTTACAGATGTAAAGAAAAACAAAACAGCGCATTACTTCAAACTCGACATGGCCCCGCACCGAGCCCAGTGTATGCCCAGAAGAGGCATCACATTAGTTGGACCTGGCTCACCCAACGTCTATATAGACTGGGTGCTTTTGCAGGGGTTTTTTGGCACTTTTATTTAATAGCTGATTGAATTGACTATCAGATAAAAGTGCCAAAAAACCCTGCTGAAGCACGCGGTCTATACAGATGCTGTGGAGCTGGGTCAAACTAACACGCTACTTCTTCCAGTAAAGCATGGTTTTTTTGTGCATTTTTTACATCTGTCAGCAGCTCTCTCCCCACTGTATAATTGCTCCAGTAAAAGATATAACTGAACACGCCTTGCTTCCATGGGGTTGGTAGTGGAATTGCCAAGCTCAGGCCTTCAGTATCATGGGTCAGGCCTCAGAAAGATCATTTGAATTGGCTTTTTTTTTTAACTTGGGTTCTTTTTATTTGCTGTCTGGTCTCTAAGCCTTTGGGGCATGCTCAGATCATGTCCTTAAGCTTCTCTCTCCTCAGGCAAACTGGAAGCCTGATGTATTTTAAAATGAAAGCTGAATTTCTCATACAATATTGTCAGTCCAGCAACTGGGATTCTAAAAGAAAAATCCCAAATATCTTGAGTCTCATGTTCAACTCATGAGAGATGGCAATGCTGCAGTCACTGCGTAAGAGAACAGGTGTTCCCGAGTGTTTTAATCCTACTCATATAACCTCAATGCCCCTAGAGCATATGGCCTCACAGAAGGCAGCATATGAAGCCCAGTGAAGCCAATGGAGGGCTCCCATTGATCTCAGTAGGCATTTGATCAGGACCACATAGAACATTTCTCTTAGAGAGATGCCATTCATGAAATCATTTATCATGATGACATACAAAAAAAGAAAATAAAATCCTGTAAATATCAGCCTGGTTTCCCGGGAAGGGGTTGTTTTCAGTGGAGACAGCCATTCTTAAAGCAATACCATAAATCCTGAAACATCACTTGTTGGGAAATCCATTAGGCCAACACACCTGGCTTGTGAACATTTGTGATTAACGTAGCTCTTCCTTCCCTCCTGTTTTCTCTTCAAATGTCCCATTAGGATCTAAGCAGCAGTCAAAATAGAAAACACAAAACAATTAATGACCTGGAATTTAAACAAACCATTAATTATCCAGCTATCCCAGCAGATGATGACTCTAACAATGCTTATTACAGGAGCCTTCATCAAATCATCTGCTCTTTCATGTAAGAAGGGGTAACGATCTTAGCAAAACTGCAATGAGAAAATAATTAAAAGCCATATAACAAGATGTTTTATTAATGACATGCATTTCTACGTTGCTCTAAGAAAATTGGGAAATCTGTTCCAATGCCACAGCTTTCTGGTGGCGGGTTATATTTGCCGTCATTTTAATAACAACTTGTTAACCTGTTGTCTAAACCCCTTCCTTAGGCTTGTCATGGATCACGCGGGAAATCAGAAATCCTGACCCAAGCTAACACATATAGTCTTTTATCTATCAAAAACCGCAAGTGGAGAGCAGGTCCATGGAACGATGAGGCGTAGCAAAATAACAGCACTTGCAAAGAGGATTATTTGGGACCGGTCAATGTGCTAGACTAACACACAGAACCAGGATGCTTTATTTACTCCCCTGGGCAAGGCAACAACATAGGGATATCTTTTGAAGATTTTCATGCAGAAGAAAGAGTAACTTTTTCCCCCCAAAACAATGAGCTTAAAGTTGCTCAGGCTTTCTGTACCAGCCTGATTCTGCTCTCAGTAGAGGCAATGGCAGAACTCCTGTCAAATTCAATTGGAGCAAGATTAAGCCCTTGGTGAACATGGAAGGCTCCCTTCAGTTAATTTTATATGACAGCTGATTTCAGCAGAATTGCACCTGAAATGAATTTGGGTGCAAAATGTATTTTCAGCTCAAAGGTCATAGCTAGCTGTTTTGGGGCCCTGAGCAGAGGAGGGAGGCAGAAGAGGTACTGTGACAAGTGCCAGAGAGCGGGGGGGCATAGGAGTGGGCAGTGTCTTACATGCCACAGCATGGGCTTCCCCCATTCTGGTACCTCCTTTGCATCAGCGCTAAGGGCTGGTTATGCTACTGTATCTCCATTGCTTATGATAGCCATGTGTTTGGCATCCCTGAAGATGGAAGCCCTTTTCTGAGAATGACCGACAATGAAGCATGCCTCAGTTCCTGACACAGAAGAACCAGCTGTAGGGATGAGAGGGTTGCTCTTTTGTTTTCTCTGTTCAGTCCTCAAACTTTTCAGACACTGCTGCAAAGGAATAGCCATAGGTTTGAATGAGAAAAGCACCGAGCACCCGCACTGAAGTAAACAGAAATGGGGGATAGAGATCTGCTATATCCTTCTGCCATGGTTTCGTTGGCCATCAGGTAGCCACCCGCTCATTTCAACCACCTAGGGAAATTCGGGAATATCTTTCAGTGGAGGTTTTCAAGTAGAGGCTGCACTGCCATCTGAGATGGTTTAAGAATAGTTCATCCTGCATCTGCGCAGCAGGCTGGACAAGATATCCCTTGAAGTGCCTTCCAGTCCTATAACTCTGCATTGTGGCACTGAATGGTTATCGGGTGGTAATCCTGAGTACCAGGCTTTTGATCCACCCTGACCTGAGTTGGACGCAAGCTGGATGCAAAAGGTACAATTCTGCTTCCGGTGATGTGTCCTACTTCTTCTTCATATGGCTGACTTGGAGCAACAATATAAGTCTTTATAAGTTGGTTTAAGATTAGTTAACCAGTCTAATATTCTTGAGCAACAATTATGAGTCAGTTTAAGATCAGTTAACAAGTCTAATATTCTCGAGGAAAGGGAGTGTATCTCTGCAATGTCCCTGTCAAATTTGTATACTGGGCAGTGTTGTTATGTGGGCCATAGTTTGAGCAGGATTGCCAGTCATATTTTGCAGAGCTCCTAATACACCATTTGTGCCCTACTACAAATCCAGAGGAGCCCTGTTTACTCAGTAATTACATTTTTGTAACTAAAAGTAGCATTTAGCCCAGTTGGTTTCATAACAGGAGTAAGGACATGTGGGTTATAGTCCTAGCTCTACTACTCCTCGTATGACTGCAAGTCACTTAAACTGGTATTATTCAAGTTGAGTCTGAAAATGCAAAATATTTTGTTTTGTTTTTCCAAGAGAAAGCATGATGCTTTCCAGGGACAGCAGATACTTGCAACAAAAAAAGAAGCATGTATTCAGCAACTCAATTTTCTGTGAAAACACAGTTTTGACAGAAAAAAATTCTAACTGGCTCTAATATTTAATGTTTACCTGCTGTGTTTCACATGAATACATAGGGGATTTACTATCCTGTGTTCTGAATATGCTAGAGAAGTGAAAAATATTGGTAGTCATAAAAGGAGGTTGAGCACATATATCCTCAGTGATCTGTATTATTGTAGCTCAGCAATGATATCATAGATCACAGGAGGGCAGAAACCCATTTCAGTAGCTGTGTTTTACATCTCTAGAGCCGGGACAAACCGTTCTGTGCTTAGGGCACTGAACAGGGCGCAGGAGACGTTACTACTGTTCCCAGCTCTGCCAGGGACTCCATGGCTGCATCCACATGTGGTGTGGACGCTTGGTTTCCTGGGCACAACTAGCACCTTGTGCCACTGCTCCGTGTCCCCAGGGAACGGCCAGGCCAGGTATGCTTTGACGCGTGGCAAGTTACCCTGGGGGCACTAGGGGAGGCTGGGGTCAGGACTGGGCTGCTCCCAGCAGCCTTACCTGGGGGCCTCCTGGGGCTGCAGCAGCAGTGGTTCTGCCGCACGGAGCCTGGCGGGCAGCCACAGCGCAGCTCCGGGTGGCCCGGCTCTGCTTATGAGCCCCCACGTGCACTGCCACACTTTTTTTTCCATGGGCTTTTTTGAACGCTGAATATCCAGGGGTCAAAAAAACCCTCTGCACTGCTCCACTGCAGCACAGACAACTTCTGAACACACAATATGTGGCACCACAGATGTGTCTGCAGCACCACGTGCCACATGGCCACACTCATCTGGACACGGCCCCTGTGGGCATGTCTCCCGTGGCTCTCCTAAGAAGCAAACCCCACTTACCCAAGCTCACTCTCCAGGTGTCAAACCTGGAAATTAAATAGCAAAGCAACTCCCCTGCCAATGATCTCAAGCACCCTCGGTTCCAGGTTTGGTATTTTTATGGAAGTTCAATCCTAATTCCTTTCCTGAGCCATCTTGGCTGTTCTTTTCCCTGGTTCGGGTTGATCTTTGAATGCAAGAGTGGTCTTTCCTTATTTTAGGTGAATCTGGGCCTAGATCCACAAAGGGACTTGGGTACCAAACTACCGCTTGAGACAGCAAAGTTCAATACCTAGACCAGTGATTCTCAACCTCATTTGTCTCCAGAAACCCCTCAGTAGACTTAAAGCACCCTTCGGAAAATGCCAGCTCTTAGTTTTCACTTGGTTTTTGACTACAGAAAAACAATGGAATAATTCTTCTGTTGCAAAGACCAGAGAAAGGCAACAGCCTTTAGGAATGAGTTTAACACTATGGATTCCTATTTTGGAAATTAGGACCCAGGCCGCTCTGACAGCAACCAGGGGCCATGCCCAGGTGTAAGCACAGAAGCTGATGGAGTGAGGAGCTTGAGCTGAAAGGAGCTCAGAGTAATTCCTCAAAGGCAGAGCTACCCAAGAGGGACACCTTACACCAGAAAAGTCCAAGGCAGAAAAGGTCCACGACCTTCTCCTTTCATACCCAGTGAAACCCTTCCTCCACTGCACCTTGGGCAGCAGCATGAGCCTCAGATTTGGGTGGAATCTTCTCTTGTTCCTTGAGGAGCTTAACTGTTTATACACTTATCTCAAACGAAGGGTGGCTGTGAGTGGGTTCAATGGTGTTTAACTCATCTCACAACAATATCACGTATTCTGCAAAAGCTCCATCTGTATGGCTTGTCAGAAAGACAATGAACACAGGCATAAGTGGCTTGTGGAGAGCAACTTCTGGGTGCCACGGTCCTGTTTCACCCAGTAGAGAAAAGCATAACAAGAATGAGTGGCTGGAAGTTAAAACCAGGCAAATTCAGGTGAGATATACAGGCACACATCTTCTGATCACGAGGACTATTACAGGAACAAACAACCAAGGGAGACAGTGGATCCTCCATCTCTTGATGTCTTTGAATCAAGGCCAGATGTCTTTAAGGAAGATAGGCTTGAGTCAAACACAAATACAGAGCTCAGTGCAGTATACTACCTGATCTAACTGAGTCAGACCAGATGGTCTAATGGTCCTCTCATAAAAATCTAAGAATATGATCTACTACCTGCCAGGGTATTTGCAGGGCTTAATTTGCTAATGTTTGCAAGCCATTTTTATAGTGCTTCCTCACACCATCACAGTGCAAGTGATTTCCATATGCGGTGATGTTTGTTGCATGACTTGGAAAAATGAATAAAGATAAAAACGATCCAAGCAAGATTTACCAGAACTGTAAACTTGTTGCATTTCACACCTGTCGACATAGAAGATAAGCTGATTGGTAGAACTAGGCTGGATGTCTGGAGGAGTTGGAGTTCAGACCCAGCTCTGAACTACATGGTAGATAACTCATCTGCACTGCGAGCAGTAGGGTCTTCAGAGGAACAGGCAGTGCTGCCAGGGTTTTTAAATAGGGCCTAAGCTTTTGCAAGAGTGCCCTGCTCAACACTGAATTTTACCTCTTGTGCCTTTTCTTGGATGATCTCAAAGCACCAGGCAAACACTCATCAATTAGGCTACAACACTGAGAACTTTGGCAGAATTATTCCAGGTTTACTTCCATGCGACAGAGTGGAAATTAGCCCAACGTGCCCCAACTCGTCAGCATTCACATTTAGGAGCCAGTTCAAATATAATAATAATTAAATAAACCACACTACTGAATTTTGGCTCAGAACAAAAGCAAGCCCATAATTAATCAAGGGAATAGGGACGAGGCTGGGCTTGAGGTATTTTTGAGACCTGCATTTTTGAGACCTTTCCAAAATTTGGTGATCTGGATTCTGGCAAAGGAAACGCACACACTACAAATACCATATGAAAGGCTCTTCGGTACAGGGACTATCTTTCTCCTTTCTACAGTTCCTAGTGCAATGGGACCTCAGGCCTGATCAGAGATAGGAGGCACTAAACAAATGTATTGGAATAGTTTGGGAAGGCCAGGCTTGGACTAAGCATGAATGTCTGAATTGCTAATCACTGCAAGTAAGGGCACCCGAACGTGATCCGTAAAGGCTGCTCTCCTGACATAGGGGCTTCCTGGGCCACCGGCCATTGGACCAGTCCCCTGAGTCTGCAGACAACCCAAGCGTTCCCCCAAATTGCCAAAACTGCCTCTTCACACCCTCACAAAATCCCCAAACTCCAAAAAAAGTCTACAACAGGGGTATCAAACATGTGGCCTGCGGGCCTGATTCAGCCTGTGGGGCTCCCAGAGAGGCCAGGAATTTGGGTGTGGGGTGGGCAGAGGAGGAGCTCAGCTGGAAATGCCCCATTAACCTCTGCCGCTGTCACTGTTGCTTGCCCCGCTGCCACTTGGCCTGCCTCCACTGCCATCTCTGAACACAGCCTGGGAGGAGCCGCACAGTCCAGATCCAGCCCAGGAGGAGGGGTGAGTTTGGCACTCCTGGTCTACAACATGCTACCGAGAACTACAAGGGAGACAAAGGCACTGCCCATGCCCTGCCATGGCAATCATTTTCAAACCAAAATGT
>NW_005842056.1:804049-811535 GCF_000455745.1 Alligator sinensis
CTCTAGTCCCACCCTTGACTTCAAGACCTTATGGCTTTCTGCAGACAGAGACGGAGACTAAGTTCTCTTGACTTATGCTACATTCCCTCTCAAAACGGCATGCGTTTCCCTAATTATTCTAGGCAGGTATTTTACAGTCACCCTGCTGCGGATAAACCGTTAACTGATCCCTACACCAAAACTGCAGCAAACAGGATTTCTAAGACCAAACTCAACATGACAGGCAGGACCTTTAAAAAAAAACCTGAAGGAAAAAAAGTGACAGGCGCATAATGAAGTGAATAAAATGAGAGTCCAAGCCAGTGACAGCTGACAAGTACCTCCTGCAATTCTGTGACAACACGGAGTCAGGCCAGATGGGAGACGGCTCAGCATTTCTAACTATGCACCTCTTTTTTCAGTCATTAGGGAGTTCTTGGGAAAGCACAATAACACATGTTGGACTTCAAACCTGTGCATCGGAAGTCAGAAGCTCCTTTGCCCTTCAGCGGAGAAACCCACTTCCTAAGGTTGGAGGCTGCAACAGACTCATTAAATCAGTAGAGGGTAAGAGAGAACCACCCGGGGCCATGCTTGCCAAAGGCAGCAACATCTTAGGCTACATTGGTATGCTACAATGGGCCCTCTGGGAGGCACTGGGCAAACTGTGCTGCCCTGGGCTGGGGAATGTGCTGTGACTATTCACACCCTGCTTTCCCTCTTGCTCCAGTGCAAGAAGTAACTTGACACTGGTTTACAACCACCGTGCATTCGCTCAGTGCTTCTGGATGGTGTGGACTCTACTTGTTGCCTACCCCAGCCCAAGGGCAAGAGGTGGAAACTCCCCTACAAGCTGCAAGTGACCCCTGGCGTAGGCAGCTCCGGAACATAAAGTGACAGATGAGTGTGCCCCCAATTCTGCATAAGCTTTGTTACGCTTCTTAGGGCACAGAGAGCTTGCATTTAATAGCTAAATGACATCATTTACATATTAGGTACCATACTGGCAACAGCTTGCTTTAAGCTGAGGCTCACTGCTTGTTCTGTCTCTGCAGTTTGGGGCACTGACCCACACCAGACCCCATAACAGCTACCCCATATCAACTGCCAAGCTCTTCTCAGCTGGTGAGAACTGGCCCACAGACCTGGTCCCAATGGAGTTAGAATACAATAAATCCAGTACCAATATCTATGTCCAGCCATCAATATTGTTCAGTGGATTGGTTCCTCTTGAGTTCATAGAATCACAGAATCAAATAATTGTAGAGAAGTAAGGGTGAAAGGGACCTCTGGAGATCATCTAGTCCAACCCCAGACAGGATCATCCATATCTAGACCATTGCAGACAACTGACTACACAATCAAACCTGTCACACAACTACAAGGCAAATTGTGCCCACAGACACCAAAAGCTCTAACCTGCCATAGGTAAAGTAGGGATGCAAAGCTGTCAACATCCAGCCACTGCAAAGGTTGTTAAAATGCACTTGAGAGATCCTGTATCTGACAGAAGAAAAATCATTAAAAAAAAGTTTGCTCAAATCCATACAGCAAAAAGAGACGTTCTCTAACAACTGATGTTTGGTATCAAGTGGCTCAAGGTATCAAAGCAGGCTCCTGGATACCATTTGCAGATCTGCCACTGACTCAGAGCATGACCGTGGGCACGTCGATTAATCTTGGTGACTTTCCGACAGGTGAAAACGTGGAGATAACTCTTCCCCAGCTCACAGGGGTATTGCAAAACCAAATTGTTTATGCAGGGCTCTGTAATCCTCAGATGAAAAGCACTACAGAAACTAAAAGAATTTTTATCAGCTATATTCAGAGTAAGCATGAAGCCCAATATGAAAGCCATTGAAAACTGACTGACTACCTCAGTACTCTGGTATTGTATGGACATGTATCTCTTTGCTGTCTACTGGCTGGAATCAGAACTTCTCGGCTGTGTCTCATAGATCTGATACAGCCAACAACTAGAAGAGATTCTCTTGAAGTGGCAAGTACATATACTTCTGAAGATGTCAGACCTTCTACCACTATAAACTTCTTGGCCATGCCAGACCTTATAGTTGGAAGGTCCATCAGAGGCTAGCATCACATTGTGCTGTTGTGGTTAGTGTACACCACCTTCCATAGCCAATGGCACACAAAGGACTGATGTGGCCAGCACCACTCCCAACTGCTTTTGATTCCCCAGACTGGCGAGCCAAGTTCCAGCTGGACCAGCTAGTGGCAGCCTTTGCCATGAACCCAGAACAGAACTTGAAATCATGTCTCCAGTCACAGCAAAATGCTTTAGACACCCTGCTCTCATGCCCCTGTGCTTTGCAGTGCCAAGAATAAAATTCCAGTGTGATCGTATATTTGCTGAGTACTATTTATATATCCTGATATAAGGCTAGATCCCCAGCTGTGGAGAGCTAAGAGATCCACGGAGGTCAGTAGAGCTGTGCTGATATCACAGACTCATAGGAAAGCTGGGCTAGAAGGGACCTCAAAAGTAATCTAGTCCAACCACCTGCTCAAGGCAGGATCACCCCTGTCTAAACTGTCCCAAAAAAGTGTCTCTGTCCAACCTGCTCTTGAGAAATTCCAAGGACGCAGATGCCACAGTCTCTCCGGGTAGTCTGTTCCAGTGCTTAACCACCCTCATAGTCCAAAAGTTCTCCCTAATCTCCAACTTCAGTTTCCTCTGCTGCAGTTTGAGGCTATTGTTCCTAGCCCTGTCACCTATGGCCACCGAGAAAAGTCTATCTCCATCCTGTTTATAACCACCCTTCAGGCATTTGTACACTGCAATCAAAGCTCTCCTCAATCCTCTCTGCTCCAGACTAAATAATACTATTTTTTCATAAGTCACGTTTCCCAGGCTTCTAACAATTTTTGTTGTTCTCTGCTCATCTCTTTCCAATATGTCCACATCCTTCTTAAAGTGAGGTGCCCAGAACTGGATCTGGTGCTCCAGGTGGGGCCTCACCAGTGCCAAATAGCGCTAAAGAACTACTTTGCTTTGCAAGTAACAATCTAGTTAATGCAATCCAGTATGCTGCTGGCTTTTTTTGCAACAGGAACACACTGGTAGCTCATATTCAGTTTATGGTCCACTGTTCCCAGGTCCTGCTCTGCAGCACTGCAGCCCAGCCAGTTGATATCTGAGCATGCAATTATTCCATCCTAAGTCCAGAAGTTTGCACTTGTCCTTGTTGAATTGCATCCTAATTAGTTTGAACTGTTTCTTAAGTTTATCCAGGTCATCCTGGATCCTAGCCCTACCCTCCAGGGGTTGGCAAATTCACCCAAGTTGGTGTCATCTGCAAATTTCCTAAGCATGCACTCAACTCTATCATCCAAATTCTTAATGAAGATGTTAAACATTACCAGACCCAGGACAGACCTCACTAGACATAGTTATTGAGGACTACTTGTTTACAGTAGCTGAGGATGCAGCCCTGTATGTAAATAGATACAGAACTTGACAGCAAATGGCTTACATAGGAACGGACCCTCGATGACTGGGAGCTCCAACGTGTATGCTTCAGTGCCCTCCTTCCCTCTCCCAGCTGCTGATCGCTTCCCCCAAGAGGCCATCCCAGGCAGATGGGACCAGAAGCGATCTTCCACCAGGGAGCTCCAAATTAACCATCACTTCCAAATTAACCTACTGATCAGAAACACTAGAAAAGCAGCTGTTTGTCTGCTGTAGGCCATTTCCACATAACCAGAGCTGCACAAAATTCAGGATTTCAGTCTCATGGGGAATTTTGATGTTTCAACATTTGTTTTCATCCCAATCAGGTCATTCCAACCGGATGAAAGATTCCAATTTGAGTTAAAGTGACTGGAAACATTTTGATTTTCCTCAACATTAAAAAATAAGTCCAGAGGAGAATAAGAACCAGAATAGCCCCCCTCCATCAAAGGCAATTTCAGGTATACAACTGTATTTTCCGTTAGAATATTTTTAGTAAACCTCACAGGAATGGGCCATTTCATTGTCTTTTTATGTTCATTTTCAAAATCTAAATCTTATATGCAATGCTAACATTGGAGCATGGGTTGTAAACCCTGCAGGGAAAGTTTTCCCTCGGGGGAGTGTTAGAAAGAGAAGGTCTTCCACCACCCAACTGATGTAACCACTGGCAAGACTGAAGATTCCTTATTGTTTTTCCAGCGAAGTCACAAAACCCTTAGTACACCACACCGGACCTATGATAGGTTAAGGTTGAGACAGAACACAAAAAAAGCCTTTTTGACAAATGCAGATTCAGCAACAATGAAACATTTCACAAATTCAGTTCTGCTGATTTGTTCATATAGAAAGAAAGACCCAAGCTAAGTTCTGAAAACGTTGAAATGCTTTGATTCAAAATTACTTTGCTTGGGAATTTCCTTTAATTGTATTTAAAAATATCTGTAGCAAAAGATTTTACAATTGCTTGAAATAAAGTAAATGGGGGGTTGGAGGAGAACGAGCCAAACTTTCATTCTTTCTTTCTTTTCCAGTGTGCGGGCCGCCTCCCGCTCCCATCCATGTCGCCATGAGTGGGCCGGGAGCGATATGTGGACCCGTCTTTGTGCACGCGGGGTCGGAGAGAGACCCAGTGGCGAGCTAGAATCAGTTACGGACGCGTAGTGGTTGATTTAAAGATTGTTTACTTACACCAAAGATGGTCGTGGTGTAAGCTGGACAGTTTCCAGGTTCAGCTCTGCTTAAATCCCCGTTTGAGGACTACGACAAGCTCTCTCACGAAGTTTGCTAGGGTCCGTGGAACTTGTGCTCTGAGGTAGTTCGGTCGTCTGAACAACTATGTCAGTTGTTCCAGCTGGCAAGGAATAGACTCACACGAAGTTTGCTAAGCTCCGTGGGTCCGGTTCAGTAATTGGCCCCGGAGCTGTTGAAGCTCTGCGGGTTCGGTAGTTTCTTGTATAGGAAGGGATACGTCTAGGAATTTATCGGCGACAGGGAGAGGCTAGAGGCTGTTCGTTAATTGGCCCCGGAGTTAGTGAAGCTCCGCGGGTTCGGCTTTTCCCCGGAGTGGTTAAGGCTCTGCAGGTTCGGTCGTTTCTTGGCCTCTATTGCCTTTTAAGGAAAGCGTTGGGTTCATAAGGATCCGCAGCGCTTAGAGATCTTCACGCTCTTTCTCTCGAACTCCAATTGCTTTCTCTCTCCAACTTGGGCGGAAACCACCCAAGCTCTTTATACGGCTAGCAAGCCAATCACTAGCCGCCACGTGTGCATAATTTCACGTGAACCAATAATGTGGCTCAAATCTAAATACAAATGGCGGGAACTCCTCGCACTGAGCATTTCTTAGATGCAAAAAGAAATGCACCATGCAAAGAAAGCTACAAATTGGCGGGAATACTCTTTTGCACCGGGGTTCTCTTCTGCAGCAGAAAACTCCACCGTGCAAAGAAGCTGCAATTTAGCGGGAACATAATTTAGCGGTGCCGAAGCACACAAAAACAAAAAATCACAACTTTGGGTTGTGACATCCAGAATTGCCAGCAAAATTAAAAGTTGATCATTCATCCAGCTGTAACTGGAATTGTCATGGGAAACCTATTGTTAAAATGTAGGGAGTGTGTCATCCAAACAAAAAGATCTGTTGACTGAATCCATTAGCTATTTTTAAAAAGCCACAAAAAATTATTGTTCCTATTACACTGTCTCTGTTTCTGCATTTTGGGCGACAACTATTTAGCAGCAGGTCTGACCCTTCTCTCATAAATGTAGAGTAGAAATAAATCCATTGCTGCTAAGTGGAGTTTCTTCAGGGATAAATCTCATGTAAATGGAAGGCGGATCAGACCAGTGCCTTTAATGATACCAGAATTTGGAAGGAACCAAGGGTCAGATTCATACATATTTATCACTCACAAATGGGACTACATTTCAAGTATGATCGGCACCAAGCAGCTTCCAGTATGGCATCCATTGCTCGATTTTCAGGAGGGCTTACAGCATGCTAAGCTCTTCTAAAAGTCTTGCTTTATCAGCCTGTCCAGGGGTCTTCCGCAATTGTACACAACACATACAACAGGAAAAACATCCAGGCTAGGTACAGACATTCAAAAAGCCCGAGGCAGAATTGATCTAAGTTACGTGGTTTTCTGTAAGTGGTGTAGTTTATATCGGCAGCGAACAGAACCCACATTCACCCTTTGGCGGGGGGGCGGCAAATCTTAGACTGGGTTCTGCTATTTTTTAAACAAGTCTATGTGTGCTGAACTTCTGGTTTTTTACAGGTATAGACCAGTTTCCAATCACTTATCCTGGTAAAAGTACCGCTACTCCTCACTTAATGTTATAGTTACGTTCTAAAAAAAAATGCGATTTTAAGCAAAATGATGTTAAGCAAATCCAATTATGTCACAGTAGTTACCTACTAGCAGGTGGCGGCCAAACAACGTTATAACTGAACACTGTTCAACTTTAAATGAGTATGTTCTCTAATAGATCGGGGACGTAAAAACAAAACGATGTTAACCGGGACGACATTAAGTGAGGAGTACTTGCACAATGTCTGCACCTGGCCTTGCTACGTTGGGTGCACCACTCTACTAGCAGGCTTCTTCATTAACCTTAATTGTACCATGAGTTTTATGCTGAGATGTAATCCTCTTGCTTTGGGAAAAGGCATTATTCCAAATTGTCCTCCCTCTTCATGACTGTAAAGCTGAGTTGAATCATGTCAGGAAGCAAGTGCAGTGCACCAGCTGCGTTAAACAATCTCCGCAGATAAGAGGAATCATCATGTCATGTCAATAGCATTCACACAGCATCCTTATCTCTCGTGGGGAAGACTCTCGTGGGTTTGTGGATCTACTTGGGGGTGACAGAGAAGATCCCATAGTTTTTCAGAAAAAGTATTTCACAGAGAGGGTAACACAGGTCAGCTGACAGCATTAATTACGCACTCTGTTTACTTGATATTATACCAGGGCTGACATTGTTTTATCTTATACATATTTACTCCTTGCCATTCTTACTCACCAGCCTATTCATAACTAATACTGAATAGGGATGCTTATATAGCACTTTTCATCCCAAGGTACACAAAGGGCAGAGCTGGACAAGCACACACACGTGGTGTGAGGTGCTTCAAACAGTTTGAAGTGCTGCAACCACACGCAGCGCATGTGCACCTGTTCACCGTGCTGCTAATTCACAGTGCGGCAGGTCTTTTGGACACTGGGAGATCCTGGTGGAAAAAAAAAACCACTGCTAAAAAAAGTGATGCAGCACATGTGGCAGCAGCATGTGCCAGCAAAAAGGGAGCCTGGCTGGCCAAAGCTACACTCTGACTGCTGGCCAGGCTCTGGGTGACCAGGTCAGCATCGCTGCTTCCCCAAGAGGACCCCAGGGAAGGCTGCTGGTGCCAGCATAGGTGCTAGCCCCAATCTCCCCTACCTCACCCAGGATGATTTGCCCCACATTAACTCCACACGCAGGGGTGTGCACAGTGGCAAAAAGCAGTGGCACAAATTTGTGCCGCTGCTA
>NW_005842056.1:811566-825709 GCF_000455745.1 Alligator sinensis
CTGTGGCAATTGCATGCCTCGGCATGTGGGGATGTGCCCAAAATGTTTTAAAAACCAGGGTTGCAATGCTCCACTCTTCCTCCAAGAGACCACGCAGCAGCAGATCTCAAGAGAGGAGGGTGTGTAAAAGAAAGCAGTCCAAGCTCTCCTGACCTTGTGGGGTTCCTTTCTGAGAGCACGGCAACTAGGGCTCCTTGACTAGGGATGGAAGGGTTTTTTCAGAGCTGGGGAGAGATACCTCCTTGTCGTGGCACTGTCCTCTCCTCAACCTCGTTAGGATTGCTGCCTACAACAGCCCTTCCCCAGGATGGTGGATTCATGGGATCACATCTTCTATGAACCCCGAGACGCTCACGGGGGCCAGAAGAAGATAAGCGTTTGTCTAAAGGAGTAAGGCCTCCGCACTGATGAGCATCTCCCTCAAGATCCATGTGGTTTAGAACCAAATTCAAACCACATCAGGGAAGGAAATGGGTGGGGGGAGACCTCTTTCCATAGAGAAAGATGAGTCTGAAACTCCAGAGCTGACTGTCCCAAGTGGGACTTGCCTGGAGAAGGGGCAACTCATTTGAAAAAAGCCTATGGCCTCAAGGAAAAACAACCCTTGCTTGAGTGGAAGGCAGTCGCCCATCCAACACCTTGTCGCTACTCAGGGTGGCCACTCCAAAGCACAAAGCAAGGACTTCAGTAAACGGGGAACAAACACCTTCACATTCAACCAGGCCCAAGTCTCTGTAATCTCTATTCACCTAGCACAATGGGAGAAACAGTCTGCCAAGAACAGGGGACCAACCCCCCTCTCATTTTCAGCCATTACCCAAGAACTGCTTAATGATAAACTAGAGCCAGGCCCAGCTTGACAAAGCCTCTGCAAATATTAATTAGAACGGTGCTCCACGTATTGAGCCAATAAGATGCAGGTTGGCATAGAAACTGTCAGGAATGGAAGTGATAGTTGTGAGGTGTGTGTGTGCGCGTCTTTCAGAGCTGAAGTTTACCTCATTAAAATAAAGAGAGCAGGATGGGGCTGGGACATGGGATATTAAGCCATAAAACAAACTGTTGTCTCTGGAGGTTATAATGAAGACCTTAAAATTACAGGCTGGCTGTAAATTTCCTCTTATCAAATTAAGGAGAGATTTACAGGCTTCAAGAATGATACAATCAGCTTCAATCCAGAGCTCCTGGCAAATAAACAGCACTCCCATCAATCACCATACTCAAAGGACAGAAAATAGAGCTAAGAATATGATCGTGAAGGGCTCAATTAAAAAAAAAAAATGATGGCAACCACTCAATTGATTTTAGTAGGCTTTGGACCAGGTCCCGAGCCTTTTGGATACCAAGGGAACCTTTTCCAACTAGGTGTTGCTGATCATAGACCCCAGCCTACGATGGCTCTGACAGCTTTGTTCGTCCGTCTACATTCCTCTGTTAATGGACATTCCAGTCAGTCCGAGAGATTTTACTACACCTCAAATGCACAAACTTACTTAACCTTTGATCTTCTGCATTGCTGTAACGCTAGGTGAGGAACAGCAGATAATCACTCTGCAATTCATTGCCTGTTACATCTTTCTCCTTAATGACAAGACTCTTTATTCTGGTTGAGCTGGTCTCTGAAGAGCTGAAACTCAGATGACTGCTCTTGAAGCTGGCAAGAATGCAATTGTTCAACAGCTGTAAAGTGAGCTAATGCCAGCTCTCTGCAACCCTGACATTTGTTGGGAATGACTCTACCATCATAGGAGAAAATTATCATGTGACACCATCATGTGATGATACTGGCACATGACCGCGTTCAAAGTAAAGCAGAAGGCAGGGGAGATATGCACCGTATGGTCTAACTACATAAGATGAGTATCAAGCACAAGCTCAAGTTTATGAAAGCTTGTGCTCTCTCTCTCTCTATGTATCTTATCTAGTTATAAGGTTCATATCTTCCCTCCCTTCTGCTTGACGTCAGACTAACATGGCTAGCTACTGCTCTCTGCTCTTGGTTGAAGTAAGCCTTTATTGCCACTCAGAGCTGGTCTTAAGGAAAATGGTGCCCTGGGCAAACTTGTATTTTGGTATCCCCCACCCCCAGGCTGCAGGCAGAGTTAGAGGCAGGTGGGCAGGGGTGCAGGGTGCAGTCTGGCAGGGAGGCGGAGTGGCATGGTGTGCCAGGCAGGCAGGCACCGCTGCTGCTGTGCGGGAACAAGACGGGTAGGCTGCAGCAGGCACAACCCTGCCCACACATGCCTGGCCTGCTGGCTCCTCCTGAGCAACAACTGGAGGCATGAATGCTGCATGCCCCTGAAGGCTGGGGGGACACGGCGACTGCCCGCAGGCGGCGCTGGCAGTTTTGGCAATGTGGGGGCATGGTGGTGGTGAGCAGGGAGCTCCCAGAAGTGGCCACAGAGGTGTCAGCAGCAGGAAGTGGGGAGAGGTGGGGGTTTCGAGTGCCGGCCAGCGGTTGGCGACCACCTGCAGATGCCGCCAGCAGTCGGTAGCAGCCAGGAGTGATTGGGGATTGCCCACAGACACCACCAGCAGTGTCAGCGGTGGGTGGGGGTGGGTGGCGAGCGGCACTTTTTGCTGGGGGTGCACCGCCAAGCTCAGGGGATAAATGTGCACCCGCGTGCAACCCCTACTTGTCACCAATGACTGGAGGCAGGGGGAGGCTGAGCTGGGCACCACTCCTGTCTGGGGTGGGGATTGACCAGGGTGAGGCAGGGCAGGGGCAGAGCACTGCTATGAGTTTGGGCTGCTCACACGTGTATGAGTGTGTGCATGTGTGTGTGTGTTTGGCACCCCCTTGACCACGTCGCCATCAGCAGTCACTCATGTTGCCCACCCCTAAGGCCAGCTCTCTCACTACTCTGCGGTCCACTGGCAAATATTCAAGATGCCTTACACATGGAAAGAGAGACTTTCAAATGCCCCTAAAGGGCATCAGAGCACCAGACTTACTCTGAGTTGCTCTCCAAACCCCTTAGAGGCTTTCAAAATATCTTCCAAAGTTCTCGCCTATGATAAACTTTCTTCTATTTCACATCATTAGCGGCAGCAATGGCAAGAGCATAGACAAAGCACCAGGAGCCAGCAGGACACCTTCCACCATGCCGTGTACACTTTCTGAGTTGCTTTAGATGGGCATGATGTTTAGCACACTGGTGCGCACCTGAAATCTTGTTTGTCCTACTACTCCTCCTATTGGCATTACTGTTGGGTCTGAATTGCCGTTAGCAATGGTGGGATTTTTTAGTCAGGGCCCAGTGCACACAAATCTTAACTATGCCATGGAAGAGCCCAAAATAACTCAGCCTTACCTAGTTTATACTGTACCTTGGTATTTAGCCTACAGCACAGGTCACACCAATAGATTTCATTAATATTATCATTCGGTTATAAATGGGCTAAATTCAGCCCTGGAGGGCTATGGAAGTTAATGGAGTTTGGTCCAACATGTGATTAATGAGGATGATCTATTTCAAGTCTATAAGGTAGCAAGCTTTAGCTGCCACAGATTGGCTGACAGTAATTCACCTCTTCAGAGACGTGGCACTCGCTTCCATCCCCGACTGTGTCTGCTCCAAATAGCTGCAGCAGAAATAGACTTCAAAACAAAAACATTTCTTTGAAACTCTAAATGCTTCTGGTTCTGATTTTGATCTCACATACACAAGGAGCTCCTGTGACTTCGCTCGGCTTACTCCCAATAAGCGAAAGGAGAGATGGGCCCCTGTGATCTTTTTCTTTACAACTGTCCTCACTGCTTTAAAACTTTGAGCATTCCTGAATATTTCAGAAATTGTGGACTCTGATTGACAGGTTTAAACTCTACCCTTTCCACTCTGTTTCCATGAACATGTCCTCAGCATCTCTTGTAACCTCCCTCCATGCCCCTTCCCTAACCCCTCTGACTCATGTGCAGTAGGTGACAGCAAATATAATATCCCTGTCACTAGCTCCTTGGCTCTACATCAGATTTCAAGCCCTACATGAGCCTGTCTCCACATCACAAGAGCATTTAAGCATACGCTGAAGTCCGGCCCTATTCACTCGGGCTGCGTCTACGAGATGCTGACTGTGTAGTAGCTTGTTACTACTGTGCAGTAGTGTCACAGGGCACAAACTGTGATGCGATGCTACTACACAGTAGTAACAAGCTACTGCACAGTCAGCGTCGCCAGGCAGCCACGTGGGAATGCTACTGCACAGTACTGCCGGTTACTGCACAGTCATTTAGTACTTGGGTATGCAAGTACTAAATGACTGCACAATAACGACTGCACAGTCAGTACTGCGCGTAGACATGGCCTCTGACACTTAAGCATGTGCTTAAATGTTGCTCGGAACAGGGATGCTTTCTTGAAGTTCTGCATTTCAGGTCCCTCTGCTTGTGCCCTCTGTCCACACCTGCAGCTTTGTAATTTCCTTTTGAACTTCAGTCTTTACATCTTTCTTTCTTAATATATGTAGTCTGAAACAGCTGTCCTTTTTCTGTATACAAAATCTCTATGACCCCCCTCCCCTCCAACGCACACGATGACCTCAACCCTTTATAAAGACTTAAATCCTTCTTCAAGATCCAGATCCATCATGGTGAATCTAGAAGGCTTAAGAGGTTTTTCGGACAGAGAGTAACTGCTTCTGAACATCTGGAAGGAGCCTAGCACATTTTTGGACCCTTTTAACTTCATTAAGAATGGCTGGCATTTCATATGTCCTTGCACTCTTCCTTCAAGTTCCTTTTCTACTAGTGCTCTTGTGCTGAAGCTGGGGTAATCCACATGGCTTCCCTTTGACCCAGTCCTCGTGTTTCCTTTTCCCATCACTCACTGTATTCGTAGTTCCATAGATGTTTGGGTCAGAAGGGACCTCAAAAGATCATCGAGTCCGACCCCCTGCCCTGGGCAGGAAAGAGCACTGTGGTCATATGACCCCTGCCAGGTGCTTGTCCCGTTTCCTCTTGAAGATCCCCAAGGTGGGGGAGAGCACCATCTCCCTTGGAAGCCCATTCCAGATTCTGGCAACCCATACCATAAAGAAGTTCTTCCTGATGTCCAACCTAAATCTGCTCTCTGTCTGTCTGTGGCCATGGTTCCTGGTTATTCCAAGGGGTGCCCCAGCAAACAGAGCATCTCCAATTTCTTGCTGCCCCCCGCACCCTATGAATTTCTAAGCGGCCACAAGATCCCCTCTCAGCCTTCTCTTACGGAGGCTGAAGAGATCCAGGCCCCTCAGTCTCTTCTCATAGGACCTTACCTGTAGGTCCCTAACCATACGAGTGGCCTCCTCTGGACCCTGTCAAGGTTATTCACATTCCTCTTGAAATGCGGCGCCCAGAACTGGACATGGTACTCCAACTGTGGCCTGACCAATGCCGCATAGAGGGGAAGTATTCCATCTATTTTAGGGCCCTACCTTGTGTTTACTGACATCAACATTGATCTCCACAGACCCAGACCTGAGGCCATGGACACCAAAACCAGAAAGGCAGATAAACTGCGTCCATATAGGTTTTCCTTGGGGTTTTCCAGGGAGACCATAGGACTTAGGTGAACAGTTCCCACTGAATGCAAAAACCATTCTGCAAACTCTGATCCATAGAGCTCCACCCAAGGGCACTACCAGGAATTCCAGCACAGATCAAACATGGGATAGGCAGGGCACTTTATTGGCCCACACCTCACTGGTAAGAAGGCAGTATTGAGAAGGCAGAAGATGAAAGAAGGCAGTGGATGAAATTCTCATCCACTGTATAGCCAGTTAACCTTGAATTAAAATGAGCTTTGTCTGCTGATATTCCTTTGCCAGACAAAGAGGCTATGGCCCAAGCCAGTAACTGAATCCATAGGTGACTGGTAGGGGGCCACATGCCCCCCTGCCGACAGGACTGTCCCCACCACTGAAGCTGCCGGCGGTGTCTGCGGGTGCTTGCCAGCTCTGTCCCTGATGCCAATGCCACGGGCAGCATCTGCGGGTGCTCACCAGCTCTGCCCCTGCTGCCGACGCTGGCTTCTGCGGGTACCCCCGCAGACTCAGGAGGCACCAGTCGCCCATGACTGAACCTCATCTTTCACACTACCTACCTCATTCAATTGGTCATATACTGTAGTTGATCACCACATAAAGGCAGCTATAACTTTCCCTTCCAGTTGAGCATGGTCTTATACACTTTGTTTACAAGACAATGAGGGCCCAGTTAATGGTTTTCTGTGCTGGGTCAGTTTGCTACTGGTTTCAAACCTCCCACTTATTGCTTTTATCACACAGCAGCAAAGTAGGTATGTACAGGATAGAAATATACATTCTCCCTAAAAACAGACTGTTTCCTTCCAACTTCCACTCAACCCTGATTTTAGAGACCATGCAACTAAAACAGCCTCCTAGGTAACATAACCTATCCATTTGATCTAGTTCTCGCTATAATTTCTGAGCTTTCCATGCACCCTTCCTGCCTTCCTTCAAGAACTCCTTGAGCCCACTTATTTGAGAATATGCTTGAGATAGAGGGCACAGTCCTCACTGGGAGGTACTAATGCTCAGGCTCTCTCTGAATCTAGCTTTGAGTTTCCTCCATCCCATACATTCAAAATGAAACATTTCATATCTTCATGGCCTGCTTTTAAGGAGGATAATGGGACTTCACGGAAGAAGGCTTGAATCCTTAGGGTGAGATCTTCAAAGCCACCTGGAAGACACCCAGCCACGCATTCAAAAGCCACAGGCAACTTTTCAAATCTTAGACCTAAATGGAATCTCTGAATATACCTGAGACAAATGGATGAATTCTGATCTCTTCTGCCAGCACAAGTCTGAAAGTCACTCCACAGACTTCAAGGAGTCCAGTAAAGCCAGTGGAATTACTGCACATTTCCACTCATGTGGAACTCTTCCCATCTTCTCCAGTTCATGAGGCCACGTGTGCTTTCTGGACCCTACAAAAAATAAGTAATTGTCATGTAAAAATAAAATAACACGACTCCGGAGAATAAGTCACTGGTGACAGGTAAGAAGCAGCTAGTTAGAAGGGTGGCTAATGTTCTAAAAAAAAAAATGAGCTGTTCACTGTATGTCAAGCAGCTGTAGAGACAATTCTTGCATTTACACATAGGTTAATGATTTGTCATAAATTTCAGTTTAATTTCCTTGTAGTCCACTTCCTCCATTACATATTCTTAATCATCTTCCTCGTATGCTCTCCTCCTACAGCTACTAATTATTCTCTTTCTACATTTGCCACACATCCGTTTGTGCTTATACATGGTGAATATTAATTTCAGTACAGTGGGGGGGGTTAATTAAAATAATGTTCTTCACAAAGAAATTTAATTACTAACAATTGTATTGAACAAATAAGGGAAAGTAACTAAACAAAAATGCCAGTCAGGGCAACAACCTACAATTCAAATGGCATCAGTCATGTTTCCACAGTTCATAGGGCTGATTTAATCAATCCAGGGTCCACAGGCCTTCATAGGGGCCCCATTGCCACAAGTTATCCTTCATTTCTCAAGCAGATACAGTTGTCATTTCAGTGCCTAGGGCAATCAACCAGTAACTCAGCTGCTCAGGAATTGGTTGGCAGAGTAGCTCTGTGTAATATGTTCCTGCCAACTTAATTGAGAAGAAACCTCTTGCCTTGTTTTGTGTCTTCTCTTAACAGTAGCAACAGGATCTACCACAGGCGATATCCCTAAGAACTATGTATTTAGGCTTAAAATAAGCCTGTAGAGTCGAATTCCAGACCCAGTGACTCAGATCTTCTCACCTCACTGGCAGACAACTGAGTATCATTTAGTTGTATGCAGGCAGGTCTTTCAAAGAAGCCTGTAATGTGATATAAAGCTTGTAAGGTTTATGAAGGAAGTTTCCTGAGCCAGCACTTACCCATTTCATGTTTGCTACTTAAGAAAAATAATCAAGAGGTAATGGCAGCAATCACCTATGTCAGTGGGGCCAAACTTTTTGGCTGGAGTGCCACAACTTGACACTTCAATCCCCTTCCCCTGCTAGATCTGCTGCTCTGCTTTCTGCTCCCCACCCTGTGCTCCCTCCCTGATTTTCTGCTTTGCTATCTGCTTCCTACCCTATCTGCCACTCTGCTGCCTGCCCCTTCCCAATCTGCTGGGTGCCACACACAGAGGCTGCCTGTGCCAATTGTGGCTTCCAGGCTGCAGGTTGTCCACCCCTGACCTAGATAATAAACATAGCCTAGAAGAAGCAGTCAGGAGCATGTGACAAAAGTCATGCTGGAGAGTGTAGATCCTGTCTTGAGGGCACAAGTTTTGTGGTCAATGGGGGTGTCTACATATACGCATTTACTGTGCAGTAAACGAAATTATGGCGCAGTACAGGCATGCATCTATATGTGCATGCCCGTACTGTGCTGTAAATATGGTGACTTATGCTGACTTGAGTGTAAATTTGATACCGGTGTGGAGGCACAGTAGGGGGTGCTACTATGCAGAGCCACCTGCCTCACTGTGCCAGACCCGAAACCACACTTTGGGAGTCTCTCCTGGGGAGCCTACAGCCAGCTGTCCTGCTTCCTGGAGGACACCTGCAAGCCTGGGGTAACGCTGCCACCACCCGGGCACTGGCTTCTGGTAGGGCTCTGTGCAGCTCAGGGCATACAGATCCTGCAAGCCATGGGGGTGCTTTGCCCACAGTAATATTTCTGGGTGCTTCTTTCAGCCCAAAGCATCAAAAGATAGCATCAGGTAACTGAGAGAAAATAAAAAGACAAACTTCGCGGGCCAAACTGGGAGCGAAAAGCTTCCTCTCTCTCTACCCCCAGTAGCTCAACACGGCACACTGTAACCCAATACCTTTACTGATCAGGGGAGAGGAGGGTTTAGAACAAGGAAATCAGAATACACTTTGAGCAAACTTAAGCAATGAGAGTCTTATACAGTCTTGGACTCAGTGATCCTTTTAAGACCTTTCTGGCCTACACAATTCCTAACTCCTGGCTAGTTTCCAGGTTTTTCCTTCCAGTGAATCTCCAGGAACAAGCCTGGGGGATTTGCTTGCAGTGTTCAAAATGCTCACTGGAGAAAGAGGACGCTCCCTCCTCCTAGGAATTTATCTGGCCAGGTCACCTGATTGACCAGCCTGTACCAAGAAGAAAACCAGGAGATAGAGGGGTCACCTGGTTTGGCCCAAGGGAGGGGCAGAGAGGGGGATTTCTTCACAACCTGCATCATGCAGGTATCAAATTTATGCCTGATTAGTAACTGCACAGTAATGTACATGTAGACACCTTACTGCGTGGTAACACTGTGTGTGTGGATTGACTTGGGACTAACACAGCGTTGATGCGTTTTAATGCCTGCATGCGTAGATGCCAGCCTATTCCTGCTTACCGCACAGTAAATTTAAGGTGGTGCAAATGCATGTGTAGACATGCCCCATGTGCCTAATGAAACACTTTGGGGAAGTCACCCAGAAGTCCATAGGTCTCTACTATTCTGGACTGCTACTGGCATGTAAAATTCCTGCCGGAGCAACTAGTAGCTATGAGAACTACTTGTTCTGAACACCGGGCCCTGTATGTTCCCCAGTGCACGTAGGTCAAATTCAAATTGACAAGCCTTAGCCTAAAGAATGGCGCAAAAAAGCCCACCTCTTGCTGCCTCTGCCCCAGTGTCCCTTGGTTATAAGAAGGATGCGAACAGAAAATACTGGCCAAGCCTCCACAAAGTGGAGATGATGAGGTTACACTGGAAGAAACTGAGAAGAGAACTTGGGGCTGGACTGGAGAGAGGAACAGGCAACTGGAGAAATACTTTGCCAAGTTGGTTCTCTAAAAATCTACAGGCAAGATCCCTGGGGTAAATCGGTACAGCTCCGGTGACTCAGCTGATTGGCTGACTTCAATGGCATTGTGCCAGTTCACCGGCTGAGATTTCACTCCATTTGTTCGAAGCCAAAGAGGCATCTCTGTGAGCTCAGTCTTTTTTTGGTTTTGTTTTGTTGTGTTTTCACTCTTCTGCTGCATTCCCTTCCCCTGTGCCACCCCCCGGCAAACTTCCACAGACCTGGCAGAAATCCTTCAGCTGAAACCTCCAGCGCTGCATGGCTTGTCAGAACTGGAAGTTTCTATATAAGTCTGTGTTCAATTACACATTTTGTAATCGCAGAAAAAGAGTGACTCATTGAACACATTTTCAATAAACCCCCATATTTTTGCCTGAGCAGCTGAAATGTTTTAAGTTTTGATTGAAAAAGCAAAGAAACACGGTCTCACAGGGCGCCTATACACATGCAGCAAGGCTGCTCCGATGCGCTGTAATTAATCCAATCTGCTGGAAGATGGTAATTACCACAATCCAGCAGACTTCAGCATCTCCTGTATTCACATCCCTGCGCTGAAAAATGGTGGCGGGGGTCACTTTAACTAAAGCTTGTTCAACAAAGCTTAGCTTGTTCAACAAAGCTTTAACTTTAGTTAAACTTTAGTTAAAGCAGCCCGTCACCATTTTTCAACGCAGGGACAACGATACACAAGAGGCTCTGGGCTCTTTAATTAGAGATGCTCTTGGAGCCAGCCTAATTAAAGTGCCTCCCTTCCACTCCCAAAGCACATGTATAAAGTTGAAAAATGAAAAGCAGAACCCTTCTCAACTGCCCGGATTGACAGGCATGGAGCTGGTAGGAGGAAGACAAGGAGTGAGACTGACTTTCTCTGGATGGGTCCTTTTCTGCCGCTTCTTCTTTGCCCCCTCTCTCAGCATGGCTGATGCTTTTCCCTGTCACTTGCTGGAGCGTAGGAAGGAGAAAAACCTGTCTCTCCTCTGCTATAATCCACCATTACTGATAGTGGGATCCTATCCAGTGTTTATTTTTTTTCCTTATCTCAAGCATTGATTTATTCATCAAAATAGACTGAGACTTAAGCTTATTTGGAAATATACCCCAGTGAGGAAGCCAACAGTCCTGCTCCCCAAAAATATGCTCTGAAGGAAAACGAATAGCCTATGGAAAGGTTGCATACACCTCAGCTGGCATGGAACGAGAAGTGGAATCCAGTTCAAAGGCATAAGGAAGCCCCATCTCAATGGAAGCTGGGTGCCTAATACCTTTGGGTCCTTTGAAAATCCCAGTCAAAAAATACACTGTGTGCATTTGCAGGTGCAATACTGATGAATGGGTTTATTCCAGAGGAATTTACTCTAGAGTAAATCCACCCTGGACAGGCATCTACATGTGAGTGTATTTGGGAGCAGCCAGGAGGAAGTCTAGGCTCCCCCTGGGTGCTAGCCCAGGGGCTAGCACAGAGCACAGGGCCAGGAGACAGCTGTATCCTGGCAGGGGCCAGGAGATTGTTTCTTGCCCCTGGGAAATACCTGTTGCTGGGGTGGACTCCAGTGGTGGAGCCTGGGCAGGGACACCCCCCTACCCTGGCAGCAGGGAGCTCCCAGCCCCTGGGAGTTGCCACCTGCCACGACGGGCTCTGCCACCAAAGCCCAGGCAGGGGACAATGCCCCCCTATCCTGGTAGCAGGGTGCTCCCAGCTCCTCCTCTGTGATCATGGAGCTGGAGCTGCCTGCTGCCAGGTTAGGCTCCACCACTGGAGCCCAGGCAGGGACAATGTCCCCCTGCCCAGCTGCAGGGAGCTCCTAGCCCCCTCTCCACAATCGACAGCTCCCAGGATTACCATCACAGAGTGGAGTGGGGCCTGGGAGCTTCCTGCCAAGTAATCCCTGACACCTTGCCAGCAGGCAGCTCTCAGAGGCAGAGAGCAATCTCCCAGTCCCTGCTCCACAATCGCCAGGAGCTCCCTGCATGGAAAGCCCATCTCCACCCATCCTTGAGCTGACTGGGACCTGCCCCAGACGGGAACAGTTCCTGGTCAGCCCCAAGCTATGCAGAGAAATCTGCAAGTGCAGCCTGGAGCTGGCTCGTGACACTGTCCCTGCCTGGGCTCCACCACTGGAGCCCACTTGGCAGCAGGCAGGTCCCAGGTGCAGGAAGCAACTTCCTGCCCTCTGCTGCCCGACTGAGCAGGAGAAAATTTGTTCCCATTCGGCCGCCTACACATGCCTTATTGTGTAGTCATTACTTAACAGTTAATTTGCTACTTGCATTTGCAGTGCAAATTGTGCAGTGAAGGTCTGCACATGTAAACGGTGATGCTTACTATGCAGTAATTTGCTCTACTGTCCCATAAAGTGTCTCATGTAGATGCACTCATTGACTGAAAAGAGTTTAGATCTGCCAAAGAGCATGGACAGAACCTAGAACCCTTGCTCATGTTGAGTAATCCCACGTGCTGAAAGCAACCCTTGTTTCTTCAGTGGAACCACTTCAGAAGGTACTAATGGTGGCAAAACTAAAACTTAAGAAAGCAGAATAAATCTGAAGATATAAAAAGGTCAACTGAATATTTCCAGAGCAGCAAATGAAAGTTTTAACTTTGTTTCTGCTTCTGGGAAGTGCAGTGCCACCTTCTTATTTGGCACAGCTCGGGACTGCAAAATGTAAGAAGCCTCCTACGACTTGGGAAGGCTCAGAGCTACCAGCTGCTAGGAACATTTGTAGAGAAATACTTGGGGATTCTGTTACAAATAAACCAAAGAATTCCACTTTCCAATAGACTGAAGTGTGCAACAGTAGGCAGAAGAATTGATGCTATCATCCCAATATTTTTAAGCCTCAGATGATAGGTTGACTAGAACATGACATAAACTTTACAGTTCATTTGGAAGAGCTCAATGTGCCATTTCATTGGTGTATCTCAGGGCCACGTAGGGAAAGCACCACTCAAACTACCTGTCCATAAAGACCTTTCAGACAAGCAGAAGAAGGAATATTTAACTCCTTGCATAGGTCTGACCGTCTATAAACTATTGAGGCCTAACAATCTGGTTAGATATCCTAGCTGATGGGGCTATGGCAATAAAGCTGCAAGCAGACATCAAGTTTATCCTGAGATAAACCATTTTGTCCTGGAACAAACTGCAATTGTACACGTGTCCATTGTCCTGGGATAAACCCTAAAAAAGTTTTTTGGATAAGAGGTAGTAACAGTTTATCCTGGGTTACTGAAAAGTATGTCTGTACAGTTATCTTGAGAACATATAATTGAATCAATGGCAGAAAAGTGACAATGCTTTCATCTGCTCACTAAACCCAGATTAGAAGGGTGATGTGTATAAATGCCAATCCCAGGATATTTTTGTTCTGGGACAAACACAGGCATAATGTATCCATGGACCAATGCAAAATCTGTTCCTAGCCTAAGACACTAGCTTTGTCTTTGTTGCCAAAGAGCCACCTCCTACTCCCAGCACAGAACGCTTTTCCTAATTGAGATGAGAGAAGTGGCTAAGCACGATACTCAGAAGTCAGGCAGAAGGCAAGGTAGAGATGTGCTTTAGAAACTAATTTATAGATTAACTGCATCAAAATCTCTGATTCAGTTAGTCTATAAGGTGCATCTCTACCCTGCTTTGTAATTGAGACAAGGAGACCTCGGTTCAGCTGACTGACGAAGTAGCATTTGTTAAACTAAAACTGCCATTGAAACCAAATGTGGAAAAGCACACTATTCAGAGTGAGCAGGGGTGCCTCATCTAACTCTGAATGGTTTTGATAAGTAAGTTGGAGTCTGAAGTACCAGAAAGCTGTTCATTTAGTTTGGCTACTATTCACACACTAGGACCAATCGCCTGTGATCTTCTGCACTCTGATTATATGACTAAAGCTAAAGTGAAATGCTGAATGCCTAATAGGCAGGCAAGGTTCTTGGGGTAGATGTGATATCTTTAATTAGACCAACTGAGTAGTTGGAAAAAAAGTTTTTTGCAAGCTTTCAGGCACAATCACCATTCTTCAGGCATAGGAAGTCTCTGCTGTTAAGAGACTCCAAAGAATGAAAGAAGCAAAAAATGTAACAGAATGTCAGTGAGAATGCAAGTAGGTGGAAATTAAGAAAACAATGGGCAGAGCAGGGAAAGGAGGGAAAAAAGGTGGGGAAAAAGCCAAAGGTGAGTAAGGGAGACTCTACAGTAGTCAATATTCGAGGTAGAAAAAAGGCTGTCTGTGAAAAAATAAATAGCTGGAAATTAGGAAGACAAAGGGCAGAAAAGGAGGGGAGGAGAGGGGAGGAAGGAGGGAAAAGAAAAGTGTAAGAGGTCAGGTTTGG
>NW_005842056.1:825740-831019 GCF_000455745.1 Alligator sinensis
GGAATGCCCGATAGCAAATAATGCCTGAGGTACTTCCAATGCCATTCACAGAGATCTCAGGATTTGTGCACCATTATCTAGCAGGCCAAGTTGCCAACTAGCATATCAAATAATATTCCTGACAGCTACAGAATTTCAGTTCCTTCTCTACAGTGTTGGTTGGTTTCTGCATATCAAGAGAGATCAAGAGAAAAACTGGTTCTTTCCCCTGATCAGGGTTTCCTATATATCTAATTCCTAGATTTAGCTGATTGCTAAGGCCTAGTGACCTGCAGAAAAACTCACTTTGGCCTAAAAACTCTAGGGACGAAGCTTGTTAGTTCCAGGTGGAGACTAGCTCAAACAGTCCTTCCACCTGATGACATAAACCTCATTCACAAATATTGGCAGATGCATGAATATTTGTGAATAATGAATAGCCCAGCCGCATAAACAGCTGCAAGTCAAAGTAGGGTCATTTATTTGTCAATATATTGGCCAATGGCCAATACGTTCTCTTTGTTATTTAACTAATTCCAATAAAAGCTAATGCAATTTAGAACATAAGCTCCATGTGAGCCTTGCACAGGGCCTCTGGCTAAGGGTGAATTGCTTCCCTAATACTAGCCAGTTCAAAGTCCTCATATGCGTGGAAATGGGAACAGAGTCCAGTTTTGCTACACACACATAGAAGCATGACAGCTGGCCAGGCGAAGAACATTGCCAATAATGTTTGAACTGGGACGTTGCAACACAGTTTTCCATCTTAATCCCATTCTCTGAGCACCAATTCTGTGTACAGCTGGTGATACTTTGTTCTCCTCCAGATGATTTTAATGAAAGAAGGGAAAGCTATTTAGAAAAGCTGGACATATACAAGTCCATAGGGCTGGATGGGATGCACCCAAGGATGCTGAGGGCGTTGGCTGATGTAATTGCAGAGCTACTGGCCATCATCTTTGAAAACTCATGGAGATCCGGAGAGGTCCTGGATGATTAGAAAAGGGCAAACATAGTGTTCGTATTTAAGAAAGGGGAAAAAAAGGATCCAGGAAACAACAGACCAGTCAGCCTCACCTAAGTCCCTGGAAAAATCATGGAGAAAATCCTCAAGGAATCCATGTTTAAGCACCTGGAGGAGAAGGAGGTTTTTAGGAACAGTCAGCATGGATTCAGTACGGGCAAGTCATACCTGATGAACCTGATTGCCTCCTATGATGAGATGACTGGCTCTGTGGATGTGGGGAGAACAGCAGATGTGGCATACTTTGATTTTAGCAAGGCTTTTGATATGGTCTCCCACAACATTCCCACAGGCAACCTAAGGAATGGATGAATGGACTGCAAGGTGGACAGAAAACTGGCTGGAGCATTGGGCTCAGAGGGTAGTAATCAATGGCTTGATGTCTAGCTGGCAGCTGGTATCAAGTGGAGTGCCCCAGGGGTTGGTCCTGTGGCCCGTTTTGTTCAATGTCTTCATCAACAACATGGAAAATGGCATAGAGCAAGTTTGCAGATGGCACCATGCTGTGGGGAGTAGTAGATATGCTGGAGGGTAGGGCTAGGATTCAGAGTGACCTGGACAAATTAGGATTGGGCCAAAAGAAATCTCGTGAGGTTCAACAAAGACAAGTGCAAAGTCCTGCACTTAGGACAGAATAATCCCATGCACCAGTACAGGCTGGGGACTGACTGGCTGGGCAGCAGCTCTACAGAAAAAGACCTGGGGGTGACAGTGGACAATAAGCTGAATATGAGCCAGCAGTGTGGCCTTGTTGAAGGCTAACGGTATACTGGGCTGCATTGGTAGGTGTGTGGCCAGCAGGTCAAGGGAAGTGATTATTCCTCTCTATTCAGCACTGGTGAGGCCACATCTGGAGTACTGTGTCCAGTTTTGGGGCCTCCACTACAGAAAGGATGAGGGCAAACTGGAGAGAGTCCAGAGGAGGGCAACAAAAATGGTTTGGGGGCTGGGGGCCATGACTTATCAGGAGAGGCTAGAGAACTGGTCTTATTTAGTCTGTAGAAGAGAAGACCGAGAGGAGATTTAATAGCAGCCTTCAAGTACCTGCAGGGGGGCTGCAAAGAGGATGGAGCTGGACTGTTCCCAGTGGTGGCAGAAAACAGGACAAGGAGCAATGGTCTCACGTTGCAGCAAGGGACATTTAGGTTAGATATCAGTAAGAATTTTCTCACTAGAAGGGTAGTAAAACACTGAAGCAGGTTACAGTGGAATCTCCATCCTTGGAGGTTTTAAAATCTGGCTAGACAAAGCCTTGGCTGGGATGTTCTAGTTGGGGCTGGTCCTGCTTTGAGCAGGACTAGATGAACTCCTGAGGCCCCTAAAAAAATGTTTCTCTTCTTGACCAAGTGAAAAATCTGTATTAGTTGTCAAGAGCTTATCTTGTGGGGGAAATTAAGTGGAAAGTATCAGGCTGTATATATTTCCTATTGCAAGTGAACATTTCAAAGAAAATAATTTGCAACATACTTTATAGATGACAGACAGGAAGGATCTGATTGGACTGAGACACCTATATATCACGTGTTGCTCTCCCAACAGAGCCGAAGAGCCAATTAATTGAATTAACATGCAATTCCAGCCTCAAAAGCCAGTTCAACAGTGTCCTGTTGTTTGAATTCTGGAGCTCTGACAGGTCTGCATGCCCATCTCTAGTTAATAAGGCCGTGATCTACTTACCTCCATTTACAAGCCCATGTCTTTGTGAGCTGGAAATCTCAGCAATGACAGCTATTAAGTCAGAGTCTTGGAATGGGCTTCGAATTGGAAATGGTTCATGTGTGAACCTCAGATCAGTAATGCACTGCTGAGGTACCGGGTTCAAAAGTAAACAAGCACAGATGTCCCACCGATTCGGTGACAATGCACCAATTACATTTCACAACTGGTATTTTGTGAAGTGCTATGTTCATTATTTCATTCTGCCACAATTGCCTGAGATTGCCACTGCCAAACAGTCCTGGAGTATATTATGTACATGTTCACAGTCCTGGATGATGTCCAGAATGTTTTATCAGTAGTACTTACATTTATTATAGGTGGGTGATAAGACAAGAAACCATTGACTTAGTCTGTTCCCTGGGGGCCATGGTAGGACTTTTTCCACAATTTTCTTTTTGTGTCTTGACTAGGCCAATATTAAAGGCCTCCAAACATGGTTTCATCTTATACTAGAGAGAATGATGGATGGCACCAACCTGGGTATCCCCAGCCCTACTACAGAATGCATGTGCAATCCTAGCCAAATCATTATCTCTCTGGAACTACATTCCACAGACATAAAATTGGGGGGGAATAATATTTCCTTTTTCCACCCTTTACATTGCTTTTCTATTTACACTGCCCTATATAATGACGTCTTGATGTTTTGACCTTTCCTAGATGGCTATCATGGCATCAGCTTCATTGCCACTTAGCCACAACATGCATTTGAAGCGTAAAGATAGGAAGTAGCATTCCTTTAAACAGGGTGTGAACACACTGGTGGTGCTCACAGTGTTCTGCCTCAGGAGTTGCAGAAACCAGCTGGAGCAGCAGTATGTACGTACCTAGGCATTGCATATTCAAGTGTATTTCCTGAACAGGGTTATTTAAAGCTCCTTTGTGCCCATGCAGGTTCTTGTTTTTGTTGCATTTATAGCAAGAGCAGCAATAAGCTAAGACAGGGGTAGGCAAAATATAGCCCATGGGCCAGATCTGGCCACCAAGAGATTCTATCCGGCCCACGGAGGGTTCCTCAGTCTCACCCAGCCCAGGCACAGTGGGCAGTGCAGGCCGTGTTGTGTGTGGCCAGTACCGCCACCCCAGGAGGTGCCTCCTGGCATGGAACTCACTCTGCCCTATCCCTGCATGTGGCTCTTGGGCATGCTGGGAGCTGTAGTCCATGGCACAGCAGCAGGATGGGGACAGAGCAGTGGCCAGACCTGGTTTTCCAGTAACCCTGGTAGCAGCACCTCACTCTGCCCTCAAGCTTCCAGCTCCCGCTGCCAGCGTTCCCGCTATTGCAGCTGGAGCCAGCCCTGCTGCCGAGGCACGCTGGCCTGTCTGCCCCACACCCACTGCTGGCAGCACCAGATGGAGTGGGCGGGCAGGGTATATGGAGACTGGCCCCAGGCCCGCATGGGCAAGGCATGCTCATCCAGGCAGATGGGATGGGTCTGTGGGCAGGTGGAAAGCAGTCTCTGGGAGCAGGATACATGGGCAAGGCTGGGTCTAAGATCGCGGGGTGGTAACAGTGCGGAGCTGGGGCTTGGGGAAGAGCCATGATCTGCTCCCTGCATGTCCCTGGAATGAGCGCTGGTTCCACGGGCAATGGCTGGTCTCTGCCCATGGAACTGCTGCCCATCACAGGGATACTCAGGGAGTAGATCATGGCTGTGCCTTGGGCCCCAGCCCTGAGCTGTCACTGCCCCATGATCCCAGCCCCAGCACCATCCCCACCCACCCATCCTGCTCCCAGATGTTGCTCCCCACCCGCCTGTGGCTCCATCCCATCTGCCTGGCTGAGCACACCTGCCCATGGGGGTCCCAGGCCAGGCTCCATGGAGACCCTGCGCACCTGTTCCATTCAGCACCCCCAGTAGTGGGTGCAGGGCAGAAAGGACCAGGGCTGGATAGGATCAATTGGCATCTCCCCGCTTCCCCCCCCTCCCCTCTTCGTTGGGCAATGTAAGCAGCTGTGATGTGGGGCGGCCGAGCCTGGGTTAGCCCCCCCCCAGCCCTCAGTGACTCACCAAACTCCTCAAGCTGTCCTCCAGGCCAAATAATTGCTCATCCAGGGCTAGGAGGCTGGTACTATTCCTACACAGCAATATAATTCCTTCAGTTTTCTATCCCATGCCAGTCTTTTCAGCCATTAGTTATTTAGTTGCTCCCTTAAACTCCATCTCATTTGTTTGCATTTCTCAAGGAATGAGATGCTCCAAAATTTTCTCATTATAGAAACTCAAGTGCTTCCCAGTCTCTGCTCACAAACCCTCCCAAGTAGAAATGCTGAGGCTGAAAGTCAAAGCCACTATCTGTTCCCCTCCCTGCCTTTCCTATCTTTTCTTTGCTCGGCCCTTTTACTGCCCCAGTCACATTCTTTCTCCATTCTTCCCCAGCATCTTATCCACACCTCATGCAGAATGTCCCTCTTCTTCTACGGAATCTACCTCTTCCCTCTTTCCCGTCTTTTCTTCCCTTTCACCCAAGTTTGACCTTCCCTTTGGCAGAAAGACAGAGCAGATTTGCACCTTACAGACAAACTAAACCAGAGGTGCATTTTTATTCTCTTTCC
>NW_005842056.1:831050-831777 GCF_000455745.1 Alligator sinensis
CTACCATACAAACCTTCCCAAACTGGATACTCACAAACTCGTATAAGTTCATAATACTCTCTTGCTCCATGAACAATCCTGTGAACATGATTTAACTCACATGAAAGTTAACAAAAAGGTAACAAAGGGTGCATCTACACATGCAATTAATGTGACTGAATATACTCTGGCTCAATTTGAGCTGGAGTAAACTAATTCCAATGTCACCATCTACATATGCATTTAAGTATAGTGATTTACTGCACTGCTGGATACCACTTGTACCTGCTGGGACTATCTGGCAGTGCAGTAAATTAGTCTACTGCACCTTAACTGCTACACACGTGAAGACAGTGACACTTTACTGCACAGCAAATTAGTTTGCTGCACAGGAAAGCATCTGTGTAGATGCATCAAAAGAGTAGGTAACAAATATTAAAAAAGGAATGTGTGGCTTTTAATGTAAATATTTTGGCAGTATTTACCTCTACTTAGATATGGCATCATTCTTAACTAGTCAAACTATTTCATTGTCAAAAGCTGTCCTATAGTTAATCAATAAAGCCCAGTAGGCTGTGATGCAGTAACATATTCTCAGGTGCTTTCCTAGGCACTGGGCCAAAAGTTAAGTGCTATCTATGCAATTTGAAAGGAGTTACTATAAAACAATGTACTGGCTGGAAATTCTTATTGCAACTCTTAATTGAGTTTATTTTTCCTGTACTCAGCATGGCTTTTTGGGAGAACC
>NW_005842056.1:831787-839565 GCF_000455745.1 Alligator sinensis
TAATTAGAGATACCTATCTACTATGAACAACAGTTCCTTCACATGACAAAATACTGACACAAACTGGAGTTTTTATTTTTTATTGTTTCTAATTCCTCTTCCATTTACCTCAGACTGAAGCCCTCAAATCACAGACAGTTTAACTTCATTGTACCACTCATCTTTTAGTTTTAATTTAACTTCCAGAATGAGATACTAAAGTGCATAGAATCTGCCTGGATTCCTTCCTCTGGGCTCCACAACATTTTTTGCAACCCCTTGATGTACTAATTTCACCCAAGCATATGCCATGAAGCTTCATCCAGCTCTGCAACAGTTTAGTCCTCTTCCCCAGACTTCGCAAGGAGTGCTTTAGAGGTAACTATCATGTTTTACTTAGAAACAAAACCTTGCCACTAATGAGTCATGTGTCTCTCATTGCTAGGATTACCCTAGTCCAGATTTGGCAAGCAACCCAAGCATGTGCCTATCTTTAATAAGGACATGAACAGCAGTCCTGTCTCAATGGGGCTACTCAAACATACCCTTAAGTGTTTGGCTGAATAGAATTTCTATTTCACATCTCTTGCCCCATTCTTCATTTGAGTTAAACTGGAAGCTGCTGATGGCAGGAGCTGTGTCTGAAGAGCACTTAGCCCATTTTGTAGGTTAACCATAATCTGAACTGAATTACATAGAAAGAGCCTGCCATGAAAGGACAGCAAGGATACAGAGTTACATTCTCAGAAAATAGGAGGTGGCAGAAGTTAAGAAGTGCCAGCACAACCTTGATTTGTTCCATATTCATTATGAGACAGATTTTAATTAGATAATGACACACCAGATTGGGAGCAAGAAGCTCCACTACATAGCCTAAGGGAAGGTAGAATGACCTGCTATTCCAGTGCTTGTGTGTTCTAGTCCCAGTTCATCCACTGAGTGTCCTGAACAGGAATTATAAATGGCACAGAACTGAGTCAAGCAACTGTGCCCTACGGGTGGGTACAATTGCTTGGAGCAGAGCTAGGAATAGAAGCCAAGCTGCTATGGCTTATTGTATGCTAGGAGCACAGATCTGTACTGGCAAATGTGTGCTTTTGCTGGGATACCCTACTCCACTGCTGTGCCCAAGCAAAACAAGCTATTCTGGTAAAAGGTGCTGCTTTGCTGGTATAAATTCATCTGTGCTAGAAGTCTCGCTGGCACAGCTGCCTCAGTCAAAAATCATACCTCTTTACACCTGTCTAACCTAGCTACGCCAGCCAAAGGCTGAAGTGTAGACACTGCCTGATCTAACGAAGCTGTACCTCATCCACCTTGCTCCTCAGCAGAGATCCTGGTTTTCTCTGATTTAAAAAAATCCCCAATTTTCAGTTAAAAACCCCAAAACCACATTTTTCCATGAGTAACATGCAACACCACTATATATGTATAGCAGTGTTGCACTAATCATGGAAAAATGTGGAGATATATACATATATAGTGGTGTTACATTTAAATCATGGAAAAATGTGGATTTGGGGGTCCTTTTTTTTGACTGAAAATCAGGGATTTTTTTTAAATCCAAGAAAACCAGGATCCCTGCTGCTCAGTCTTTCAGAAAGGATATGTTAAACTAAGTGCTTGTTTACCCCTATGGAAGGTGGTGTGACTATGTCACTCTCTGGAAGTTAGAGGAGCAACATAGGACTCTGCTACTACTCGCATGATGATGTTTTACATTTCTTAGTTCATATACTAAAGGCTCAGGCTTTTACAGAGACTATGCAGATGACCCAAACAGAAGTTAACTTCATTATGCATTTTGCAACCACTAGACCAGAATCAGCTCCCAGAGCCATGAGTACAAATCCAGATGCCCAGTTCCACTGCTGTCACACAAATAATTCTGCAGCCCATTAACAGCATCAACAGTGTGTCTCCTTGTGTGAACTCATCCACAGAGGATAGCTGCATGCTTACACCTACCAGTTACTCTTGCAGATGAAGTGGAAGAGGTCGGCAGATCTGGAGATTGTGCTTCACACCCTGTTGATGAATCAGTTGTGGGGGAGTGAAAAAGAAAAACAGGCAGGCTTTGAAGGCCTGGAATAATGGTTGGAAGCATTGTATACTGCTAGATTCTGTATTTAAAAGTGAATGTGGACATTGCTCTATTAGCTGTTTTTCTGTCATGTTTTTATTATTTGTGTGTGGTTAATAGGAGCTGTCCTTCTCAGAACATATTGGGACAGTTCATAGTGTTTATGCAGATGTTGCGCGGGTGTCCACTGATGGGGGACCCTGCCTACTAGGGTCCACAGACAGACTGAACTTTGATTTAAATGTAATCTTTCCAAAGAGTAGCCTTGGTCATAAAGCTGCACATTAGTACTGTAGGGGCAACTTCCTCAAGTGTAGCTCACCTAGTAACATGCTGAAGTGCCTTTCACATGGAGTTTACCACTTTGAATCTGGTCTGGCAGAAAGACTGTTTCCATGGAATACGTGGACAGTAGACCCTATAATAAGAGAGTTCAAGTTCTCATCTCACATCACATGCTCACCCCCATGCTTCAGACCAGACCAGTAAATCTCAGCCAGGGTGCCACAGAATATTAATGTTGCCAAGGTGTACACAGGATTCACAAGATAATGACAAAGCCAGAGGCTTTGAATAGGAATCCAGGATGTCAAAAACATTCTGTCCAGTTGTGTTCTGAGTTCTTTGCAACAGAAAACTTGCTCTACTGCTTTTCCACAGTCAAAAAACAATTGAAATCTAAGAGCTGGCATTTTCCAAAAATTGCCCTGAGTCTAATGAGGGGGCCCTTGATTCTAAAAAGACAGAGAACCAATTAGAAGTGCACCAATAGAGATTTTTTTGGGCTGATACCAATGGCTGATTTTTAACAAGCCATATTCACTGATACTGACCCAATCACCGATATGCAGCTGGGCAGCTTGGAGAGCAGCATCCAGCTGGTAAGTCTGGTGTGGAGGAAGGGGTGAGGGGGGAAGGAAGGGGCGAGGGGAAGGGCAGATTGAGGCCCCCGCGGTGAGGGAGGGAGTGGAGCTGGGACAGGGGCAGGTGCTGCACAGCTGGGGCAGTGCATGGGCCAGAGCCTCAAGAGGCTTGTCTGAGGGGTGCGGGAAGGGTGGGGTGGCTCCCACTGCTGCACGCACCCTGGGAGGGCCTGGGGGGCATGTGTCTCCAGAACTGCAGGCAGGGCAAGGGTAGGCTGCTGCTGCAGGCTGGGACTGGGGGTGGCGCCAGGCTCTTCCCAGTGGGGAGCTGGGTTGAGGTGCACTCAGGGCAGGTGGAAGCAGTGCTGGGAGCAGGGCTATGAGGGAAGCTGCAGCCCCCCGAAAATTCACCATAGCCCCCCTCCCAGCACCTCTGTCACCCACCCCAAGTACAGCCCAGCTCAGCCCCACCTGCCAGGAAGAGCCCGGAGCTGTCCTCGGACCCAGCCCACAGCCCACCCTTGCCCCATGTGCTGATATGGGGGCACACGCCCCTCATGCCCACCTGGGGTGTGTGCAGCAGCAGGAGCCGCCCAACCCCCAACACCCCTCAAACGAGCCACTCACGACTCTGTCCCATGCCTGCCACTGCTTCAGCCCCAGCCCCACTCCCTCCCTCCCTCACCGCTGGGGCCTCAGTCAACAACCCCCACCCCTTCCCTTCTCTCCCCTCACAACAGACTGACCAGCTGGACCCAGCTGTTCTCAATGCTGCTGGGCTGTGCTCCTGACCGCCTGGATGCTGCACTGTGGCTGCACGCATGCACAGGGCATGTATCAGCGACATTATTGGCCACATCAGCCAATAAAAGCTGATTGCCAATACTGCCAATCTTCCTTATAATCAGTGTCAATCCGATATGGCACTGATATATGATATATCAGTACACCTCTAGAACCATTGTGCTAGACCGTAACTTCTTCAGGACAGGTGCTGCTCCAACAGCGTCCCAATCTTAGTTGGGTTTTGGAATGAAAGTCCCTTCAATTCAAGTCTGAAGGGAAGCCTGGTGTTGAATTTGAGCTGTTAAACGTAGCTAATAGCCAAGTTAAATTTATTTCCTTGCTATTTTAACCCAAGTTAGGAGAACACCTTTTTCTGCAGTGTAGCTCTACACAAAAGGAATGAGTAAGGAGAATTCAAAAGCCACTGTGGCCCATAGACAAATAAGATATTTAAGAAAAAGATTACACTCTTAGTTTTTGAGGTCAGAATCAAACTTTTTGCAGTTGGCAATAATATTAATATTTTTTAGAGCAATTCAGCGTAATATAAACAACACAGACAATTAAAGATTTACAAAATAATAACCTGGAGAGAGGTTTTTAGAATGGAAATTGTTGACAAAACTTTAACCTTTATTGCTCATCATTTTTAGGATTGGTCTGGGTATCTTAATGCTTTCTGCAGTTAATCAATGTGTCTCTCTGAATGATCATATTATCCAGGGTTTTCTTCTTTTTTTTTTTTCCTTCTTTTTTTTTTACTATTTTGACAAAAAGAAACTATGACATTGTACTCAAAGACACCAGTTCTTTGGAACTTGCATCACTCAGAAAAACTGGAAGTGATCAAATACACCCTTGTTTAACAAGTACTGATTTTTGCATGTATGCACATTTCAAAGGAGATTATATTCTGTTTTGCTTTGGTGAGAACAAGGTCCCTAAAGACTTGCATTAAAATGTTGTCTCTTCACAACTTCTAATATAGTATAATAAGGATTTTAGGATTTGCATTGAAATCACAATTACATCTCTGCTAGATTGCATCATAAAAAGGGGACTCCATAACTTTAGATTGACTCCATTTCACTATTGTAATTTGCCATTGTAATGGCACCATTTAGCAAACAAGGAATGGACTACAATGAGATAATTAAGGGATAATCTCTATTGCTTTGAAGTATACAAAACAATAAACAGCTGCTGAAACTGATTAATAGCTGAAATGAAGTTGAGACATTTAATCAATCTATCAAGCCATTTATTGCAAGAATACCCTGGGTTACATTAAGTATAAACCATTTATCTTACTGAGTTAAACCATGGTATTTTCCTTCCCTTGCACTGCAGTACCATGGGACCTTGATCATTCTCCCATTGAAGTCAAGGGTAAAATTCCCATTGTAAGACCAGGGTCAGGCTTTCATTGAGCTGATATCAATTAAAATGTATGTTTCCTTTTAAGACAGAACACGGGATTTTCTGTGACATTGAGAGGAGGACATGGCCTAGCAGCAAGGGCGCATTCTCTGTTACTGGCTCTGTGGTCTTGAGTAAAATACTCAGTTTTTCGGTGCCTCGGTCTTTCACCCTGTAAAGTGGATATAAAGCCATCCACCTGCTACCCCAGGCCCTGTGAAGTTTAATGGCAAGTAAAAGGGGCATATAAGAGTATTTCAAAGTAAAAGCAGGATACTGGAAAAATGCATTCTCTGTGACTCCATCATTGTTCTCATCTCTGCAGGAGGGCTGGGGAGATTCTAAATACTTCCCATAGTACGGAGATGTCCTCCCAGCCCCGATGCAAGTAACAGCAGCTCCAGAGCTGCTCAAATTTCCTTTCTGTCTCTCATAGGGCACCTAAAGGGGCTGAAGCGTGTACCTGCTCCATCTCCCAGCGTGTTGCTGACACACCTGCTCTCTATGTTCTTTCCCAGTGGTTCTCAATGTTTTTAAACTCGAGGACTCCCTCAGAAACGCCTGCTCTTAGATTTCACTTGTTTTTTGACTACAGCAAAATAAACAGAGCAATTCTTCTATTGCAAAAAATTCAGAAAGACCACAACAGGTCAGAATATTTTTGACATTATGAATATCTCTTTGAAGCCTCTGGGTTTATCTTATGAATCATGTTTGCACACCTAATTGTGTGGCACCCTGCAGCACCACTGAAAGATGTCAAGGCACCCCAGGGTGTCACAGCATCCTGGTTGAGAACCATTGCTCTATCCTACAGACTGGCTGGGGGTACCAATTCAGGTAGCTTCATCCTCACAGCAGGACTCCTTAAAAAGAGGGACATTGTCCCCGCACTGTTTCTGCCCTCTTTGCCCCACTCAGTAAGTTTTCACCATATCTTCTAAGGCTATGTGAAAATTGCTTTCCTGATCCAATACAGTTTAGAGACTGGGACCCAAATAGCTTTTGGCTGGGAGTTTGAGGATGAGTCTAAAACAAAGTTTCACTTAATATAAAAAATATGCTAGACAGACCAGATATCCCCCCCTATCCTTGCATACAGGAGGAACACTTCTCCAGACAGCTGGTGTTCTTCTGTAACTGCCCTCTCAATACAGAGAAATGATGGGTCTTTTTTAAGGCTGCTTTTCACACAAACTTGCGCTTGATATCAAACCTGACATCGTTTGCCATTTCAGCTCAAACCTGTTGATGCTTTTTAAAATTCCGCTGCAAACAGGGGCTAAAAAAATAGTAGCAAAAATTAAAAGGACATGAAACAGTTAATTAAACTTGTGTGTAGGCAAGTCCTTAAGAATGCCTATAGTGCCTGCAAGGGTGAAAGTTCACGTACGCCAAAGGATTGCAACATTGCGTGTGCTGCGATAGAGCTGAATAATGGCTTAGAGCAGTCGTTCCCAGACTGTTCAGTAACTGCACTATTTATTCCAGCTAGCATGCACCACCTCCTCCTATTCATTTGTGCCTGCACTAGCCTGCAAAGAGCTGCTTGCCAGACTTTTCTGGAGAAGCCAAAGACATAGTGCAGGTCAAAACTTGTGCAGTGGGATGGAGGGCAAGTAGTGACATTATACTAGCTCTCTGTGCAAAGGCTCTTTATTATAATAGGCCAGGCAAGCCCAAAACAGGAGTCCAGAAAACCGGCAATACCGGTACCTCGACATGCATTGCTGCTTGGGAACTACTGATTCGGAGGCAGGAAGGAGGCAAAGCTCTATTTTGAAGGACTTGGTGCATCACAATGTACATGGCAACTTGCAGGCATCAAGATGTTTTACATGTGCCTTCATGCCATAGGAATATGCTCCCTGAGTATTAAAACAAACTGATTTTTTTAATAGATCTGCCCAGGAAACCAAGGTAGCTGTACTGTAAATAGATTATAATTACCTCAGAGCAGGATCTGCTCTCTTACTTTTATGTAAAGAAGAGCTGCAATAAGAATGGCTACTAACATTACTGCCTGTAGAACTAAATACAGTCATAATTTCTTGTCACCAGGATTTCCCATAGCAAGTGTTCCTCACTCTCACAGCCTGACAGGCTACACTTTATTTCCCTAAAATTTCCCACCGTGTCTGCAACTCCCTTGGCAGAAGGAACGACAATGGCGTCTGTGAAGACTGGTTGCCAGTGTTTTAATTGTACTGTCGCTTATCCCTGTTCAGAGCTGGCCTACATAACGCAGGCTGTGTCTACTGGGATAAAAGGTATATTTTTAACCAGTATTAAGCAAATCCAGATAGCCCCTATTTTAATTAACATGACTAGGGTTATCTCAATGAGCAGCACTAGTTCAAGCTATCTGTGACTCATCTTTAGTAAGACAGCACCCCAGTTAAAAATGTTCATTAAGCACAGTATTTTTTAGTATTTTTCTAGTGAAAGCTTGACTATCATAGGTAACACTCTGGGGTCCGGCATTGCCTCATCTACACTAGGACCATCCCATCTGTATAAAAGAAGTCCACATCACAGCACCTAGTGCAATATAAAATCCTAGTATACACAAGGCAGGTATAATTTCTTACGCCAGTGGCAGAGTTTACTTTATTGGGGGGGGGCGGGGGGGGGGGGGGGCCCATGCA
>NW_005842056.1:839596-841122 GCF_000455745.1 Alligator sinensis
CTATGCAAAAGTCCAGTTTCTGGCTCTACTCTTTATTAGGGAGATCACATTGAACACAACCATAATGCAACGATGGCCCCTAACTCGGGCAGCTGTGCACCTGCACCGTTTGCACTTCCCTAAGGTCACTCCTGACCCCAGGTGGGAAGTATTGGTCTGCCACTGTCATGCAGCTGTTAAAAGTCTCTGCCTCACCTCTCCTAAGATTTAGCGCTGAGATCGCTCCTGTGATCCAAAACATATTTCTGCGGAGAAGACATAGCCAACAGCTCCTTATACAGTGTCTACTGGAGAAGACAGGCCGGGGGTAGAAAGGTTTAGGGAAGTATGATTAGGAACACTTCTTTGCAGACATACCTGAGGCACACCTGCTCAGGAGGCTTTCTCGGACAGCGCCCAGGACCAGGTTTTGTGTGACGCCGAGAGGAGAACTCACCGGTGCGGTGGGTACCTCCGGGGTCAGCTCATCCAGCCACCTTGCTTCAGCAACACGGAGATGGGCTGCGACAGGCCTCTGTTCCCTGCCGGCGCCCGGCCTTCCTTCCAGACGTTATTTCTGTCCAGGGCAGGATGTACGCCCACACCTCGGACAGAAACAGTGACCCAAACAAAGCAGACGTGACGACTGACCGCTCTTACCTGCCCACGCCACCAGATCCCCTGGAAAGCATTACAGCCGGGCGCTGGCGATGACCTGGAGAGCTGGGCACCGGCGCAAGCCCCCCGGGGCAGAAGAGAAGGGGATCCTCTTCTTCCAGATGCCGTGTAAAGCCGATCGTGGCCGCGTTAAGGCCCTTGGGGGAGAGATGCAGGTTTCTGAGGCTCTGGAAAAAGGAGAATATTTTGCTCGTGAGTGGCCGGCCAGCGCGGGACTTGCTCAGGGTGTCGTTGTGGTGTTTGCAGACATCGCACCTACCGTCCGGCCCCTCGGCCCTGCTCTGCTAGTAGACCCCCATGGCCTCGCGGGCGTCGTGGCCACGCTGCCGCCTGGCTCTGCCCCGGGGGCAGCTCTCTGTACCCCAGGGTCAGACCAGGCCCTGCTGCATTGGCCCAGCCACAGCCCCCCAGGGAGGAGTGGAGGGGAAGCAGCCCCTTCTCAGGGGGCCCCAGCCCAGGCAGGAAAGCCACGCCCCTTCGTTTCCATAAACCCCACCCTTTGGCGCCCCATCACCTCATTTGCATAAACCTCACCTGCCCTCCAGCTGCATAAGCCCCGCCCTCGGGCCACTCCACCCTTTATTTGCATAAACCCCACCCACCCCCTCATTACTATAAACCCCCTCCTTTGGCTCCCACTCGCCTCATTGGCATAAACCCCACCCTTTTGCTCCCCCACCCCCATATTTGTGTCAACACCACGCCCCCTCATTTGCATAACCCTCCCCCCTTTGACTCCCCCATCCCCATAAATCCCACCCACCCCCTCATTAGCATAAAACCTCGCCCTTTGGCTCCCCCATCCCCTTACTTCCATAAACCCCACCCACCCAACCACTTATTAGCATACACCTCCGCCCTTTGGCTCC
>NW_005842056.1:841729-860771 GCF_000455745.1 Alligator sinensis
CGCACCTGCCCGGGGAGGGAGGGAGGGAGCCGCCAGGTGCACGCGCCCCCCCTCCGTTTCCATGGACAACCCGTCCGTGATCACCCAGGTGACCAACCCCAAAGAGGAGGAGATCCTGTCCTGTGCCCACGAGAAAGGTGAGAGATTGGGGGGGGGTCTTGATTGCATCCCCCCCACCTGGGGCTGCTCCCGGATCCTTCCAGGGGGTTGGTGCTTCTCAACTGGGCACCCCCTGCCCCCGCCCGTGAGATCCTCCACCGCCAGGCTGCATTTCCACCCCCTGCTCCCATGCTGCAAGGTCCTCACGGGGGCGCTGGGCTAGGGTTGGGGGGGTCCGTGATTCTCAACCGGGGCTTCCTGGTGCCGTGAGAGCCTCGCTGGGGCACTGCGGCGCGGGACCGGGATCCTCTGCGAGGCTCAGCCGGGGCGGGAGCATCAAAGGGGTGCAGTAGCCAGGGACAGGAGCCTCCACGATTCTCAACCGGGGACGACCGGTGCTGTGAGAGCCTCGCAGGAGTGCTGCAGCTAGGAACGGGGTCCACTGCGAGTCTCAACCGGGGGTGTCTGGTGCCGCGAGAGGTTTCCAGGGGTGCCGCTGCCAGGCAAGTGGTTCTCAATGGGGGAATGACTGGTGCCACGAGAGCCTTGAGGGGTGCCGCAGCCAGGCGAGGGGTGCTCTGGTCCTGCCTGGAGGGGGTTGCAGCCGGGGATGGGATCCTGCGGTGGCGCGCAGCCCTCCCGCTCTCCCCCACCCCGGGGTGCTGGAGGATCCTTTGTAGGGTGCCGCGCGCTGCTGGCAGGGTTGGGCAGGCAGTGCCGACGGGCACGATGGACCCAACAGCTTACAGGAAGGGGCAGCAGGGTTAAAAAAAAAACAAAAAAAAAATGTTCTGCCCGTTTCTGAGCACTTTGCAACAGAGAAATGGCTGTGTTATTTTTATTTTATTTTTTTTTAGAGGCAAGACAGGAGTGAAAACTAAGCACTGGTATTTTCGGAGGGGTGCCTGCCTGGAGCTTAAAAAGGTTGATCTAATGCTTCCCGGGCGCTGCCTCTAAAGAAAGGCTTTTTATTTTTTTTATTTTTTTTTGTAGGAAGAAGACCTCTGCAATGGGTTGCTTTGTAGGAGTGTAGCTGTGTGTGACATTGTGTTTTAATTTAGCCTAAAATATGCTTGTCTACATAACGTATCTATCGCTGAGGGTCTCCCCATGAGGAGTCCTGTAATGCCGGCAGGCTGCCAGTTCAAGGGGGGAATCTCAGGTTTAGGTAGTAAGAGGTTTGGGGTTTTTTTTTTTTAATTTTGGGTTGCAGGGTGGGGGGAATGAAAACTGCACTTCCCTCCAGTTTAGCATGGTCTGTCTTCAGATACTGTGGCCAGGTTCTGGTCTGAGCCCGTGCAAGAAATGGAAGCTACTTGTGAAAAGAAGCAGGCAAATGTGATCAGTGAATATCCAGTCATAGCTCAGTCCCGGAGTCAGGTAAAGATCATATTTTCCTGAATCCAAAATGGGACAGGCACAGCCCTTTCTGGGACGTCAGGACACTGACAGTAGCTTAACCTCTCTTCCTTGTGGGATGTTGCAGGGGGCTTTGAACTGCGAGTGGCTGCGTCCTTTGTGGTGCAGAGGCAGGCGCTGCCGGACAAGTAAAAAGCGCTCTGTTTGTCATCATGTCCAGGTTCCCTGGAGTCATATTCTGAGTGTTCACAGACCTTTGAAGTGATTTGTGCACATAGTTGTGTTGGTTTGTTTTGGACGGCATTAAGAGTGGGGGGAGGAACAGAAATGTGTGGGCATGAGAGTAACATTTTGTGTTGTTAGTTGACCCAGCAGTTGGTAATCATCTTACTTTAAAATGATAAAAGTACTGTCCCTTTCTCCTGCAATCAGCAGTTATTGTTTTCAGATACCCTGAAGCAATCTTTCCGGTTTGCTGTGTGCGGTGGTTTTCGTGAATAGTTAAAGGTGGTTCCGTATTTCATGACAACGTTATTTTTAAAGCAAAATAATCCAGACATTGCCACCTTATGCAGAACAGTTACTCGCAAGAAACTCATCTGTGCCATTTGAAATTATTCTCATGAAAGAGGGATGGAGTTTTGTTTTTTTTTGTGGGTGGTATCTTTCAGTGGAGCAACTGCATGGTTGGGATAGACTTGGAGAAGCTTTTGAATGCAGTGTGCTCAGTGTTTTCTCCTGTGGGACATGAATGCTACAAGCACTTGTCTCTCATCCGTATCATTTGTGAAATGATACCTCTGCTCCGAGGTCTCTCTATGTTAGGAGACTTCTAGTATTTCCACTGGTGTTAGCAGTAGGGAGTTCGGGAGATGCAATTGTCAACAGGCACTTGTGATTACTGACACTTTATACACTGGGACTCCTGTTTGGAGTAGGGCTAAGTGATCGAGTGGTTAAAACTTGAGGCCTGTCCCTACCGAGGCTCCCACTGTTGCTGCTGCTAACAGTTGGAGATGCATTTGTGGTGTCAGCAGTGGGAAATGTTAAGAGTACAAAGGTTAGTTGAGACACAGCTGGTAGAGTGCATTTTGACAGCTTGTATTGAATATATATATATGTCACAGCAAACAGAAATGTGCCTGCTGGATCTTTACCCTGTTTATTCAAAAACTGTGCCTTCAGAATCCTGCTTCTGCTACGCTGCATGTTTGCCCAACATATCACCTCTTCTGGTACTGTCCAGAAGTGACTTTTAAAAACATTTTTAATGTTTTGGGGTTTTTTTTAAAACCCCAGAATGATCATTACTTGACATACAGGCTGCTGGGCTCTGAAACTTCAGGTTTAGTGGACTTTTAAAAGAAGAAAGAAAGAAGCTTTGTACACGAGTGAATGCTGGACTGCATTTGTCTCTATTTGCAACATATTAACATGCGCTGTGAGTTGAAGTTTTGTCAGATGTCATTCCAGAGCAACTGGCTATGGTTGAGAGGAGTAATCCCCTGTATCTGAAGGGTTTGTACTGGAAATGTTTGCCATCTTTAAGCTCTTTGTAGGGTCACAGGCTTCCTACCTTTTTAAGGGCCCCATCGATTGTGCATTGAGGTGAGTTTCCTGCCTTCCTTTAATGCCTGCGTGTTGTGCACATAATTCCTTCTAACGTGCAGATTCCTGCGAGTCCAATCAGAGCTTTCTGCTAGGGTAGCCTCTTGCAGAGCTCAAGCTAAGGGGTGGCAGACATGTGGCAGTGGGGAATTGAAAGCTTTTCCTGGAAGGCCACACTTTAAATTAAGCATTCAGGGCCTAGTTTTTACATAATTTGGTTGGATTCAGTTGACGTGCATACAGTGGGTCTCTAACATGTATGTTTTTAATGCATGCTAATTTAACTCTTGAAGCAGCTAATTCCAAAACATGCTGGTTTAGATGTTTACTGTCTTCTGCAATTGTACAGTAATTAAAACAGCTCTGTTTATACTGTTTCAATTAGAGCCATTTGATTTAATTTACCCACTTATTCTAAGAGTTTTGCTGTACCTATGTGCAGCAAGGCATAATTTGGCATATAGGGTATCTGGAGATTATTTTTGTTTTTGGATTTTTTAATCCTCATTTTAATGCAAAGGAAAGCAGCTTTATAGCAATAGACCAACTATTAACTCCTTTGTGCATATATGCTAATCAAACCATGCTGTTTTTAGAGTGGTTTTTCTTTTCTTAAATTATTTTTAATCTGCTTTTTAAACAAGGCACTTGTCTTAACATAGTGTTAGTTTAAAATGTGGAAATTTTAATTATGCAAAGTAGCCAGTGTTCTGTGTGTGATCCAGCTGAGTATGTTTAAGGCACATTTATCATTACAAGAGAATGTAATATAGATTGGCAACAGATCAGCCTATTTTCTCAGCATAAAATTGGGCAGTTTTATTTCATGTTACTATTAGGTTTTAAAAATAAAATCTAAATATTTTCTTGTTAATCCACAATGCCTTAAAACTGGTTTCCCTGTCAAATATTAGCTTCTGTATAACTCTCAACTTTCCCATGAAGACTTTTTTTTTTAAATATGTGAATATTAAGGTGGCAAAATTAAGTTATGTACTTCATAATTAAACCAAAACTGTGAACAAGGTGTCAGATTCTTTTATTTAAATAGTGATATGTTGCCACATGGTGGTGCCCTGCATTTACTTCTGTCTGTCAAAATGAAGGCTGGGCATGGAAAGTTGTAGCAACTACTTTTTCAATTATTACATCTAGTATACATCATAAAATACAGTTTCTTTTCCAGAAGTTGTTATGCTCAACTGCCTTTAAAACTGAAACTATAAAGTTACTCTTTGGAAATGTAACTTTATTGTACATAATCCAAACACTCTTCAGTTAATAGTTTTGTGCAGCGGATTAACAAATGCTTTAATTCTCTGGTAATCTGAATTCTCTGAAAAAAAGCTCACTTTCAATATGCTGATACATCTGAAACAGCAGGCATTTTTTGCTCTTCTGAACTCAATAGCAGCAAAAGTTGTAGCTTGAAATTAAAATGGATAGATAAAGGTTATGAAAAGTAATTGTGCATAGCTTTTTTTCTTTTATGTAAGGGACAGATGTGGAAACATTTTAACTTACTTTTTTATTCAAATTATAGATCTTGGCATAATCAGTATAACAGACGGTTTATTTTAACTGAATTAATTACATTTTATGTACTGATCACTGGAGCAATGACCTCTAGATGTGTCAGTTAAATCCTTCTGGCCTTAAAAAATGTACAGAGATTATGTGTTTTAGTACTGAGTATTGAATATTTAGATGAGCTATTTGATGCATACAGTATCACCTGCCCAAATAAGTGTTTTTTTTTTTCTTTGTATTAACAAATGCTCATTTTCAGTTTGCAGCAAGGAAAGTGTATGTTAGATATTAGGAAGAACTTTCTCATGGGGAGGATAATGAAGCACTGGAATAGGTTACCCAGAGAGGTGGTGGAAGCTCCATCCTTGGAGGTTTTTAAGACCCAGCTGGACAAAGCTTTGGCTGGGATGATCTACTTGAAGATGGTTCTGCTTTGAGCAGGGGGTTGGACTAGATCAGTGGTTCCCAAACTTTTTTTATATTGCGGCCTGGCAGGAGCAGGATGGGGCGTGCAGAGCCAGCTGCCTCCCTCCTGGGGCTGCACTGCACTGCAGCTTTTACCCCAGAAGCTGCTTGCCCAGCTGGACAAATGGGGGTCTGAGCGGGGCGCTTGTTCCACAACCCAGCAGCCAACCCGCCACAGCCCAGTGTTTGGGAACCTCTGAACTAGATGACCTCCTGAGGTCCTTTCCAACCCTAATTTTTTATGATTTCTATGATTTTAGCCTTCATAATTAAGGCAGAGATTTTAGACTGGTCAGATAGTCACAAATTAATTATTTTGTAGCAGTAGGGTTATATTTAAGTCTATTTAGTAAGTATAGTGCCCTAAAGATTCTCTTTGATGATTGACTGACTACCAGTTCGGGCATACCTTTCTTAATTTGTCATAAAATTTGACCATGATCAAAGAATTTATTGCAGTATGTTAATTTTTTTTTAATTATTATCTTTTATTATGTGTAAAAGCCAGGTGTTTTGTTTTTAGTTTAAAACCTGATCTATAAAGCAGCTATCAGTATTTTGAATAAAGGTTCTTCAGTTCTTTCTTTTGAACAAGGGAAAAGCATTCATTGTCATTTGAAGCTATGAGCATTTCAAAAGATATTCAGTTAAGAGTGCATGTCTGGAGTAGTATGTGCAGAAGTGTATTGTTTCTTCATTCAAATTTTAATGAAATGTGATTTAATCAGATATTCTAAATGCAGGTATTCTAGATATTTTAAACATCTACCCAAGTCCAAGATCAGAGTATCCATGATGATAATTTTCCGCCTATAGAATCTAATTATTGCAGGGTTGTCTTAAATTCAACATCCTCACTGCTGGGGCAGGGGGGCAAACGGTGGGGAAAGGTGGGGCAAGTGGCCTGGACCTCCGCCCCACCCCCACCATTTGTGCTCTCACACCCCACTGCTGCCTGTACCCACCCCCCCACACACACACACTCACCCAGCCACTTCCCTCTCCAGTGCCTGCCCTTCTTCCTCCCCCAGTCCCTGTCACTTGCTCCCCTATGCAGGGACTTTGGCCTGGGACATGGAACACATGGTGGCTCTAGCCCTAGCCAGGTGGCAGCAGGTCTGGCCCAGGCCCCAGTACCAGCCTGAAGCAGGCTAAAGTGGTGGCTCTAACCACAGCATTAGGTCCAGGTGCAGATCTGGCTCCAGCCCTGAGCAGCTCCCTTGCCATTGCGTGGTTGCCTCAGGGCTACCCCAGGCTGCACACTGCACAGTGCTCCACCCTGCTCTGCGTGGTCTCCCTTGCACTTCCCCTCCTGCCAGTCGGCAGTGCTCGCCACAGCTCCAGCCCCAGCCCAGGGCACATGGTGGCTGCAGCTCTGGCCCCAGGCTGGAGCCAGGCCTTAAGTCTCAGTAGTGACCTGTCCCAGGCCTGTACTTGAATCCAAGATGAGGCTTTTTTTCCTCATGTTGAATTGAGGGAAAGACCTTGTCTTGGATTTAAAAAAATGTGGGCATTTAATTCCCTCTTTGTCCTCATGATTTGAACTATAAACTCACTAGGGGGAACCAGAAGGGTTTGGGGGAGACGCTGTTTCCCCTAGCCCCTGCTGGCATAACAAGGAATAATGGGCACAAGTTGATGGAGAGGAGGTACAGATTGGACATCCGAAAAAACTACTTCACAGTCAGGGCGGCTAGGAGCTGGAACCAACTTCCAAGGGAGGTGGTGCTGGCCCCTACCCTGGGGATCTTTAAGAAGAGGCTGGATACTTACCTGGCTGGACTCATTTGAGTCCCGTTTTTGTTTTTAGGGTGAGTGGTTTTGTTGGTTTGGTTTTTTTTTTTTGGGTTGTTCTCCCGCCCTGGCGGGGGGTCGGGCTAGAAGATCTATTAGGTCCCTTCCGACCCTGAAACTATGAAACTATGAAACTATGAACAAATGACCAAGTATTGCATGATTTATGTAAAAAACATGTTATACATTTAATATACTTAATATACATTTAATAGATCAATACAGATACACACGTATAATAATTGCTATACGTTCATATTTATTGAAACAGTTTAATAATCTGTTGTTGTAGTCACCGAAATTGCTCCATATAACATGCAAAAATGATTTTCAGCTCTGTTTTGAAATGTGAATTCCTTGCAGAGGGTAAAAATCTAAAACATTAACTAATGGCATAGTTGCTACATGAAACCAGAGCAGCCATAGAGTTTAAGGGTTTCTGTTCCTGAGAGACCACAGTAGCCTGAAATAACCTAGGATTTGATTGAGATTCAGAGTTGCAGTTAAAACTGAACAAATGGGACTGTATCTTCAGTGATACGAATGATAGTTTACACAAATATCTGGTATTCGAACCATATTTGAGGGCTGTGAAGATGTCGCATTTTATGGTTGATGGTGTTATCTTGAACTCCAAGTAGTCTTAATGTAGTGATTGAACTGAAGCTTTCATGAATTTAGTATGCCTTAAAAACAGCAAGTTTGAACCATATTTTGTCAATCTGGCATTCAGGAATGCAAATTGAAACATGCATATTTCTAACAGATGAGTCGATAAGATGCTCAGTGTGATCTGTCATATGCCATATTTCAGTCTTCTGAATTTAATCTTTGCCGAGATTCACACTAATGAACATCATAAATACGCTTACAAGTAATTTGAGTTTGCATGTGGAAATTGCTCAGCATTTTAAAGCTAATGCTAATCAGAATATGGAAAAAATTCAGTATGAAAATGTAAAGTGCTGGCAGCCAAGGTAGACATAAATGAGGCTTCTTTGTTTCTTCTGGCCATGAAGATCCTATCAGAAATCTGTTTTGCATTGCTATTTAATATACGGATTTAATTTGTTAGAGCAGTAAGGCACCAGGGCTCCTAAGCCATAAGAGGCTCTTCAACTTGCCACCTATGGGTACCTATACAGGAGCAGCGGAGCTGCTCCAGTGTGCTGTAATTCCAGTGTGGAGCAATTGCTGTGCTCCAGCAGCCTCCCATGTCTCGTGTATCAGCATCCCTGGAGTTCAAATGGCAGTGGGGGCACTTTATCTAAAGTTTGTTCGACAAGCTTTAGATAAATCACCCCCACCACCGTTTTGAAGCGCAGGGACACGGATACGAGACACTCCGGGTGCTTTAATTAGAGCAGCTCTTGGAGCCACTCTAATTAAAGAGTCCCCTCTTCCCCCCCTGCCAGCACATATATATGCCTTAACTCTTTCCAGAAAGTCCTACCAAACTCTTTTTTTTGTTCCCTGCCTGCATACATTTGGTATGACTTTCTTGTAGTCGGTTACCACTTGAAGAGCCTTTCCACTTTTGAAGTGTTTTCCTCCTGTTAGAATTTTAGTAATGTTTGCATAATCTTATTTTTTCCCCCCTTTTGAACTTGGGTTCATTTGCCACAGTTCACCAAGTGGCTTACCTGTTGTGGCTGTTTGGTTAACGCTGACTACTCATGTGGCTCCTGAGCCCGTCAGGACTGAATGTCGCTGGTAGAGAAACTTTTTCAGCATGAAACAAAACCGCTATGACTTCTGTTCTGTTAGATCTGCAGCTTGACTTTTACCCATATAAGTAACATTTGTAAGTGAATATGTCCCTGTCTGTAGCAGAGGGAGGAGTGATCTTACTGAAGGCATTGCTATATTTCTGTTAGAAGTCATATGAAGAGAGAGGACTATTAGGAAATTCTCCCAATTTTAGAGTTACCAGAGCTTCTGGTGTTGCAGCTAGCTATATAAAAATTGTAAAAACTTCATCTTTATATGTTTTCAGGGGTTGGATTGTTGTAACTGTGGGGATCCTGGAGAGATGAGGGGTTTTTTGATGTGTTTTATTGGATCAGATGTGTAATTGGGAGGGATATCAGGCAAGCTTTTTTAACAGCGTTCCTAACTATACAGTTGGTTCAATAAAAATTACCATGACCTTCTCCTCCCCTTGTCTCTCAAATGTTTTCAAAGTATTCACTTTTCAGACTGTAATTTTTCAAGCTTGTTTTCTACTTCAGTAAATTATCCTGCAGGCAATTCAAACAAAAATCTTTAGTGGTATTCAAAATGCTTGTTTGCATGTAATTTGTTTTTTCCCTTTGTGAAAAAAGGAATGACTGATACTTGGACTTTGCTGGTGGCCTCTTCCTGGAAATCCTTGCTGAAGTAATTAGTTTTAATGGAGATAGTCATTGGAGCCGGGAGGACTGCTTGGATGAATGAAGATAAAGCCAGGAATGATCAGTGAGGAGGTGTGCATGTGCGTTCGTTTGGTGTCTGCTGGAGAGGAGGAAAGAGGTGATTTAAAAAAAACAAACCCTCTTAAGCTTGCTTAGTAGGCATCTGTTAAGATATCTTTTTCAGCAGAATTTGATTAAACTATTAGAAAACTGAGTCTCAACAAGAAGCTCAGATTGAATTAAGTTAGGTGATGCTGCAGGTATTGTATAAGGAAGGGGTCTTAAAGGTCTCACTGAACTTTGAAAATACCACCAGAGTTGGTTTAAAAAAAAAAAAAAGTTTTAAGATTTTGCATTTCTGATATTTCTGACATTTTCCATTTTTGGAAGAGGATTGTGGAGAATTGGAGATGTAGTGAAAGGTTTTTTTTTAGATTTCAATCGGAGGGGCTGGGGCAGAGGACAGCTCTAGCATCTCCCACTTGCTGGTCACCAGTTGGACTGAATTCTGTTCGCACTTATTGAGCTCTATGATTCTGTGGCTTAGGTTTCAATCTCATGCATTTCTCTGACCCAAGATTTGAATCTATGCAGTCTTAATAGTTTCATAGTTTCATAGTTTTAGGGTCGGAAGGGACCTAATAGATCTTCTAGCCCGACCCCCCGCCATAAAATAAACAATCATAAAATACAACAATAATGTTGTATTGTTATCCTTTGTATTTACTTAAATCTGCTTGCTATAGGTTAGATCAACATGAACCCCGGACAATTATGTCTTTCAGTGCCAATTAATTTTGGGTAGTTCCACATGAATATTTGTAGTGAAACTAGCAGCTTCAGACAAATGGAGGAGAAAAATGATGCGTCAGGCCTAGCTGAAGGCTTCAGGCTTTAATTAATTTGTTATTGGGGTAAGCTTTATATAAAAGTGCCTTAGTTTTTCTGTTTTATCTGTGTGGTATTTTAGCACTGTTCATACTGCTGCACTGTTTTTAGAGTTTCTTAATAGTAGTTGGTAGTAATGGAAGCTGAAATCCTTTCATCTACAGCATGGCTGTACAGCTAGCAGCCTTTGGGCTGCATGCATCACCCGAGGGATTAACCTAGTCCTAGGTGCTGCTGCAATCCCTCTACTTTCTGTAGTCAGACTTATCTCCTTTCTTGAAGATTGTCATGATCGTGGCACCCCTGAGGTCATCTCGTGTATGCTCCCCCTCCGTCCACCACCTTCTGCTTCCTGTCCCTACCTGGGGATGGAGAGGGGGCTAGGGGGTGTGGATGGGGTAGCAGGAGAGTTGCAATGCAGTGTAGCGTGCAACACACGTATGTGGTGGAGGGCCTGTGGCCCCTGGCCACGCGGGTTGGACAACCCTGATTTACTGAATAGATTTAATAACATGCATTTGACTTAAGCACATAGTTTCACAAAACACTTTATGTGGAGAGTGAATCAAAAGTTAAAGAACTCTTCTTCATTTTAGAGGAAGTGTGTGTATATGTTTAAAAAACATGCAACTGTGAAGAGTCATTGTTTCTTACCTAAGTCATGCTTAATAGATTTTGAGGGCAGATTACACCATTAGAATCATCTACTCTACTTCCTGCATAATAGAAAGGTGATTGCTGCTAAGTGAATAATATCCAGTGTACCAACACTTGCAAGCTATAGGTATGTGTATATGCAAGTGTGAGTTAAACCTGAAGTAGATTTATTGGTGGTGAAATGTCAGCCAGTCTGTTAGATACTTTTTGTAGATTCAGTATATTTTCATCTTTGGGTCTTGTCCAATTGTTTGACAGACTACATTTTACTAATCAGTCTGGTCAGATTTCTTCTTCAGAGACTTGCCCACTTTCTTGGCAGACCTGACTCGCAGAGCGGGATGAATCCTCTGTTCTTCCCCTACCGCTTCAGAGTTTCAGTTGAGGCAGCAATGAAACTGAAAGTAGTTTTGACACTTGTAGGCAATTAATCAGCAGTGAAACTGTGTATATGTTTGTCTCATGCTGATACTAAAGGAAACTGTGCTGCTGCAGCCACAAGGCTCTAATACAACAGCTGTGCTGGCAAGGCATGCATGGCAACTGAGGAGGCATCGGCTGTTAAAAGGGTCCTAAAAACTGATAGAAAATGCAGGTGCCATCTACTTGTGGCTTCTGTTCTCTCCTGTGTAGTAGTAGAAATCTGTTGTTCACAGATTTGATGTTGTTCTGCTAGCAGAAAGGAGGAGTTCTACTTGCACAAGGGAGGTGTGAGTTTGAATATGCTTTTAGCTGTGTTGGCAAAGCTACATAATGTAGACCAGGCATTACAGATTTCATAGATGTTAGAGCCAGAAGGGACCTTGCAAGATCATCTCCAGCCCTCTGCCCAAGGGACAGGAAGTCAGTTGAGGTTGGATCACCCCAGCAAGATAAACATCCCGGCATTTCTTGACTGTATCCAGAGTAGGTGCTTGTACCACTTCTGGGGGAGTCTATTCCAGACTCTGGAGACTCGGACAGTAAAGAAGTTTTTCGTTATGTCCATTCTAAAACAGTCTTCCAGCAGTTTGTGACCATTAGACCTTGTTTTCCCTTGGGGTGCCCTGGTGAGTAGATGTTCTCCCAGTTCCTGGTGCACAACCCTTATGTACTTATAGGCTGCCACCAGGTTCCCCCTGAGCCTTCTTTTCTCCCTTATGGAAGGCACAGAGCAGATGAACCTTGATGTAACGTCTCTTAGTTGGAATGGAATGACTTTGCCACATTAGATGCTGTAGCAGCCATTGTAAGTGAGCCTGCGTGGACAAATGTGACTTCAAAGAGGGTAAAATGGCAAATCGTTTTCATGGATACATGATCTCTGCCTGCATCTTTTTCTCAGTGTATGTGTGCTTGAATATATGCCATCCTTACAGGTCAGGTCCACAAATCCTGACTTGCACAGGCATTCTGGTTATCTGCACACCTGCACTGGATACATATGAATGCATGTGCATATGGATTTTTGGGGTCCCTTTTCTAACCAGTCAGAATACTTAAGTGGAGCAATTACAGTGGATAAAGGTATAGAGAAGGTTATATGTTCAGTTCAGAAAAGGTGTTTTGACAGTGAAAGATGATTTGCTATGGATTGTAAAACTGTCTGAGACATTAATGGGTTATTTTGTAGTACACTGGTGCTCAACCTCCAGGCCACAGGCTAGATGTGGCCTGCAAAGCTGGTGTGAATAGCAGGTGAATGCTTCTAGATTCAGCAACAGGGAAACGAAGGATATAAGCAGCGGCAGTGCTGTTCACCCACACTGATATGCCAGTTTGCTCAGAGCTTTCATGCAGCTCTGGAGCCCAGGAGCTGTCAGGACCATTAAATTTCCCCTCCCTCCTCTCCTCCACTGCAGCAGGGAAAGGAGGATCCAAGTAGCAGCAGTGATGTTCAGCTCCTAGGCTCCAAAACTGCATGAAGCTGTGGCTCCAGCCAGTACCCACACTGACATATGGTGGGCTCAGAGCTTACATACCATTCCAGAACCTAGGAGCTGAATGCAGTTACCATTCCTCCTCCTCCTCTTCTTTCCCTGCTGCTGAATTTGAGAGAGGGAGGACAGGGGATGGGAAGGATGTGGCAGGGATACTCAACTCCCAGGCTCCAGAGCTCTATAAAAACTTTAGCAGCTGAAAGGGGAAAGTCAGTAGACTCCCACCCTTGGTGGATGCACACCCACAGGGCTCTAGTGCAGCACAGGCCTGGCTACAGCAGCTGAAAACAGCAGAACAGAAAGTCACTTCAGAGAAAGGCCCATTGTAGAACATGCTTCCACAGGCACAGGCAGCTAGGGCAAGGTACAGTGCTGGCAGCCGGGCAGTCTTTATCTCTCCTCCCTTCCCACAGGCCTGAGACCCTTCCAACACTAAACTTGGTAGCCTGTCAGCCCCTTCCAGGATAATGCAAGCCAATGGTCCATCAGCCTCAAACCCTGCTGCTGCACAGGGCACTATCTCAATTTAAAGTTGAATTATTTTTATAAAATTTAAAATAATACTACAGAAGATTAAACCTTTTTACTTTGTAAACCTAAAATCACTGAAAATGTAATTTTTCCTTTCTAATGGTATTTAAAACACTTTAATATTAGGATACTGCAACCCTTCCGCCCCCCCCCCCCCCCAGTTGAGCAACACTCTTCCAGTAGAGCAAAGCTCATGGGATGGTTCTCCTGTGGTAGTTGATGTGCACATGATCCTGGCTTGATTGAGTGAAGCACCTTTCCTGATTAAGTATTTATTACCTGAAGATAAAGATAAGCAACAGCAGGGATCAGCAGCCTTTACGGATTATAGTGCAGCCTGCTGTGATCCAGCGTTCCCTGCACTCTCACTCTCTCGCCTCTACCCCCCTCCCACCCATGGTCTTTGCTCCCTGTCATCACCTGGTGCTGCAGATCCCTCTGGGCAGCAACCATGTTGAGGGGCAAATTTGGCAGCAAGGGTAGAGAGCAGGTAGGGCTGGAGCATCAGCAAAACCTGTGCAAGTATGGGGCAGAGCATGGCATCAGAATGCTGGAGTAAGAGTGGCACACAGCGGGCAGAAGGATCCTGGCAGTGCCTCCTGTGGCTGCTGCTACTCCATGCTGACTCTTGTATAACAGTGTTAAAAATCCCTTAGACTCCAGCCTAAACAACATGGCTCCCTAAACTACAAAGGAGGCTTGAAAAATCTTATGAAAAGAGCCAGCAAACTAAGAAATGGTAAAAAGTACATAGCAATGATAGTTCAATGTACATAGCGGCAAAATAACACACATTAGAAGGAACACTAAACCACTGGTACAGACCAGTGGCTTCTAGATTAGTTGAGGCATCTTGGTGGATAGCTTGGTGAAGGCATCTTTTTTTTAAATTATAGAGACAGTCTGATAAGCAGACAGTATATTGGATTATGTTTGGAAGGGAATATTATAGAAAATAAGGTAATACATAGTAAAAGGGTAAGTCTACACCTCAAATAATGTGGTAAAATCTGGTCTTTCATCTTGGGAAAGACTAGATATAATGGAAATACAAAAATTATAAAGAGCAACAACAAAAAGACTAACCCCCCTGGAGGGAGTTTTATGTGAGATTTAAAGACCAGGAATGAAAGAAGAAAAATAGGAAATATAATTGATGTACCTAGTAACTAACAACTGGATGAAAAAGGCAAAGCCTTTTATTATTTTTCCCATAAGAACTTAGAATTAAAAGGCAGTATGTGTAAAACCGATACCAGGAAGTACAGTTTGATACATCCTACAACTACATTAAATAAAGAGATATGATTGCAAAAGAAAAATCCTTGGAATTCTTTAAAAGGAGTAATGTTTATGAAAATCTGTAGTTATCTCTAATTAGGATGAAATTACCAAAATGCGTAAAATCCTGCAGTCCGGGAACAAATAATCTCCCCTTGGTAAAGTGAACAATTGGATGCATTTTATCTTCCTTTAAAGTATTGGGGGTTGCTTGTTGTCTCCTGTTGGTTTGATCTTAAATGACAATTTCTCTGTTCCTAGAAGTTAAATCAGGTATTGATCTCCATTCACATTTTGAGTAAGGAATGCTGCTTGGGCTTGTTATTTTTGTGGTGTAGATGCTAGTTTCTGAGAGCTGAACCAAGACTGTTTCATTTAAGCTGCTAATAATCATAATGTGAAAATGACTTCCCTTATGATCTGGGCTAGGAGATGATAAAATTCTGAGTCTGCTTGCCTTTCTTCCTGTGCCATTCATTTCACTCCTATCTAGATTTGTCCCCTTCTTATGGGACATTAAATCTTAGCCGCAAACAGTTTTGCTTCTTTGTAAAACTCGAACAGCTTAACCACATGAGGTCAGATGCTTTTTAAAAAATCCACTTAAATGCAGGTTTATGCTCAATGCAGGCCTGTACATTTTCTTAATCCCTATCATCTTTTTACTGCAATCATTCTTTAATTTTTCCATGGAACTAAAAGTTAGCTAGCAAGCCATTATAGGTGGATGCAATGAAGAGGTGGGAGTGAGAATTTTCAAGATTGTATCCAAACTAAGAGCAGAACAGACTAAAATAAACTTTGTTTCAAAATCTCTATTCCAAGGGTCCTTCCAGGGAATATGTATTTTAAATGGAGAGAACTCTAATCATACAATAATGGCATTGACCATATTCTGTGTTAGACTAAGCCTGGAATTGGAAAGTTTAAGATTGACCCGAACTTCACAGGGTTTTGGTCTTTGTTTGAACTGTGAGGTTATTTCAGTCACATCGTGGAATTTTTGTCTTGTATTAGTTTTGTCAGGAAAAAAAAGTAGCAGCAATTGAGATAGCTTTGCTAGTTAGCTAAAATGTATTCTTTACTCTGTTTATGCAATAAGCACTTGTACTTAAGCAGATGTTCAGGAGGATCATGTAAGGAAATGACAACAAAATCGGTTCTCTCTCTCTCTCAGGAACGCTAACTGGATAGTATCAACAAGAGGCTAGGCTGAAAAATAGATTAACAACCCTATTTCTCCAGAGAGTTGGAAGGAAAAGTTCTAATTTGATTAAAATTTTGCCAGCCATGAAGAGTATTCTGATAGAAAGCTCTGAGTCGGTGAATTTGCATTCAACTTCTGGGATGAAATGCACATTGATTACACAAAAGAATTACATAGAAGGATGCTGTGGTACAAGGAGTTTTCTTATCTTCTGGTTACATCTTTTACTATAAGATGTCAGCTGTGGTGTAGGTTTATTTCCTTTTGGAAATTACTTGTTTGGATTCAGTAGTCTCACAATGACAAAAAAAAAAAAAAAGAGTCAATATAGTTCTGTTGGATCATAGCTAAATACATTGAATCCTGACCTATGTGCCAGATTTTTTTGCTGACAGTTTCCCTGTGGAGTAGAATCCTTCTCTGCTGGTAAGCAATACCAGCTCTTGGATTGAAAAAGTTGTGAGCAGATACACCTGCATCTGCTGTCAGCTGCTGTACCAGTTGTGGCCCTCCAGGGTGTATTTCATGTCCTGCTGACACAGCTGATGAGTAGAGCCATGCAGATCCCCAAGAAGTTGCCCAGGTGTGCATCCACACAGGCAGTTTCCCTGTGGTGGCTGCTGTCTGCTCCCAGAACTTCTGGCATTAGATGCATCTTGGCATAGACAAGCTCTGAGATCCAAACAATGCAGCGTATATAATCTTTATAAAATAAGCATGTTTGTGGTGGCCTTATATTCAGCAAAATAAATTTTCAGTTTCTATTCAATTTGGTCTCAGAGGCTGTGTCCGGATGAGCACAGCTGCGAAGTGTGTGCACAGGGATGCGCACACAGTGTGCTGCTGCTTCTTGTCCCCGGGGAAGCAAACGTCCACGCTCGTGGGCACGTCCAGTATGTGTAAAATCAATTACTATCACTATCAGCTAGATAATTACTTATATATAATACTCTCCCACTGTAAGAGTTACAGGGTTGAACTATAACTTTTCTGACATAGTCTGGCCTCCAAGAGAAACTGGGACCATATTGTTCACCATGGATCATTTTATCTAGGTTTTAAAAGCTAAAGTTTCTCTTGAATCACAGTCCAAAATGAGGCAGTAAGCTGTGGGCTGACAAATGTAAGCAAATCTTCAAAATTCTCCTAACTTGCTGTAATTGTAATGGCTCCCATAATAAGCTTCCCTTTTTGGAAACCTTGTAGCAAGGGTTGTGGTATTCCACTCTGCCCTTCATATGGTGATGAGGGTTTCAGTTTTGGTTATAAAGTCCACCACTTCTGTAATGTTTTTCTTCCTCTAAATAATTGATTTAGTAGGGCTGACTAGCTGTTATCCTGTTTGGGAGTACTAAACAACATAGCAGGTCCGATTTCAAGAGTTTGTTCGTTGTATTTCGTTACCATTCTCTGTAAATCTGCTTTAAAATGATCAGTTAAACATCTAAACTTCTTTACCAAGTTGATGTTGCTTTTCTAGTGTACAAAATGAGTTCGTTTAAAAAACAGCTTGTGTTTTACTCCCCTCCTATTTCATCTTATAAGGCAAACTAAAGTTTTTTTCAATTTTGATTGCTCCCTGTCCAAAGATAATTACCAGTTTAATCTTTTTGTCAATGACTTGTTGATACCTGCGTAGTTGCAATGTTCAGATCTTGGTTTTGGAAAACAAGGCGTGGTCTCTCTAAGTGCCCAAATATTTGTAAGCTAGATCTTGTCTTTACAACATCTGCCTGAGACAACTTTGCAAACCCAGTAGCATTTGTGTTGTGTTAGTCAACATTTTTTAATTTTGAGTTTTGAATATAGGATATGCTGCAGTATGTAACGGCAACCATTGCACACCGTAAGCTTGCAGGTGCTCCTGCTGTGATTTAGAAAAGTTCCCGTTTAGAGGGTCTTGCTTCTCTGCTCAGGGTCAGACCAATGGCTGCATTTAGGATGAGGAAGGGATTTTACCCTGCGGTCATATTAGCCTGGGCTATAAGGATTTTTGTCTTGTTCTGGGAGGGGGACATTATCGATGACCTCATTCTCCTGCTTCCCCTGTGAAGATTTGGGAGATTTAAAACAAAAAATGTATGTCGAGGGTTTACAAATGAGGGAATGCCCAAGCAGAATGAGAGTTAATAGAAATAACCTGGAGACACTGATGTGAGAATATATTAGCATGGGATTTAATTCAACACATATCCATTGGCACAAAGGAAGGTGTTAGTCATCACTTCCCATATCATTTCCAAGAAGTTAAAGGAAAACAACATAACCAGTTACAAGAAATAAGATTGTCTGTCTGTTAGTTTACCTTTCACTCCAAAATGTTTTGTGTTCGCACCATACATGCTGGCTTAACCATATTTGCAGTAGTGTGGTGTGGGAAAGCACAGCCGGATGGCACTTCTGAAGGACAGATACGCAGTGGTAGCAAAGTTGGGTCTGGTGTGGAATGTCCTGATGCAGAGCGTCGGAAAGGACCTGTCAAACCAGTTGTGCAAATATGGTGGGAGAGCCTGTTCACACTGCACAGGCAGTGTGCTAAACTGGTTCTGGGCAGGCAGCTCTGTGCTAGCGCAGGCCCCAGGCAGTGACAAGACACTTCAGGGTTATTTACAGTGTTCTGTAGACAACTCCTGGCCAGCGGCCAAGCGGAGAGCCAAGCACGCTAGCGGAGTTTTGTTTAGAGCAGGAGCGTTTTGTCAAAAATTTCCCATAGCTGGTGTGCAGAAGTGTCCTGATGCATCCCTGGGTGAATCTAGATATTTGAAAAGAGAGGTTGCAGTCCCCTCACCCTGCTCCGTGGGCAGACCATGCCACAGCAGCTGATGGGCAGCAGGTGAGACTCCCTGCCATTGCTCTCAGCACCCTATTCCCTCCAGTGCAAACACCTCCCCCTCTCTAGCAGGGTGCAAGGGGAGGGAGACCAGCCTGCTGCCACTGCTCCTGCCCCACTGCAGCCGGGGCTTTGATAAGCAGCAAGATAAGGTGTGGGGCATGGCTGGGGACAGTGGCAGCAGGGGCAGGTCTCCCCCTTCCAGCATGTGCTCCTGGACTGCAGGGGACACAGGGGGGGCAGGCAAGGAGCAGAAGTGCCTGCAAGCTCACTGTTACTGCTGTCCCCAGGTGATCCTGGGGAAGGGGAAGCCCCATGACTGCTGCTGCATGGGGTTCCAGATCTGTGCTCCCTCCCCCCTCACCATGTTTGCTGTGCTGGCCTGGGGACTCCAGCTGCAGGAAGCAGCTTTGCCAAGTACAGGGCAGGGCTGGGGATAGCGGTGTCAGTGGGCAGCTTTTCCCTCCCCGTCCTTCCAGGC
>NW_005842056.1:860781-870355 GCF_000455745.1 Alligator sinensis
GCAGGTTACCCCCGGGGTTTGGAGGCAGGTACCGGAAAGATGGGGCAAGGATCACCCACTCATGCTGCTATTTTCAGCCTTACCCGGCACAGTGCACAGCTTCTCCCTTGCTGGAGTGGGGCAGGAGTGATCCTAGGGCATCCGTCGCCACCAGGTCACTTGGGGACAGCAGGAGAAGCTGGTGGGTTCCCTCTTCCTTGCCTGCTCCTTTTTTGGTTCCTCAGTGTCGTGTTCTACCCGTGTTTTGGACACTATAGGGGACCCATGTAGCTGGGCCCATGGGGAAATAGAGCTGCCAGCATGTGACCTTTACTTGAAATCGGGTGCAGCCATCCCACTGCATTCTCCCTGGATCTGGTCTGGTCACATCTTTACCAGTGGTAGCAACAGTGGGATTGGTAGCATAGTTCTCAGAAGAGAACATAGTCCTCCAGTATTTTTTTTCCGTGCCACCCAGGGAGACAGTGTGTCACTCACTGGACTCTGCAGCTGTAGCAGGGAGCAGAACATGCCAACTTCATGACATACTGCAGGGAAACACAGGCTGACCATGGGCGGTCTGCTGCCATCTGTCACCAATCGGACTAAGGAAGCCTGCAGGGCATACTTAGATATGGGCATTGCTCCTCCTTTGCCCCTGGATGCACAGTGTAAGCTATGCAAGCTCTCCACTCTTCAGGGCCTCCTCATTCACATGTCTGTACACGGGTCTCTGGGTAAGTTTTTTGTTTTTTTTTTTCCTTCCTACCAGGAGAACAAACCTGGGAGAATTCTCCCAGATTATTTGAATGTATGTACGCAGCCAAGGTTGAAGGTAGCTACTTGTATTTTAAATACTGTAATCCATTCCAGCTTGGAGGGGAGGCCTGTCCCAGTGGTTCTCAACCTTTGTGATCCTATGGCTTACCTTCCCCCTTCAGCCTTGCTTACCATCTTTAAACCTACCTTTCATATAGTCCTGTTGCCTGGCATATGCCAACGATGCCCAAGATGTCTCTGCATATGTCAACTCTTGAATAAAAACAGTTTACCTGCAGTTACATGGCATTGAGCCTGGCCTAATAAATAGCCTGCAGAACTGCACTAAGGTGGTATTCCTGCTTCCTGTTCAAAGAGCATTGGCTGACATCTCAACGTGGTCTTGCAGACTATGGAAGGGGGATCAGCTAATCTACCTCTGCGGCCACTCTTGTGGCTTATCTGTACACAGCCACTGGTTGACAATCACTGGTCTAATTAGCGTGATCCTCGTACCCTTCAAGGGTCTTGCTGCTGCTAGTGCTGCTGGATCTGAATTTGTAGTATCAGCAAATGGAAACTTTATTTCAAATGTCACTGATAAGTTTGTAGTATGAACTGAGTCATGACAAAAATTTGGAACAAAACCCCGCATGTGAGCAAAAATGAAAAGCTTGCTTTGTGTTCCTATTTCTGTGCTTTCATTGGCAATGATGACCATCAACAGGACAGAGGCCAGCATATTTTCATAAATATTGTTTAATAATTGTATAAGTAAAAAAAAATCACCATTTTGTTTCTATCCTTAAGGGGTTTTTTCCCATTAGATTTTCGTTTGGGCATGGGAAGAGGTTATTCAAGGGATAAAAAAAACCCAATTCTTTGGAAGAAAGCCATGAAACAGGCCATTAAGCAATTGTGACAGAATTGAAGATCTTTAAAATTGTTTGATGGGTGAAATTATCCATGATCTGTAGATGTTTACTGCATTTAAAAAAAAAACCCAACAACAACAACCCTAGTTTTAATAGTCTCATCATTAGGGAGTCTTCTCCCTGCCCCCCACCCTTCTCCCCTTGTCTTCTGTGTCTTGTACAAACGATCATGCTGAAATATGGCATGTGTCCTTTGGCTACACAATGCGTATGAAGTTTTTACTTTTGTCTGGCTCTAGAGTAGGGGGAATTTGGCAAAAAAATTCCCCTGCTGGTGAGCACTGGTTCGTTCCCTACCAGCTTTAGCAGCATTAGGGGCCGTGTATGGCCTGGGCTGGCTGTATTTTAAGCACAGTGTTGATTATTCCTATTGAGAGCACATCTAGGTAACTTGTTACTTAAAATAATTGTATTCTTATCTGCATAGGACTCCTTAAGTTGTCAAACCTCATGCATCTTAACCAGTATGCAGTAAGATTTCTGTACTGCAGAAAAGACCTAACTAGCTGGTTTGATGCTAGCAGTTGGTGACAGCCCTGCCAAAGTGGGTGGTGATATGACTAGCATTTATAATAGCTAAATTACTAATGCTGGAAAGTTCATATGGTATTTCAGTTCTGATGTTAGTTTAACTCATGCAAGCAAATCTTGTCCAGGAGCTCCCCCCCCCCCCCCCCCCCCTTTTTATTGCCGGGGCACCCCCCCCCCCCCCAACCACTTTTATTGCAGAGAAGATTCTCAAAAAGAAAGAGTTCATAGACAAGAGAACAATATAGATCATTATGGAAGGGCTGCATTATACTAGTGACCCTTTCAAACAATTTGCACAGATCCAATTGGATGTTTTTTAAAAAGTAAAGCTACAGATAACATTCATTTAAAGAAAACAACGCCCCCTCCCTCTTCTAATCCCTACTTCCTGATAAATTTTGGCTGCACACTTCCTGAGTGAGTATAGCCTACCTTTTTATATAAAAGATATAAATATACACCAACCTTTCTATGTTCCACCAGAAACCTGAGATCTTGTTTTTAATTGACTTATTTACACAGTCTGGGTTGTTTTCTGTTGAGTATTTTAATGAATTGTCTCGTTCCAAAATAATAGTTTCTAATATTATGTGAATGAATGCTGTTTCAATAAGAGTATTTTTGTTTTCCCTGCCTTTTTGAAATTTGTCGTGTTGAAGGGGATGGGTGCTTCCTTGAGGAAAGGGCAGGAGTCTCAACCAGCACCATGGCTGAGGCTTGCAGATTTGAGGAAGGAAATGGGATTAAATTGTGAAGGGAAGATGAGAAATGGATCATGGTTAAGGGGATATTTTGACTGGTATCTTATTCTATTATTATTATTGCATTGATCTTAAATGTTCCTTCAAGGACAAGCAGGCTTTCCTATAATAAAACTTTTTAACCGCCCCCCGCCCCCACAAAATACCTTAGCCAGTCCAAATAACTGTATTGCAGCATTTGCCTCTCATTAACAGGGATCCGGTTTTCTCTGATTTAAAAAAAAAAAAAAAAAAAAAAAAAGAATCCAAAATTTCTGATTGGAACCCCTTCCATCCACATTTTTCCATGGTTATGATCAAAACACGTGTGTGTGTGTGTGTGTGTGTGTGTGTGTGTGTGTGCGCGCGCGCTACAGCGCCATACCAAGTTTGGTGGAGAAACATACTCAGAACCCCATACGCTATCTATAGATAGATCTATATATCTGTACCCTACAGACAAGGTGTCTATAGGGTATAGATATATAGATCTATCTATAGATGAGGTATGGGGCTCTGGGTATGTTTCTCTACCAAACTTGGTGGTAGGGTAGATAGCTCTATCGGTAAGAGAGGCTCTGGGGCTCTGGGTGAGTTTCTATATACTGTATATATAGTGGTGTTTTGTTTTAATCATGGAAAAATGTGGATATTGGGGATGAGGGGGTAATCAGAAAGTTTTGGATTATTTTAATCTGAGAAAACCAGGATCCCTGCTCATTAGACTGTGTTGGCTTTATTACCCTGTATAACCTTCTTTGGTAAGATTTAGGACTGACGTGATTAACAAGATTATAATACCTTGAAATCTTATATTTTGCTAGTACATGTGATTTGACACCTGCTGGTTTCCGGATTTGGTGCTTACATATAAGCTTAACAACTTTGGTTCAAGGCAGTACAGTATACGGGCACTTGCTGTCCCCTCTTTGAGTTTACAGCTCACTTATATTTCACTGTCTGTCCTTTCAAGATGCACTTTCAAGTATTGGTAGGAAACCAAATGGCTTCAGGATGAAAACCAAAAGCACAAACAACAAGGTGCTAAGTACTGTATATTGTTTTCATACAATTTGTTTTGTAATGCTTCAGTACTTCTTTATTTGCTGTCAACCCAGAAATATTAATGTAAATTAAGGATGAAGTTGCAACTAAGTAAATATTTAGGGGACTTTCAGAAAGGTTTAAAGTTAAATTTCTATCTTTCTCTCCCTGTTCCTCTCCCTTCCTTTTCTCATGACAGGATATCCCCTCATTAATCATTGGCTCTCGGTGCGGCATTGCAGCATGCACCTAACTATTGAGGTACCCATCAAGTGGCTGAAGTGCCTAAGCATCGTGATTTTGGAAAAAGGAAAGGTACTGCTACTTTTGGTGATAATTACAAACTGAAAAGGAGAAGTTGAGAGAGAAATTAAAAATCAGGAGAAAAATCTCCTTTAAGGGAACAGTTGCTTGGAAATCTAGTGTTGGAAGATGTTTATGGTGCTGTGACTACCCAGGAGCCCCCTTGCCAGGATCTGTGGCAGTGGGTCTCAACATTTTTAGACTTGAGGCACCCCTTGGAAAAGCCAGTTCTTAGCTTTCACTCATTTTTGGGGGGTGGGAATAGAGTAGTTTTTCTGTTGGAAAGAACTCGGTTCACAGCTATGGATTTCTATTTGAGATCTCCAAGTTTAATTCAGGGGTGGGCAAAATACAGCCCACAGGCCAGATAGAATGGCCTTGTAGGCCGGATCTGGCCTGTGGGGCCCCATAAAATGTAGAAAATTAATATTTATCTGCCTTTGGTTTCTGTCAAAAATGACAAGAACCAAGGGCAGTAGGACCCAGGGGAAGCCTGGCAGGCTCCCACAACAGCAGGGCCTGCCCGGCCCCGCCCGCCCCGCAGCCAGGGCTTCTGGCCTGGGAGCATTTGGCTGCTCTGTGCCAGAACCGCAGGTAAGGGGGGGGAAGCAGCTCCTCACTTGCCCCATGGCTGGCACCCCACACTGCAGCCGCTCACAGCCCGCGCAGGGCTGTCCAGAGCAGGAACAGGCAGCCCCAGGCGGGCTGTGAGCGGCTGCAGCACGGGGCATTGGGCAGGGTGGGACCGCTTTGCCCGCATGCTCAGCACCACCTTGTGACCCGGCCCCACTGCCAGCCTGGGCCCCGCACCTCCTCCGGGCTCGCCCGTCCCGGCTGCATGTGGTGGCAGCAGCTGCGGCCCCCACCCCCACTTGGCACCTGTGGGCTGCCCAGCGAGCGAGCTTTGGGCAGGCAGCAACAGCCAACACTGCCCAGCGCAGCATGCAGGGGGGCTGCAGCTCCTGCCGCCACTGGGGAGGCCAGAGCTGGCACAGGGCCCAGGCTGGCACCGGGGGCGGGTTACAGGCTGGTGCTGAGCACGGAAAGCGGCCCCTCGCTTACCCCGTGGCCAGTGCCCTGCACTGTAGCCACTTGCAACCCATGTGGGGCTGCCTGCTCCAAACAGCACCATGTGGGTGCGAGCACCTGCAGCACGGAGCGCGAGCCACAGGGTGGGTGAAGGGCCGCTTTTCCCCGCGCTCAGCACCAGCTTCTTCCTTGCTGGCGAGCAGGGGGTCGTGGCTGTGCGCTGCCCCCCTCCTGTACTGCGGGGCTGGGGGGGCACTGGGAGTGAGTGGGCAGGGAGCCAGCAGGAACACGGGGCCCGCACCCATGCTCCAGGGCCAGTGCCAGCGGGGCCCAGAGCAGGGTGGCAGGAGCATGCGGTCCCAGCTGGCAGGAGCTCTATGAAGCGGGCCAGCTCCCCTCTCTCCCTGCTGGTGCAGTGCAGCCCAGCCCGGCTCCACAGACCCTTGCCAGCCTGGGCTTGCTTTGGGTCCCACCAGTACTGGCCCTGGAACGTTAGTCACAAGACATTGAGACATTCATCCCAAGATGGTGACCAGGGGGCGGGGCATCTGTCAAGGGGCGGGGCTACCTATGCGGCCCTCGACAGCCTGACAAAACTGGGTAAGCGGCCCTCCGCCCGAAGTAATTACCTGCCCTTAGTTTAACTTGTGAGTCATCGTGCCAACGTTTATGGCATCCCGGAAAGGATCTCAATGCACCCTCTGGTCCTGCAACACCCCGGTGGAGAATCACTGGTCTGCAGTTTGGCAACTACATCTTAAATCAGTTTTAAATTAAAAAAAGTTTCTTTGCAGTTTGAAAGACCATAATAGTGGAAACTACAATAGAGAAGGTAGTGTTACATGAGTATTACACAAGGAATTTGTTTTGTTCTACTTTAAACAGATCAAATTTCAGAAGTTGGGAGTGTTTGTTAAAAGCTGCCCTTCTATAACCTGCTGAAGGTATTTCAGCACTCAAGGATTTGCAAATATTTACAAAATAGTTTAGGAAAGAATTTGTGGCATTATCATAGTATGTGTTTTTATGCACTTGTTTTTACGTATGTAAACAGTTGCTGTGCAGATCTACATACTTGCATTTTAACTAACTTGATGGGCATTGTTTAGCTGTATCTCAGTGCTTTCTGTTACACTTAAACACCTTTAATGCAAGTAACATTTAAAATAAGCAACCATAATAGATTTCTCTAAAAAAATAAATGATCAAAATGGAGCATACTTTTGTGTGGTTGGTCTAACCTGCCTAGCTTGAACCAGCTTTCAAGGGAACAGACATTCACTATTAACTCTGGAAATGCAGGTATATGCCTGCAGTGGCTCAGGCCAGGAGCCAGGTAGCGCTAGAGCATGCTTGCAGCTGCAGGGAAGCTGTGCTGGGGGGCAGCCCCAGCAGTAGCCTCAAACAAACTGGCCCGGAAGGAGCTTAATTCCCTCCACACTGTTCCCTAGCATGGACCCAAGCCAAGGTCTGCCTGGTGCTCCCTCCTCATTGGTGCAGCAGAGGGGGCACAGCCAGAGGCAGGCCAGCATGACCCCCTGAGGCAGAGGGGGTAAGGAGGGGGTTTATTCCCCCCTCTGCTCCCAGGGGACTGCAGCCGGGGTCTGCCAGCCCCATCTGTCAACACCTCCAATCACTGCCTGCACAGGGAAGTGATGGAATACCCCTCCCCCTTCCTCCCTCCTCGCCTAAGGGGGCCATGCCAGCTGGGCTCCGGCCCCACCCCTGCCCCTGCTGCTGGAACAGTGAGGGGGCAGCGACCCTGGCAGGGGAAGCAGCCCCTCTCATGGTTTCCTGGAGCACAAGCCTCTTCCCAGGGCAGGGGGGCGGCAGATCTGCTGCAGACTGTGCGGGGTGAGCGGCAGCAGCACTTCGGGGGCTATGGCCACCCCTCTGAGCCCCAGTGCTGCCACTCACCCTGCACAATCTACAAAAGCTCTGACTGCCCTGCCCCTGTCCACAACGCAGCCCCCTGCCGGGGAGAGGCTTGAGGTCCTGGGACACCATGAAAGGGGCTCTTGCCCCCATCAGGGTTGCTGTCCCCTCGCTGCCACTGGAGGTGAGGAGAGTAGAACAGCCGTGCCAGGCCAAGCCAGCTTTCCCTCGCCTCCAGCGGGGAAAAAAAATCCTGAGCATCTGAACCCTGTTGTCAAGACATGTGGAAGTCTGATTCTCACTGGAATAAAAGTTTAACTATATAAATCACTTAAAAAAATGCCCAACTCCTGTTTTTATAAATTGGTACTCTTCTGTAGGCTCAGAATTATTTTTGACTGAGTTTGATGTTGTAGCCCCTGAGACTGTGTTAACTAGGTGTTCTGATATTCCATGTTGTTGTAGTATGGATATAGCTCTGAATAAATATGGAGAAAACTGAAAATCTACCTTATGGGGAGGAAAACATAACTATGTGGTAAGGACGAAGAAAAGGGCAAATGCAGGTGTTACTGCTTATCTTGCTAACCAATGCTTTCTCTTTGTATTTCCTTGCCTGTCTGTATCTAGCTGTTGCCCTCGGTCCCGGCACTCAGTTGTTCAGTAGCTGCTACCTCACCTACCTCAACAGGAGTCCTGGGCAGTGACAAGAACTGCAGACTTCATGACTCTTATATGCTATTTATTGCCACAAGGCTGCTGTTGCGGTACATGACAGTTTAAGTACTGGCTGTGAGGAATCGTGCTTCCCCAGAAAGCCAGGAGAAATTGAATTTCAGAGATACAGTAAATGGGAAGGATCATTGATTTATAGCTCAAATAAGAGCTACAATATGTTTGATTTTGAACACTTCATCAATTTACTTCCTGGGCTAGAAGCAACTCAGCAGCTTAGTCAGTGTTCAGGGAGTGCAGTTGAGGTTCTGTTGAGAATATAAATGAAAACAATCCTTTGTACTATCCCAAGTCCATTCATTAAAGTGATATGCATGGGGCTAAGAATGGGGTTTATGTCCTTTTGGCTGCCTTGTATACTATATTAATGCACTTGTTTTCCAATCCTGATGGGCAAACCTAGGCTTGAAAATGTAGCAACTACCCTTGTTCTCCCCACAAAAGGTGCACTATAACTTCCAAAAAATCTGTGCTGACATTATACTGCATCCTAAAAGATTCCAAAGTCTACAAATGGAAATATTACGTGCAAATGAATCCCTCCACTCCTGAAACAGGACTCTCTTTGACCTAAAGCGTGATGGCTCTTAACGGTGCTCAGCAGTTGTCTACAATAGTTCAGAACACAAAATGAAAAATATCTCATTCGAACTACAGAATTTAAGTAGACACTAATTAGTTTGGATAGTTAGAAATTGGCAAGGATGTCAAGGATAATGCCACTGCCCTTAAAAAAAACAAAAAAACCCAAAACCTTGCAGCTTTTAATGACAAGTCAACACTTTATCTGAGAGACAGTAGCACAGTGATCCCTAACAGCCAACTTAAGTAGTAATTCAGTTTTGGTTCAGATTAGGAAATTGCTGTTCTAGTGCAGTGATTCCCAGCTGTTGCAGTTGGGCAGCACAGGCTCAGCAAGTGGAGCTTTTTCTGCAGCAGGGAGAAATGGCGATGGTGGCCGAGTCTTAATGCCTGCCATCCTCTGACACGAGTTGGGTCATTCCAGCCCCCCCCCTCTAGGAAATGTTGCCAACCCCCTAGCTTAGATCATTTGGGATCTTCTGGGATAAGGCTTTCTTTTACCCCATCTTCCGCCATATAGTTTACCTTTTTTGCAGTGTACCTTGTTTTGTAATGATAGGAGTTTGCAGTGTAGTGCAGCTGCACAAATGGCAAATGCAGTTTTGGGTTGCATCAATAGAAGCAGCAGGTGCAAGACACGGGAGGTGAATAGTGCTTCTCTACTTGGCACTGGTTAGGTCTCCTCTGGATACAGTGGGCAGTTCTGGGCTCCACATTTTTAAAAAGATGTAGAGAAGTAGGGGTCCAGAGGCAGGCAACAAAGATAGTCTTTGATGAGGGGAGGTCTGAAGGAGCTAGGTATGTTTAGCTCGCAAAAAAGGTGCATGATGGCAGTTTTCAAATACTTGAAGGGCTTCTATAAAGAAAAGGGAAAACATCTTTTCTCTCGCTGCAGAGAGGACACAGACTGATGGCTTGAAGTTGCAACAAATTAAGTTTTAGATTGGATATTTGGAACAAAACTTCACTATGAGAATAGTGAGGCAGTGGAATAGATGTCTAGGGAAGCTGTGGACTCCATCACTGGAGGTGTCCAAGAAGGGGTTGGACAGCCACTGGTCA
>NW_005842056.1:870445-880993 GCF_000455745.1 Alligator sinensis
TCTGGGATTTGCTGGTTGCCCCTGCTCCCCCTGTTCTGCTCCCCATGTCAGGATGTTTTTAAATCTCCCTTAGAGGCATTGGGTATTGGCTGCAGCCAAGGTGAGGGACTTTGACTGACTGGGGTAGAGGTTCCTGGCTAGAGGGTCTTGCCCCTCTGCTCAGGGTCAGACTGATTGCTGATTTGCTACATATGGGGTCAGGAAGGAATTATACTCCATAGTCAGATTGGTACAGACTGTGGGTTTTTTGCCTTCCTCGGTAGCAGGGGACATGGCCTTCTACCTGGGACTTCTTGAATGTATTTTGACAATATTTTATTAGAAGCAGGACATTGGCTGATGTTTTGGCCCCTTCTTTCCCTGTGGCAGGTTAGGGTGTTAGGTCTATAATGTGTCAGGGTTGATGGTAATCTTAGGTACAGTTTAGATTATGACTGTCTCAGATGGTTTGGTTAGGGATGATCCCGCCTCAGCCAGGGGGTTGGACTAGATGACCTCTGGAGGTCCCTTCCAGCCCTGCTTCTCTGTGATTCTAAGGCTAGGGACAGAAGTTACACACAAACTGGTTTAAAGCTATAACAGAATAGAAGTTCAGTGCACATAAACCAGTTTCAAAATGTCTGAAACTGGTTTAAGATAAACCTAATAGAGTTAACTGATTTAGGTCAAACCAGTTTATGAAACTTTTGTCCCAAACCGCTTCCTAGTTCAAGTTAAATCACAGCCACCCAGCATCCCAGTGTGCTTTTCAGCCCTAGGCTGGGCTGTGCTGCCTATTCCAGAGAGCAGGGCTTGTCCCACCCCTCAGCTTCCTAGCTGGAGCAATGAGGGCTGGCTCCCTGGCCCGCTCCCTGCCCCCCCCCCCTCCCCCCCAGGCAAAACCTGGCTGGGGTCTGGGGCTAGGGAGGTGGGTTAAACGTCCTTTCCCCTGAGTATGGAGCTGCCCCACTTACTTACTGCTGGCTGCAACTATGGACTGCAAATCCCAGAGGCACTGAAAGCAGGAAGAGGAAGTGATGAGCAACCCTGCAGAGTCCTGTTCTTGTGATTGGGGACTGCAAATCCCAGATCCCACTGCCTCTGAGGTAGAAGGAAGCAAACGCACAAGCCATGCTGGCTGCATGCCAGAGAGCCATGTTCTAGCCCCCCTTGGCTTCTGGCTTGAGCCACTGCAGGCATGTGGCTGCATTTCCTGAATCAAAAGTGAATGTCTGGTCACTTGCTTATTGGTTCAATCTTTGCATCTTGAACTAACCTGCAAAGACTGAATTAATTCAGCTTCGGGTTTTTTGACTGCCTATACTTAGCCTAAGACAGTGGTTTTCAGCCACCGATGGCAGAATTAGTGTTTCTGATATTGAAAATCTTTTCCTAAAAGTCTGTCAACTTGAACTGAGATTCAGGTATTATTTTTGTTTGTTATTGGTCTGAAACTATCAGAAAAGGCAAAGTGAGATCAGAAATGTAATGTTTCCTATGAGTTGAGAAGAATGAATATATTGTAACTTCCATTATTTGCTAAAACCTTGACAAGTGTACTGATCCTGTACATTTGTAGTATTTGTCTTATACTCAGCATTTCATCAAAAACTCTCAAACAGCAATTTTTGGTGTAGAAGTTTCCAAAAAAAGCACAGGTGCATACCCTGTGTAAGTGTTTCTACGTCTTGTTAGGATAGTAGCCGAAGTAATTCTTCAGATATACATAAAGAGTTCTAGATAATTTATCTTCCTGACAAAATGCTGACAAAGCTCTTATCCTTTCCTACTTAACTTTGCCTTCATCTGCTGCAGTGTCCTTCATTTTATTACTGCAATACTAATGCATCCATAAGAAACCAGTGCTCTGCCTTTTGCCTCTGCTAAACTGCATTACTACAACCAGTTACATAAGCCCTATTTTATCCAGCCATCAAAGCACCAAGTTTTGTTTTTAAGTTTCTTGCATTTTGCTGAGTTCAGCCCTGTTACTAGGATAATCACTAGCACATGTGGCTATACCTTCCTACAGTGTTAGTACTTCATTACAGTAGTGATGTAATTGGTCTAAAATTAATACATCTTTAAGCATCGTAATGTGCTACGACGTCTTTGTATTCTAAAGGTTAATGACAAGCAATTCTATTGCATGCTGTTTTTTTCTTAGCTGTATGTTGTGTTATCATTATGATTGATCGTTATCTTTGACTGTCTCAACTGAATCAAGAATACTTTGCTAAAGTTGTGCTGGCCACTTGACTAGCACCATGCTTAGCTACCAGATGGTAGACAGACATAGATCACTGCAGTAGCATCCCTGGTATAATTAACCTGGATAAACATGTGTGCTACATGTATGTATACTTTTGTGTCTTGAAAGCATTTTATTAACAAAAAAAAATTAACACCCGTGTTACTCCATATATCTTTTGATGCATAGTTTCTGCAAAAAGAAAGTCTGTAGCAGGCATTTTCTGACTTGCTCAGGAATTTGTGGTGTTTCTGCAAGGCATTGTACAGGCTGTTCACTTATAATTGTAGTTATCCAGGTCAGGTGATGGTGGTAATTTCTGAAAATTGATTTAGTATACAAGGAGTTCAGTAAGCTAGGAGCGTGCCTTTGTTTCCATATCAGGAAACAAAGTCTAATCAGGCAGAATACTTTTCTGGTATGGCAATGAAAACAGTTTTGTTCAGTCAGTGCTGCCACTTAAATGTCGTTCTGTGTCAGATGACAAGGGGGAGGGCTCTTTAATGGAGAACTACTGTCAATAATAGTTCTGTTGTGGCAAAAGTAATAATTATAATGCAAGCTGATAAACTCTTAAGTGACTTGAATGAAATTTATATAATTCTGTTTATGTAGGGAGAGATTTTTCGGAGGAACTTGCAACTGTATGATGATCATGGTTTATACAAGCACCTCTCGTCTGATTACATGGCATTGCAGTGGACATAATTTACACTGTAGTTGGGGAAGTAATGGTAGGTTTTCAAGTAGCATCTACATGCAACTCCAAGGTTTTTAAAGCAGTTTACTGTTGGTCATGCAGACTTTTAAACAATCATGGTCCTTCTGCTTTGTATTCTTCAGTCAGTAGTAGATTGTTAAATCTCTTTTCCACAGCAGTTGTCAAGAAGAAGAAATGCATAAGACATTGGACCAAGTTCTGACAGGAACTGCAGAAGCCATTTTAGCATCAGGAGCGTGGTGTGGAGTCTTTCTACGCTGAATGACTTGAATTCAAAGCTCAGCCGTCTCTTCAGGAGTTTGCTAAGAGGCATTCTGGCAAAGGGTTTCGGTATCAGCATGCAATCCCTGTATTTAGGCTTCCTGACTTAACAGTGGCTAGTATGAATAGCCTTTCACTGTAGATTTTTTTGATCCTAGATGAGTGATTTTAGTACTGATAGAAGTGCATACAGTGACTGCTTTTTCAGAATAAATATGTACCCGTTTTGAGGGGGGTTATTTTTCTGGCGTTTGTTACAAAATGGTATGATGATTAAAAAGGGCCTGGGATTACAGCTCAACGTATTTCTTTAAAAAAAAAAAAAAAAAAAAAAAATCTTTTTATTCATGTTATTTGGGATTACAGCTCAAAGTATTTTTTTAAAAAAAAAAAAAAAAAAAAAAAGATCTTTTTATTCAGTTGATTTCTGAAGTACTGCAAGGAGTATGGGCTTTGACATCTCCGTAAAAAGTAAGAAAAAGCATATCTTTCACATGGAAGTGTTTTGTTTTTGTTTAATCTGGAGACCCATGCGTCACTGCACTTCCAAATCCCTGGAATCTTCCATGTAATAACATTTTGTGATTCATGCTCACGTTTCCTCCCTGTCTTCCAGTTTCCATCTTTCCTTGATTATTGATCTCCCAAGAGAGGGGAATGCACTGTGGCAGCAAGAGCATCTTGTTAACATAACCAGTTTCAAGTGAATCTGTTCAAGGAGGAAAACAATCTTAGGAAAAATAAGTAGCATAGTATGCATAAAGAGCCTGTGACACAAAACGTATACTAGCTGACCTGAGGTCAGGCATCATGTCTACAAGCCTGACTCAGGTCTGCAAATGTGGCTCTGTCTGTCAGATCATTTGGCACATGTAGTAACAAGTCGGGATAAACTTGGCTGCACGTATGCATACAGGCAGTCCTCAGCTTGCAATGTTTCGAGTTGCAAGGTTTTGCACTTACAACATTTATAAATTGACACTCTGTTTCAACTTTCTGACCTCAGTTTCGACTTTACAATGCTTGATCTGACACAACGCCACACGAGGGAACAAGTTCGCTGCGTTGCCCATGTCCCTGGAGAACATCTGTCCAAACTTACTTGGACACGTTCTTTAAGAAAGCAGACAAGACTCCAGAAAAACCTGCATCTAAGACTCCTGAGAAGACTCCAGCCAAGAGCCCTTCAAAAAGTCCAGCAAAGTCACCTCAAAAAAGTCCTTCCAAATCGGGGGCGGGCAATTATTTTGTGCGAAGGGCTGCTTAGTGAGTTTTGGCAAGCTGCCGAGGGCTGCATGGGTAACCCTGCCCCTTGACAGGCGCCCCACCCCCTGGTTGTCATCTTGGGACCAGAAGTCCCACCTCTGACCCTTGCCGCCAGAAGTCCCTCCCCTTGCCCCAGGAAGTACTTCTTTGAAGAGGGTTTGCTATCTTAGGACCGGAACAAAACAAATTATGTACTAAAAATCAAATACCCATAATATAATATTTTAATTCAATTAAAAAAAAATATTTGTCCTGTTATATGTGTGTTTGTGCTTTATATGTAGAAGTGATTGCATAATAACTCAAAATATAGTCTTACTCTTGTATCGTGTGTGGGGTGTGCAGGGGTGCCCGGGGGGGTGGATGTGGGGTTTGTGGGCAACTGTGGGTGTGTGCGCGTGGTATTTGTGGGATGCGTGATTGTGTCTGGAGGAGGGTGTGGCTGTGGGGTTTGTAGGAAGGGTTGCAAGGGGGAGCCAGCCGGGCGCTTGTTGCCCAAAGCCTCATGTCCACGTTTGCACTCCGGCAGCTCCTGCTTCTGCCAGGTGGTGGCTGCCGGGGAAGGGCCTGTCGGGCTCGGGGGCAATGCAAGGTGCTCCCAGAGCTGCTGGGGGTGGCATAACCTGGTGAGGATGTGGCCTGGGATGCAGGAAGCCCAGGAAAGTGGCATGGAACTTGCATCGCACACCAGAGGCTTGGGGTGGCAAAGGCCTGGCTGCCTCCCCCACGAGTGGCCTGGAGGTTGCCACTGCCCTGAGGGGAAGGCCTAGCCCGCCCCTACTGCACAGGGGCCTGGCGGCAGCTTGCCCCTCAACCCTGGAACAGGTGGGGAGGCTGTGCCAGGAGCCGGAGCAGAGCCTGCTTTTTTGCTTCAAAAGCTCCTGTGGCCTCCCTGAGCTTCCCAGGCCCTGGGCCAGGTCCCTGCCAGGTTGTGCCACTCCCAGCAGTCTTGGGAGGCCATTCACACTGCCCCCAGGGCTGACCAGGAGCTTCCCGGGGCCCCTGGGCTCCTCGCAGGAGCTTCTAGAGCAGAAAAGCAGCTGCGAATCCGCCTCCCATGGGGGGAGCAGCTGGGCCATTGCTGCCCTAAGCCTCGGGCATGGGATACAAGTTCTGCACTGTCTCCCTGGGCCATGTCCCTGCTGGATCTTGCTGCCCCCAGTGGCCCCAGGCGCACCCCCGTGCTACCCTCAGGGCCGGACAGGGGTGTTGGGAGCCAGCCACAGCCAGGCGGAGCCCCAGAGCAGGGTGGCGGAAACCCAGAGCACAGCTGGCTGGGCTCTATGAAGTCTGGCTGGGCTGCCCCAGCAGGGAGAGAAGGGAGCCACCCCATTCTGGGCCCCACCAGTGCTGGCTCCCGTGCGCTCCGTGGCCAGGCAGGGACCAGCGTGCCCCCTGACACCCCCTCCCCCCCTTATCTGAGTTTCCCACTCCAGCACAGGTGGGAACAGCCCCATGGTCCCTCTGGCTGGGGGGGCAGGACAGGGCAGGCCCTGCTCTTCCAGGGACCTGGAGTGGCTTCCCCTGGCTCCTGTCACTTTTGACAGGAGCCAAAGGCCAATAAACATTAATTTTTTAAAAATCTTCTAGGGGCCCTGTGGGCCAGAAACTGCCTGCAGCCTGTATTTTGCTTACCCCTGATCTACAGTGTTAGGGTTCTGCATAGAAGCCATCTTGGAATTGGTCAGTACCAGTAATCATTTCCTTAGTCTGAGTCCCATGATGCTAGTGACAGATGGCCAACTGATAATGGATAAGCTGGCTGCCAGCAAGAATTACCAGTATTGCTGATGTCCTGTGGCTTATTTATATGTCTTTGACAAAAAACGAATGTCAGTCTGTAATTTAACATGTAGTTGGGTTATGCAAGCACATATCCCTAAACTGTCATGCACCTTTCAACTTGCTTATCTATGTTATGATTTGAATTGAAATTTAACTATCAGATGCCCATACTAAATGCTTGAGGTACCCTATTAATCAAAGTGCGATAACCCAATGACCTTTTAGAGACTTGGACCCTGATAATGCCTTACCTTATCAACAGACAGTCGAATAATCATAAACAGGTAGCAAATTAACTCAGCTAGCGCTCTTGGGAGCCTACAGTCTGTTTGCCCTCAATCCCTATCAAATGGCTTTCGCAGAATACTGAGAAGTTGTCTCCTTTAAGCTTCCAGACCAAATTATAGGGTGGAGAGAAAAAAAGTCCCTTGTCTTGGGCCCTTGAGAGTACACTGTGCTGGCCACCCACTGTCTCTTATAACTGGAGTGATCTACTTAGCCTGTGTTGGCTGACAGCAGTTGAGGAAATGTGTCCTGATAAAGAGACTGCAACCTCTTCTCTTAGATAAGGACCTTGCTGCTGTAATTCTAGCCTCACTCGTCTAAACTGCTGCAGGGCACTCTGCACTGGCTTATGCTCTAAAACTATCTGGAGCCAGCAAATAGTTGGCTTAAGTGAATGTGATTTCAGCCAGTGAATGGTAGGGATGTATTAGCCAGACTTTACTTCGAGTTTTGGAAGGGAAGCTTTGTCCTTCTAAAAGACTTAGGCATAGACAGGGTGACCAGCTGCGGTTAAGAGAGGGGCTGGAAAAGCCTAAGGCTTTAAAGACAGATAGCAAAAGCTACTGGACTTCTGAAGGCCAAGAAAGCTGAAATACAGGCCTCTCTTCAACCTACCTAAGATTAATTCAGGGTATGGATAGCAGTAACAGTTGTATTGCAGTCAAAACAGTGGTACACACTGTTATGCTGCAAGTGTTTTGTGTTTTTTTTCTTTACGATTTTGCAGAGATACAAGTGTAGCAGAAATATTCCAAGTTTGACCCTGCGCGCGCACACACTTTTAAATGGGGTAAACTGTTTGTTCATGTCCTCAGAATTGTTATAAGACGCATTTTGGAGTATTGTGCCTGAACATAAATGAAATAACCAATTGCCAAGCTCACGCTTAAGGGTCTTTATTGAGACCTTGTGGTTGCTAGCTGACATGCTGCAACTTCAAGGACAGAATCTTTCTCCTTGCTGTCTTCTCAAACGGTAGTTTTCATACCAGGGTACACAACCCTTGGGGGTACATAGTGCTTTGCCAAAGAGTATGTGCCTGAATGTCTTCTGATTGGTCAGTGCACATTGGCAAACTAGTGTTGACAGAGATGTGTTGAGTGTAAGAGATACAAGTAGAATATTTTACAGGTAAAGGAGTATGCCGCCTGAAAATGCAGGGTTCAGAAAAGTAGAGCTGATGACCTTGTCTTTATAGATGAACAGACTTAACTTAAGGGTTTCTGTGACCAACAAGGGTATAGCCGTAGTAGTGATTATCCTGTCCAGCAGATCAGGAGAGGGAAGAGAAAAATGCTTTCTCTAAGTCCCAGGAGAAGGCTTTCTGCCGAGGGCTGGATGTCCTGGCAGCTGAATCTAGGGACTGACAAAAATGCTGAAGGCAAACAGCTGACAGACAATTTCCTGTTGATGCGAGAGGGAGGAAGAGACGCTATGCGAATGGCAGACTAAAGGAATAGAAGTCAGAACTCTAGGATCTTCTTTTGTGTTAGCTTGGTCTAATGCACAAATTAGGATTACCATGTACGTACAGTCCATCTTGCCCGGTACCCCATGTCATACAGGGCAGGGTGGATGCTGAAATGGCGAGTGAGCAAGGTATGACCAGGGTTTTTCCCACTGTTCCTCTCCCACTTGCAGCCTCCAGTATTTAGGGTCTAGGAAGTTCTGATTCGGAGGCTGAATCATGTTCAATAGCTGCTGGTGCCCCTTTCTTCCAACAGTGCATCTAACCCAGGGGTGGGCAGTTATTTTGGGTGGAGGGCCACTTACTTTGTTTTGGCAAGCCATTGAGGGCTGCATGACAGGCAGCCAGGGAAAGATAAATATTAATTTTCTACATTTTTTAGGGGCCTCGCAGGCCGGATAGAATGGCCTGGCGGGCCGCATCCGGCCCACGGGCCACGTTTTGCCCACCCCTGATCTAACCCCTTTTGGAATTTGATTTAACTCAGCTTCCACAACCTCTTGTGGCAGTGAGTTTCCCCGCTTTGATTAGACCATGTGAAAAATTAATTTCAGTGGTTTTAAACTTGCTGCCTACTAGTTTCATTTTGTAGCTCTTCTCTGTACTTTCTCTAGTTCCCTTTTTGTATCCTTTTTGGGAAGCGATGAAACTTTGCTGCCTAGTTGGTATAGCTGATCCACAGCAGCAGGTGGAGCCCAAACAGGAAGGAACTGAATGCAACACAGAACCTTTAATACTGAATTCTTCCTTTCCTACTGTCATCTAAAACTAAAGATGTATATCCCACCCCCACCCTTGTTCGTAGATCAGGTTGACAGTAATTGCATCAAAATGGTGAAAACTTATAGAAGTATCATGCAGAATCAGAACAATAGAATTATTTTAAAATGTGTATTTTCTTGTCCACCCAGTTCACTAGGTGCTGAGAAAGTTAACAAGTTGACAGATGTGTGTGGCTAAGGGTAGAAACTAAAAAATAAATAAATAAAATCAGGCCCTACTTAGTTAAAAGACTGTAGGTAGACTCGGTTATTATGGGACTTATAAGAATGATAAGCTTTTTGTGTGATATGTTTTTTTTAATGCTTGATGAATGGATATTCAGTGATTTTTTTTTTTCCCCCTTCCTCCGCCCCCCCCCCCCCCCCCCCCACACACACTCGATTTATTTTGATTTTTCTTCTCTCTTCTTTTTTGTTCATAGCAGGAAAATATTTTCAGCTCTGGAGAGGGGGAGGTATTGAGAAAAATTTGCTACAGCCCTTTATTTTTTTAGCTACTCAGTAATTCCGGTGAGGTTCCGAAATCCTGTTTGAGTTGCAAAAGCATGGGCTGCTTTTTTTTTCCTCCCAAAGCAAGCTCTTAACAATTTTCAGAACTTACAATGCTGTCAGAGGCAAAAACCAGATTATCTACTCTGAGACTCCTTTTTGTAGTGGTAGCTGTAACAGAACAGAACTGAATGTGCAGGATTAAATTTGAGGCCCCGACTTCCTGTGTAGGGGAAGCAGAGCGTTTACGAACAGCAAAGACTCGCCAAAAGGGAAAAGGGTAATTGGACAAACACAGAATATTCAGTTTACTCTGGCATTTGCCAGCTACTGCTGAGTGGACTTCCTGCCCTGGGACAAGGCTGACATTTTGGGCAGTCACTGTCTGTGTGAAGCTGCCCTTTAACCATACTGAAAACAACTGTTTATATGAGAAGCCTGTTAATAAGATTGCTGGCCGTTTATCATGATTTCAATAGTTCAAAAAACAGTCTTTTACATATTTTTATGCTAAACTTTTTTTTTTTTTTTTAAGAAACACTCTTTGCATAAAGGTTAAGAAGTTACTTCTTATTTTGTACAAAAGTGATTTTTTTCCAGGTAAAACAAATTTTGAAATGTAGCAAAACAGAAGTTACTGAAAAAGACCCGTATGGGTGGTAGGTTTTAATTAAAGAACTGTAATTTTGCTACCATTTAACCCACTTTAATACTAAACTTAGCAATTTGGAGGACTGCTTCGTAAAATATATGTTAAGCTTTCACAAAATTGCTGTGTACCTTAGATTCGTGTCATTGTCAATGAGTATCGTCCTCTCCCACTACTCTGTGTGATCCTGCAGGATATTTTTTCCTGCTAGGAGGCAACTTTGAAATAAGCATGCAGGAAGCCCTTCTGGATAGGCTTAGACAGTTTTTTGGTTTTTTTTTTTTTTATCTCAGCCTAATCTAGATACTCTTAAGATCTGATAGGGACTCCAAAAGCCCACCGCTTTACCTTTCCTGTAGCTAGTTTTCATAGTCTGCACTGAAGCCTTGGGTGAATCTTTGCTTATCAGGTCTTCCCAATTGGCTTTAGTCAGAGGCAGCAGAAAGTTTTCTAGATTGAACATCTGAGGTTTCTGATAAACCTCCTAGGAGGAGAGTAGTGGAAGTGTCTTGACTATACACTACCCAGTTGTGTATCCGTACACATCTCTCCCCTACCCATCCAACTTCAATACTTGCTTCCCAGTGCCTCTGATACTTCAGCATCTCTTTC
>NW_005842056.1:881024-921701 GCF_000455745.1 Alligator sinensis
CATCTTCCTCTCCAAATGCTGTACCCAGCTCTAGTGCCACGGCAGGCTTCGTCTCTTACTTCCATGGGTGTCAAAGTCAAGTGATCAAAATAATTTGTTGTTACGTTCATTGTAGGAAACAATTCCCCACTCCATGCCGAACAGGATCTTCCTGTTCTCAAGTGTTTTGAAAACTATAGAGCCAGAGTGAAATCTTCATGGAGAGCAAACATCTATAGAGACAGCCTTGGTGATTAACTAAATAAGAATAACAAAACACCTCTCTCTCCCTTCCAAGCTAACACTTCTTGCTCCTTAGCCAGGGGCACCAAGAAGAATAGACTGTCCTAATTCTTGAGGATGGAACAGGTGTCTTAAAGACTGGGAAGAAGAAATTTAAAAACCTCTCCAGAAGAATGTATTATTTTATCAGATATTTGACTGAGAGCAGACTGTGGTGCTGCAATTACAGCTGCTGCAGTCTTGGTGGTAGTTCATTCCCATCATTAACCCAAAAAGAAACAATAGCACATGAGTCCCTCAAGGGGAATAAAAACCCTATCTCAGAACTCATTTGCCTTCTGGCTTTTTGAACCTGTAGTGTTCCTAGTGTTTATTTGTACAGTTATGAAAGCTAGAAGGAAAAAAATGATTCAAGAACTTGTAATAAAAATTAAGAGGAAGTAACCCTGCTAATATCAGGATATTTCTCTCCTGTAGGTCTTTCTTGCCCGCAGACTTTCAGCCTACATCCAGTCTTCGTTGTCTGCCTCATCTTGTCTGGGAAATAATAATTCAGTGGTGAGAGTCATTCTGTCTGGGTTTACTTCTGAAGCCTCACTGCTTTATTTGGTGGTGCTTGGATTTTAATTGATAGTAGTTGGAACTTTGTAATTTAGATTTTACTCTAATATTCTGATCTGGAGTTTGCAGTTGTTCTGTACCCTCCTGATCTCTGCTTTTCTTTCCATTCACATGCATAAAAATAATTTTAGTGAGTTGCTGAGCAAATTGCTTACAGATGAACGCATAATACTGACTAAACCTTTGGCATGGTTTACATTGAATATACCTTTTTGATAGCAGTGGAGAGATGGTGTACCTTGTAGCTTGTGCACTAAAATGTTAAATGTGTATTGATAGTAGAGTTCTTTACATTATACATTACCAATTGTACTCATAATATTCACATGTCTATAAGACTCTGCTTTGAAGTATTCTGAAGAAACTATACACTTTGGGGCCTTAAAGAAATTGAATCTCTCTCCTTTGTTAATTAAGTATTTAATTAATGAGAAGATTCACATTAGAAGCTTTATTCTTTTTAAAAGCAGAAATGAATTCAGAGTAAAATATTTTGTTCTTTTAATGAAAATGACAAAGGGATATTTTATTATTGCTCATACCCTTAATGATGCTTCTGACTAAATATACATATACCACGGGTAGACAGACATTGGAAAAACTAGAGTCTGTAATCTAAGCAATGGTAAGACATTTTGATTTCAGTAATTTTTTTATGGATTTTTTTCTGCAGAAAAGCAAAACAGGCTTGCTGAGAAACCGCTTTGAAAGGGAGTAATGAAATTACTTCACATCTGACATGAGATTACTCCTCTCATTTGCATAAGAGGGTGGGACAGTTACATTTTACATTATTCCCATATTTCAAAATGAACTATTGGAAATGCACTTAATCTTTTCTTGGATCAGTGTGTCAAAGCATTTGAAACTGTCCTCTGCTTTTCTCCTCAGAAGGTTATCTAATTCATTAGTTTCCTCCAGAAATTGTTTCAAGCTATTTAGCATTATGCAATAGGTTAAATTTAAATCTTTCACATTTTTTAAGCTTGATGAAAATCCATGTGTATGAGGAAAATGCTCTTTTCCTCTTTATCTTCATCATAGATAACTGCGGAGAGAAGCTGAACATTGCTTTCTGCGATACTCCTGCTTTCATGCATCACCTCATTTAAATTGTATGTGTTTCACTTGCTTGAACTGACTCGGGCAAAAATGGCAAGTTGCATGTTCAGACAAGTGACTTTCCAAATGTTTTCTAATTTGTATAAATATCATTACAAAAGTTACTTTACTAATTACACGCTTTTTTCCCCCCAATTAATGCACAAATATCTTAAAAGCCTTGGCAGTTCGTTGAATCATTACCTGAACTGCGACTAAATGTTAAGTAGCTGCTCATAGCACTAGTTCCTGCATCTTAAGCTCAGTGTGACATTTGGAGTATAATGGCAGAAAATGGTCTGATAAATTCCTAGAATGAATTTTGCGTTGAAAGCCTGCAGTGTTAAGGAAATAAAGTAAGTGTGTTCTATAATAGGTACTTCCCTGGGCACCACCATCATCATATATGTGCACTTCTCCATTTCCTCATGGTTTTTATGTTCACAACATCCCTTGGAGGTTAAAAAGTCTCATTGGCTACTAACAGAGATATGGGACATGGGGAGAACTTTACCAAATGAGGCAGCACGTTAGTTTGACCCAGTTCACCCAATGTCTATACTGTACAGATCAGGCACTTCAGTGGGGCTTTTTGGCACTTTTATCTAATAGCTGATTCAATCAGCTATTAGATAAAAGTGCTAAAAAGCCCCACTGAAGTGCCTGATCTGTACAGTATAGGCATTGGGTGAACTGGGTCAAACTAATGCACTGCCTCTTCTGGGTATTATGCGCTGCGTTCAGTGCAGGGGCGTGGAGAGCTGAAAATAATGCAACATTTTTGGGGGTTTGGGGGGGGAAGGGGGGGTTGCATCTGTATGCAGAATTTATCTCCATTTTATAGGGAGATATGAGGCACAAGGAGGTGATGTGACTAGTCCAAGGTCATCAAGGGAGTTTGAGGTAGTGCTGCTAATTGCATTCAGTCTTCCAAATCAGTGGCTAACAAATGAATTCTCCTTTTCCTTTGTACGTATGTAATATTGAGCAACGCAGTACACTAGTTCCTTTTGTTTGATCCGAAGATTTTTTTTTCAACAAAAATCGGTTCAGTTCTCTCTCCAGCCCCGAGCAGTTTTATCTTTTGGTACTGTCAGTCTCAAACTTGTATTTCCATTGATTGTTGTAATATGAGCACCTTCGGCCTGAAATACTTTTGCAGCGGTGAAGACAAACTTCATGGTATCGTTACTCTTCCCACGTTCATTTTGAAGTGTGTGCCTTGAAAGGATGTTAGTTGTGGTTTGTGATAATGGCACGAGTGCCATCAAAACAGCCCTGTAACATTATAAATAAATGACAACCACTGGAGCTGCTGTAAACACCAGAAAAGGCAGAATTTCATTGTGGGTTTGTACAATTAGCAAATGGCATTGCTTAGCTTTAGTTACCTCGTATTCAGAATTTAAACTGCAGGCTTAAGGCATTCTGGGGTCAAGTGGTCTCATCAGTTCTTGTGCTTCCCACCATGGAGGCATGAACTTGATAAAAACTTAAAACAGTTCATCACTGGTCGGTTAAGAATAAGACAACATCAGGGATCTCAGATAACAAGTTATCAATGCTAGCTTATAAATGTGACAAAAGTAACATGTAAACAATTTAGCTTAAAATGTGTTTTCTGAAGTGTTTTTTTTTTTTCCAGAGCCTCATTTACTCAATAATGCCCCCTCCCGTCTGTTCACCTCCCTACCCCCACCCACGCACAAATAAAACTAGTGCAGAATAGTTTTAGTTAAAGAATGCTTATGCAAGGTTTTCAGGTTTTGGGTTATTTTATTTCCCCTGCAAAACATTGCAGCCATACAACCTTGCACTTTATTTTAAAATAGTCTCTCAAAATTCAGGGCTCCTGGTCCAGAGTGTGGTGTTCTCCTGCTAGAGCAGGGGTTCTGCAATGTTTTGGGGCAGATATGCCACCCCCCACCCCTCCGCAACCTCAGCTTGTAAGATGTTGGCGTGCCAGAGGCTAATGGTGGGGGAGCTGAGAGTCTTGATCCTTGTTGTGGCAGTGCAGTCCCAGTCCCTTCCCTACCATCTGCCCCAGGTGCACATGCCAGGCAAAAGGCCTTTGTGTGCCATGCTCTGGCACCTGTGCTGGGGGTTGCCTACCCTTGCACTACAGCCTGTGCTCTGCAGCTGTTATCACAGCCCATTCTGGGGTGTCTATGGGGTCTACTGGAATTCTGGGATTTGGGGATAGAGCCGAACAGCTGATTCTTCATCTGGTATCTGCATTTTTCTTTTTTTTGTGAGAGCAGTTTGAAAGTGGCCCTGGTAGGGAACAGGAGACCATTAGATGCCCTGATTCTGTCTGTCCATCATTGATACAAGCAGGCTGCCCCACATGGATGGTTTTGGAGTGGCTAAGAGATGGCCGCAGCAATATAGATGGAAGAAGGGGAAAGGGATGAAATGGAACAACTGTTTCTGCATGTTTTTCTGGAATCAGTTTGTGCAATGGGTTGCTGCTTCTGACCTTGGTCAACTGGTAATAGCTGGTAAAAATTAAGGATGACCAGAAATTCAGGATGGCACAGGCTGCAAGCCTAGAAATCTGGACAGAACTCACTCTGAACCTGCAGTGGTAGAATACCAGCATTGTAGAGATCTGTCTGACCTTCACTGATAGGAAGCTTCCCACTGTAAAGCACTACCAGTTGATGATTAAACAGTATGGTATTGGCTAGGCTGTTCTCTTGAGCATGAGCACCTGCTGTTCATGGGGTGCCCCTAGGTTAAATTATAAAGTCTGACAGTGCATGGGAGGTGTTTTGGGTTTCTCCAGTTGTTTTGAGATGGCTGATGAGACCCTCACCCTTTCAGCTCTCTAGCACAGGACTCAAAGTTCATCAGCAGAAAGGAGTGTTTCTAGGCCCTGTTCATAGCAGATGGTTCATTAATGTTAAAATGGGCTGTACTAGAGAGGTCTCCGATTCCAGAACATCTAGGATCTCTGTTTCCTACAGTGATAAGGAAGCTTTCTCCAAAAATCACTGTGGGGATTAAATGGTGTTGAAACCCATCTGTGATTCTGGAAACTTAAGCTTTCCTTTTCTGTCCTGTCTTATGAAGACTGTACGGGACAATTGGACAGGAAAAAATTCCCTTGGAAAACTAAAGGGGAAGATGAGGATCTTTCTTTGACAGACTGGATGTGTATGAAAAATATCTGCCTCATGTGACAAGTGCTTGCTGTACAACGTCTGAGAAAGCAAGGGAGAAATTGTCACTGATGGTGCAGAAGTGGAGAGACATTTTGCTCGTAATAACATTGAGAGGCTCCATCTACTGGTCAGGGAAACAGTTAAAAAAAAAAAAATTGTATTCTTACCTTCTGGCTAAAAATGAATGATGTGTGGTTGTATAACCATTTATTAAGAACATATGGTGGGAGGGGGTAGTGAGACTTCATGGCTGTGATTTTTTTTTTTTTAAATGAAAATTCCCTTTGATTCCTTATAGTAGAACACATTTAAAACCAGTGGAACTATGACAAAGATGCATTAAAGTGATTGCCCATATACCTGACTCGCTGGACTTGAGTATTCGCGGAGTTTGAGGGCGACAGGATGTTTAAAACTGTTCTCTGTCTTGCAAAGTACAGTGTGCTGGGAAGAGCCTGATATTTGGGGTCTGAAAGTAAGCTTCCCGTATCTTGTCCTCTTCACAAAGTGGTGACCACAGCTAGGTTGAAGTGCTGATCAAGAACTCAGTATCAAATATTCTTCTCAAGTTATTTGCTTATGCATCACTTCCAACAACCATTCCTGGATGTCCACTCTTCTGCTTCCTGTGTAGGCTGCTTAGATGTGATATCTGCTAACTTTGCTAACCTGTATCCTGCCCCTCGTCCTTTTTTGTTGCTTCATCTAGGCATTTTTCAGAAGTTTAGACCATCGGTGATGGTTGCATTATTTTATGTTAGGTGAACACACAAACTCCATCATAGCTAATGTCCTAATAATGGTCTTTGTATTCCACATCTGGAGTACGTGGAGCACTTTCTGTATCTCGGCCACCACCTCCCTCAACGGACCACCATCAATGAAGAAGTCCAGCACTGGGTCAGCTGTGCCAGTGTCGCCATCTTCAAGCTGCGACAATGTGTCGTCCAAAATAGAGATCTTCGGAAGTTGACGAAGGTCCTGGTTTGCAAGGCTGTTGTGCTGACCACCCTCCTCAACTGCAGTGAAACCTAGACTGTCTACCAAAATCGCATTAAGACCCTCGAGAGCTTTCATCTGTGGCGCTTGCATCGAATCCTGGGGATCAAATGGGAGGACTGCCAGACCACTGAGAGCGTCCTCCATGAAGCTGTGTCCACCAGCATTGAAACCTTGCTCTTGAGAAATCAACTCTGATTGACAGGCCACTATGTCCGGATGTTCGAGAACTGCCTCCCTTGCCAGATTCTCTTTTCCCAGCTCTCTTGTTGGCCAATGCTCAAAGGGTGACCAAAGGAAACGGTACAAAGACACGCTCAAAGTCGCCCTCAAGCACGGAGGCATCAACACCAACAGCTGAGAGGAGCAAGCTGCTGACCATTCAGTTTGGTGCCATCTGGTTCACCAAGGTGTGCATCACTTCAAGGCCCAACAACTCGTTACTGAGGCAGAACGGCAGTGGCGGAGAAAGGAGAAGGAGACCAACCCGGGGCTGTGAATTCCACTCCCCCGCGCAACAACATACCCCCATTGCCAAAGAATGTGTATCCAGAATCGGGCTTCTCAGTCACCTGAGCACCCATCTAGGCTAATGGACGTCATTCTCGACTCCGCAGGACTGCCGACGGTGAACAGTCTGTGTCAAATAGACTTGTCCCCCTGTCCCCTCTTACTTTTGCAGTGCCGTTATGCTATTTAGTTAGGACTGTAATTTAAAGATGACCAGTACCAGTGCTGGCTGGAGTATTGGTGGTTGATGGGCTTGGCAGGGAGTAGGTTAGTAATTGTATGTGCGCTCAGCAGACTGTCCTTGGGGTGGAGGATGTTTCTCTGAAGCATGGCCCCGAAAGCAAAGAAGGAACTTAAAAAAAAAACCAAAAAAACCACCCCCAAAAACCAAAAAAAGACAGGGCCTTAACTAGGAAGATAAGCAAAGTCCTCCGCAATCAGCTGATTTGTTTACCCTCCCCCACCCCTTTTTCCCACCCCCAGCTTGTTCAAGAACAAAAGGGAAGTACCTCTTATTTTGAAATGTATTTGTAGACTAATGTTGGGAATTTGCTGTATAAAATGTAAATGAAGCTGAAGGCATTGGTTAAACTCAAAGCCAAAGTCCTTTTTTTGTTGTTGCTGCATTTTCTGTACTGGCAGTAACACAAACATGCCCCCATTATAATGCAGTTTGCTTCTGAAGGCCTGCAGTGCCACCATGATAAAAATGTGATGGCAGGTGACTGGGAGGCAGAGGGAAGAATCATGCAGCACAAAAAGATCTAAGGTCATCTTTGGCTCATGGTTTGGGGATTTGATACTTCAGCAAAACAGAGGCATTTAGATCTCAATGTACCTGGCACAGATGTCATCTTATGTACACTAGGGAAGGTTTAGGGAGCCAAGGAGGTGGGGAGAGGCTCTGCCTAATGTGGCAGGACTCAATTAATACCCAGTGCAACCTCTTTCGGATCCCACCCTCCAGCCCTAGTGTGATTAAAGTACATTGTACTTTCTGTAGTGCTCTACTCTGCAGCTTTTGCAGGCTTACAGGTCTCCAAAGCTGTCAGGAGAGAGAACATTTACTACTGATTGACCTATATAAATATTTCCTCTTGATGAAGGATTTGAGACATGCTTGGATACTTCAAGCGTTACAATCCTTTTTTCAGTTAAAAATCAAATTGTCCTATAATTTAGATTTTTTTTAATCATGTTGACTTTATTTGGCCCAGCTGTTTGATGTTTGTGGTATGTGCACCTGCTAACAAATAAAGTAGAATCTCAACCACAAACCATAAAATGGTGCAAAAAATAATAAATAATTTGAAGTGGAATTTTATAATTAAATATTGATTGGTTTACCAGAAGGTTATGGATGAAAAATTTTTAAAATAGGAATCCAGACTTCAGGTTTTAAACTGCTTAACTGTGTACTTTAAGTGGTCAGATTTCCCATAGTGCTTGAATATCCACAGGAGCTTTCAGTGATGTTTGCTTGCTTAACTGAAGGGTACTAATGGTTAGATTTCAGTTACCTCTAAGTAGGCTCTCATTTTTGGGGGGTCCCCCAACCCTGTCCATGTCAGGATCGTTACTACCTGAAGTTGTAAGATATATAGGACAAGGCATTTCAGAGCCTCTCTCCCTAATGGATGGGAAATACAACCTATGAGCTGGGTTCCCTTGGTCCCATGAACAGAGGAAAGTAGGTCCTTATTTACATGAAAAGTAGAAAATCTAGCTCTCCTTCTGGAAGAAAGGTCTCATCTGCTACTGATTCAGGAACCACTTATGGTGGTAGGAATGGTGGATCTGGACTGGTAAACTCTTGTACTCCTGTGTTGTGTGCCTACTCTGTTGCACTGTCTGAACAACAACTTGTGTGACTGAGCCTACTCCTATTTTAAAGGCTTTACAATGCAGAAGACATGGTCTGATCACTCTGCTTAATTAGATTGCACGGAATGACTTTATGGACTTCTGAAGACTGAAAGGTCTGGGAGGATGGTTTTTTCTAAGGCAAGTTCACTTTCTGTTGCAGAATGCTCTTCCATAAAATAACACTGCTTTGTACAGTCATGGATTAGAAGTTTGGTCTCGGTTTCATTAGCTAGTTTCAGATAACTGAAGAAATATATATTTTTTAAACTTGTTTAGTCGTGGCACACTGCTGATAGCCGTGACTTCCGTCCGGGCTTGGTTGATAAGTGCGTGTGAAGTTAGATTTTTTGCAGTTAGGATTATGACAGCATTCAACAAAGTAACGCTTTCTATTTCACTACTTGGAGCAAATGTCATTTTTTCCTTTTCTTAATCTCAGCACAGATAAAATATCATAAGAATGTTTTGCCTTTTTCTGAAATAAGAGATCATCTGTAGAGTGCGTGCACAACTTTAAATAAAGTTGATCATTTTAGCTTTATATTAATAAGCTGTATCTTACGCACTACTTCTGTAAATCTTTTTTTTTTTCCTGACAGAATTAACTAAAATAGGATGATTTCAGACCTATCATACTGAGCCCGTTGATTATTTAACAGGAACAGCAAGCTGTGTGATACTCTGCGTAGTCATGAGCAAAGTAGAGGTTGTTTATTAAATGGCTGACCTTCGAGCTTCTTGTCAGCTAATAGACATTTGAATGTGCTTTTAAATCTTTTGCATTGCTATGTGGCCAAAGCTTGACGAGGTTTCAAATGGGTCAGAAGTTTTTTGTGTTGAGTATTTTGGAGAAACACAGTTAAACATGATGGCATCTGTTTTAGCCTGCAACAGTCTTGTCACTCTGGAAGACAGCTGCACACTTTATAAAGTGTGTTTGTACCTCAAATGGCTTTTTTGAAGACAATTTTTCTCCACCTCACTTTTTTAAAATGCTTTAAATCAGGGGTGTCGTATGGCTGGTGGGCAGGATCCAGCCTGTGGAGCCCTGCCATCCAGCCCCTGGTGCTGTTCTGGGCTCTGAGCAGACCCACACAGAGCACAACACGCACCAGCCCAGCCCCGCAGACAGGGCTTGGGACGCGTGCTGCGCGTGACCTGTGCCCCAGCCACTGTGGGACTGCACTGCATGGGCGGGTGTGTGCAGCACAGACCCCAGACCAGCTGGAGCGGGTGCCATGCACACACGGTGCTTGCCCTGGCAGCTCTATGACTGCACCATGTGTAGCATCTTCTCCAGCCAGTCCAGCATCCCTGCTTCTTACGGTGCCTGTGAAAGCCACATGCTGCTTGGGTCTTGGACCAGCTGGAGCAGATGCAGTGTGCAGCGCAGTTCCCAGAGCGGACACTGCGTTTGCAGTCCAGCTGGGGCAGGTACTGCATGGTGCTCCCAGACCAGCTGCAGTGTATCCAGTATACTGGGGGATGGGGCTTGTGGGCCCAGTCCAGCCTGCGAACTGGCCCCTGCCACTCCGCTGGGTGAGTTTAACACCCCTGCTTGAAACTCATTTTTCCCTCTTCAGTTGTAGTCTGAACTCATGAAATATGCTCCTTACAATTCAGAAAGAATCCAAAAATGTATGAATATCTTGCTGTTTTCTTTGTCAAATCTATATTACCTTGTCATGTGAAATACACACAGTAGTGTGTTTACCCTTTCAATTCAATTCGGGGGGGGGTTGTTTTTTTATCTTCCCAATACTCATTGTGTAGCCCATTCAGTGTTGAGAATTCCCCCTTGTGACAAGTCCAGGGACATCAACAGAGGGTGGATAATCTTTAGTCCCACGTACTCAGAGCGCTAGAAAATCAACATTTTGGAATTTTCATCTTTGGACTAGTTGAAAAGTATTTGACAAGTATGCAGGGTAAGGAGGGAAGTTTATAAATACCAATTTCCACATTTGAGTTGTTAGTAATGTTGTCACTGACTGTAGACATTATAAGTAATGGCAAGTCCTGAAGCATGACTTTTGATTGAAAGCAATATAAAATGTTTTACTCTGTGGAGTTCTTAAAATTCATTGTATGAGGGCATGTCAGCTCAGCTCAATAGGGTCATTTTTAGTATTTTGCCTGTAATCCATACTTTGGCACTGCATGTACAGTTAACCAAAGAGGAAAGAAAAGTCTCTAAATGAAAATATTAATAACGCTTTTGAAATACAAGAGACTTTCCTTTTCTTAGCAAAGATTTCAATAGGCAACATTTAGATGTTTTAAATATATTACACTTGTCATTCGGAAATGATAATACATGTTCCATTGGCCTTTTTAAATAGCACCCTGGGGAAAGGGAGTGTAAAAGCACAAGAAGCCTCATGCTTCAGCTCAATAATTACTTGTTTATATTAACAGATCACTAAAACATGCCCTGTTTTGTTTTACTGCTGTTGGCTTACCTCTCTACGAGTACAACCATAACAGGGACCCTGTGGATCTTCCAGCTGAAAACCTTCCTCGCTTCCCTGCCCCACTGCCGTGCTATATTTTTCACCAAACGGAACATTTTGCAGAGTAGCAGTGATGGTGGCTGTTAAATTATTTCAGGAGACTTTAATGTGACCTTAATGTAGCAAACGCTGAACAAATTTAACTATGCTGGATTAAGAATAATTTTGTTTAAAGAGTTGGATTGTAATTTGAGGTATTTTTTTCGGTTTTCTTTACGTAAGGTTTGTCTTTTTCCTTAAGAAAAATAATTTGAAATTGACACCCGGGGTTAAGCAATGAGTCTCAATCAGCATGAAGCAGCCTTCTTCCATAGGTGCCACAAGGTACCATGCAGTGTTAGGTGTGAAAATGAGTCAAAAGATAAAAACCCAGATATTTCAAATAGGAATCCATAGTGATGAAACCATTCTGTCCTCTTGGTGTTTTTTCTGAGTTCTTCGCAACTGAAGAATTGCTTTGTAAGTCAAGAAATGAGTGAAAAATACAAGCTTACATTTTCCAAGGCTGGGAGGCAGGGAGAATGTTGAACCTAAAAAGGTTGAGAGCCACTGGCCTAAAGTTACTATAATTAAACTTAAATTTAAATTAATCAAGCAATACATTTGCTTCCCAAATTCTAAAAAAAGCCAAGCCAGTGAAGTGGCTTAACTGCTAGTTAAGCACCAGGAACCAGAATTTATTGACATGCTATACTAACTTTGACTGCAGTATAATTTTCGGTCACATATATGTAGGCTTGGCAGGATTCAATGTTTATCGGCAAATGTTGATTTCCACTCATACTCCAACTGACAAAAAAATAATTCCAGCGTTAATCAAATTTACAGAACGAGGACATAAATAAAAAAAGATGGTTGATGGAGTGTGTAATAACAAGGGGAACAGTCCTGCAAAACCGTGCTGACTGTAGTTCGGACTGAAACTCCCAGGGGACTGGGAACAAAGGAAGAGGAAGTGACCAAGCGGACAAGGGAGCTATGGGCAATTGGAGCCTGGACTCATGGCAGCTCTGCTTCTCAGCCAATGGCAGCCCTACGGTAGTTACCTTTGTTGCAGCAGGCGGTTAAACTGCACAATCCTGAAAATTTAAATTGATAAAAATTTAAATAAATGTTTAAAAATAAACATCAATATTATCTGTTGAAATTATATATTAGAAAAATCAAATTCTGCCGCGCCTATGTTTATGATTGTTGTTTCAATTTATTCACCTAGCTCAGTTCAGTGATTTAGTGCATCCCAAGTTAAGAAATCAGTTGGGAGCTGAAAGGAAGGAAAATGTGTTTTCCTTTTCCAATCTGTGAATAAAGACCAAGCATTGGAGGATGTGATATTTTAGATACAGGTTTCCCTTGCATTACGCGGGTCCTATATGTGCAAATTCGCTCTTAAGCGATGACCCTTTTTATACCAAAAATTTGTTATATGCAAGGTAAATTCACTCTTATGTGATCGGTGTGGTGGAAGCCCGTAGTTGGCTCCTTTGTGCAGTGCATTGCAGGAGTGATGCACACCAAAATGCAGTCTCCTCTGTGGATATATGCTCCCCGCTCATTGTCTGCAACACGTGTTTCTGTAGTTGCCATCTCCATTACGATAGTGCCCTGTGCTTGTGCGCGCTGTCTCCTGTTGGCGAGTACCAAAATTGTCTTGTAAAAGTGGGTCTGGGGGTCAGTACAGTCGAGGTCTTGGAACATATCCCTATTTGTTGCATTGTAAAGTGGGTCCCTTTATGCAAATACAAGTTATGCGCCGTTTTCCAGGATGCATATGTACAGCATAAAGCAAAGGAAACCTATACTAGTTTTGATGGATATGGTGACTAGAAGCTATCAATACAGTTCCCTAAAAACATTATTATTTCCTTTGTTGTTAAATATGTTAATCTGTTAATTATGTCAAAGCATTTTACATGAATTACTTTTTCTTATGTATCCACGCTTAAAGTTAATACTATCTAATATAAAAATAATGTGATGCTGTTCTTGTGCGTTTGAATTGCATTCCAATTTTTATTCAAATAAACTACCAGTCTTGTTAAATGTGTCATTTGTATTTCTCCAACATAATAAAAATTAAAAGTTAAGACTAAATAAGTGTGTGATTTGAAGCTCTTGGCTTAATTGGTGAAATAAACTTGTATAGAAACTGTGCGTCCTAGTTAGCAAAACAAACCGTACCAAAGTTAGCATGAAGGCTGTATTTGATCAAATATTTGAGTTGGATATGATAAAATTGGGGGCAGGAGGTAGAACCAAATTAAAATGGATACATCTGACACTGATGCTTGATTTCTAAACAGGATTGACAACTCCTGAAATGTTTTTGAAAATGCCATAATTTACAGCATCAAACTTCACTCAATGTCGTGTGAGGATTTCTTGGCAACTTTGGAATCTGCCTGAGCCGTAACATCCTGCAGTTCTGGCTGCAGCACTTGTTAAAAGTGATCCTCTGCAGTTCCACTTATTACCAGTGGAGTTGCTTTGTCATCTGTGCCTCTAGGTAGATCTCCACCCTATAGCTTGTAGTGTGTATACAGATTGTGGGTCTTAGGTCATGGGGCAAGCAATTAAACAAGGCAGCTGCTTACTCATCTTTTCTCTATTCAGCACTAAGGGATGAGAGAAACACAGCGGAAAATCCAAGTGAGGATGGAAAAGAAACCCAGGCAAAACCATGTTGGGGTTCTGCTTAGCCTTACAATTTTGCGGGGGGGAGTTTTTCAGGATTTTTAAACTTGTAAAGGTTGCAGTACCATATCAATATGTCAAGATTGCATTGTAACAGGTAAATCCTGTCTTCCGTTTAGGGCCTAAAATGCTCCCTTTGAATGTATATTGTGGAAAAATAAAGTGATGATAACAGGGTTTTGCAATCCACATATTAGTTTTGAGGAAGGCCTTGGGAAAACCTGAAGTCTGCATCTATAACACTGAAGCCAGCAGAGAGCAACCACCTGGACAGCTGAATGTTCTTTGGGAGCATGGTACAGTATATGGAAACTCAAGAATCAAGTTGCTTTCATGGTGGTGCGTAGAAAAGCCATGTCGCCAGCAAAATGCAGGCACTGAGGGAGGACTTAATGAGGGCTGAAGTAGAACAGAGGAGATGCAGTCCTGGCAGGAGCCAAGAGAAACCTCGTTCCTTCCTGATTTTGGAGAGAGGATTCAGATTTATTGGTCACTTACTAGCTAAAAGCTGGCACAGAAGATTGAGTCTTCAGGCAGCTGGCTGGATGGAGAGGGTAGTGTTCCCAGCCTTGCTTGCCCACCAGTTATCTTTACCTTGTAGGTATTAGCTAACTTTTCCCTGTTTTGAGTTTTCATACTTAAGCATGCCCCTTGCCTTGTTTTGGCCTGTGTCTCATTCTGAAAGCTGCCAGTGCAGTTGATCTGTTCTGTCATTTTGAAATGTCTTGATTTACTCTGCTCCTGTTTCTTTAGTCAGCTTGTACCACCTCCTGTTACATTTCCTAGCATGCATGTAGCCTTTCAGCAGGGGAAAGAGCCCTCTTTTAAATTGCACTAGAATTTTATTGCAGTCTTTCCATAACTGCAGCCCTGCATTCAGGCACCTGAAGAAGCTGACCGTAAGTGACGTTTGAAAAGTGCCTAAAATAAATTTTGTCATTGAAAGAACTCCTTACACACACAGATCAGGGGTTTTCAGCCTTTTTGGGTTGGCGTACCCCCGGGGGCTGGCCAAGAAGGCAGGAATCCCTTGTCAGTCAGGAGGAGGGCAGCGCCTGCTGCTGAGTACCCCCAGCGGTATGCGTACCCCAAGTTGAAAACCCCTGCTATAGGCAAGACAGAGGGAATTGTTCTCTCTCTTTTTTATTTATTTATTTTTTTTTTTAGCAGTAGGTTCATGTATTTTAAAGCTAGTTAGAGAATTCTCTGTTTTAAAATGTGTTTATTTTTTGCTGTATGAAATGCGCTCAATTACATGTCTAGAGTTAACATATATAATTTAAAGCCCTATTTATAACACAAGGAGCAAACCCCAAGCCAGCCACCATCCCTACTGAGGCAAAACCCAAAGAAGGAATGGGTTCTGCCACACCCCTTCAGAGAGAAACGATTTTGTGTCAAAGGCCCTTCCCTGGGAAAGCCCTGTAATTAAACATGCAAAGATTTAAAACACCCACCTAATCTCAACTACCCTATCAGTTCACCAGAAAAGCACCAGTCTTTCAAACAGGACAAAACCATTTAGGGTTTCAAACACCTTGTATTATTCCAGAAGAAAATAACCCAATATCATCATCAAAGAAATAATGTGATACATTTTTCCTTGTTGATTATCAGCCTCATTCTGCATCTGCTGTAATTTGTGAGTGGTTTTCATTTGATAATCCTGTGTTTATTATATTGCAGTAAAATAACCCAGAAGTAGTAGAAGCAAGATTTTCAGTGGCAGCATCTGGAGAGAAGGTTGTTGACGTAAATTCGGGTTATCTTGTGGAGCAGAAGTGTTTCTCCTAATCTTTGTGTAAACTCTACCCAATTTTGGTGTCAGTCTCCTGACATGGAGAGATTTGAGGGAAAAAAAAGCAGATCGTTCTACTCCCTAGATTTACATTGTCAAAAATGTAGATCTTTTCTTGAATTGAGACTTGCAGTGAAATTGCAGTTAAGACTTGCGGAGAAAAGGATGCTGGCTCTTATTTGTGCAGTTCTTTGTTCCTGCAACATGAAAAAAATATCCACTTTACTGGGAATTATAGCAGCAAGGTAGAGGGAGAAAAAGGGGCATAATCAATCAAAGGTATTTTACTTGAAAAATTTTTGAGCCTATGTTTCCCTGTAAACAATCCAAAGCAATTATTTCTTGAGATAGAGTTGCATGTTTGGTGCATACAATAATACCTGTGCATCACCCCTGTTCGAGTTATCCTCAAAACAACTGAAGAGTATGTTGAAGTTGGGCCTCTTATGATAGAAGTGCTTTTTTAGTAGGTCAGCATCAACCCTGTTGCCACAGGTTGTATATGATCCATTAAGCCGGTGATCATCAACCTGAGTGCCATGGCACCCCGGGGTGTCTTGAGATCCTTTCCAGGGTGCCTGTGGGATGCTGCACAGTGTTTGCACGCTTAGGTGTACAATAATTATTCTCGTGATAAACCCAGAGATTTCAAATGGAAATCTCTAGTGTTAAAAACATTCTGGCTTGCTGTGGTCTTTTAGAGTCGTTTGCAACAGAAGAATTGCTCTATTGTTTTTCTGTAGTCAAAAGGAACGAGTGAAAGCTAAGAGCTGCCCTTTTCAAAGGGATGCCTTGAGCCTGAAAAGGTTCTGAGCCAAATGCAGTGATTTTCAGCTATTTTGTTTCCCTGAAAATTGACCAGAATGTTTTGTCCCCGAGTACCAGCTGGGACAGGCTGAGGGAATGCAAAGCCAAGGTAGAAAAACTGACCCTTTCTTGATGAGGCAGATTTTCTGAGTCCTGCAAGAGCTTTGGGATGGCGTTTAATCTCAAGAAAACTGTGATCATGCACCACGGGATGGAAGAACCAGTGTCTGACATCACTCTGGAGGGTAACTCTTGGTGTCATTGACAGTTTTTGCTACCTGGGTTTTACAATCAGTAGAAATCTTGACCTTCAGACTGAACGAACGTAATCAGAAATGCAGCTAAGAATTTCAGGCTTTTTCAGAAATGTGCATGGAATAACAGCAATCTATCAGCTAAGGTGAAGATGTGAATCTATGAGACTTGTGTGCTGTCATCCCTACTTTATGGTTCGGAAACCTGGGCTACATAGGAAAGGAATAGCAAGAGACTGAACAGCTTCCATATAAGATGCCTGCATAAAATCCTGAAAATTAAGTGGGAAGACAGAATGCCAAACATGGAGGTACTGGAGTGCACAGGATTGACACACTTAGAAACCACTATCAACAAGAGGAGGTCGTGATGGATAGACTGTATTAGGAAAATGGGAGGAGACTGTATCCCCAAGAATAACTTGTATAGCAAGATACAGGATGGTTCTAGAAAGTGGGGTTGCCCTCTATGGCAATACCATGCGCACAAAAAAGATGTGAAGTCGTTCAACATCGGAAAGCTGGGAGGAGTGCACAGAAACCCATCTGGTCTGGAGGGAACACCTGGCACTGGCTGCAGCTTGACATGAAGTGGCTTTGAGGTTTGAAGCAAAGCAAGAGAGAAGAAAGCAGCATGCTGTAAACTTTGATTCTAACTCAGACAACACCGTGGATCTGTGAAACTTGTAGCAAACTGTGTCGCTCTTGAATTGGGCTAGTCAGCCACAAAATGGATTCATCAGGCATCTGACTAGACCTTTTATGTGGACCATGATCCATACTATCAACAGTTGCCAGCTACCCTAAGGGCTAAAAGACCAAAGAAGAGCAGGAAAACTAATAGCATAGTGCAGTAGTTTTCAGTCTGTGGTCCATGGACCCCTGGGGGTCCACAGACTGTCTAAAGGGTTCAAAAAAATGACTGTGATCGATCAACAGTGTGAATACCCACACTCAATTCAAAGGGGTCTGTACTTTCATTCAGAATGTTTGAAGGGTCTGCAAATGGAAAAAAATGCTGAAAACCACTGGCATGGCACAAATATTTTTCCCTTGGTATCCCATATCAGAGGATCATACTTCACTAGTGTGTGTATATAGAAAGGCTACCATCTTAATTTAAATAAATTAAACTTAATTCCTCTTCCCAAGCATATCAGTTTCATTTTTCATTGGAGATGAGAAGGGGCTTTATTCAGTTGAATGAAGTGGCTTTGAATGCTGGTGTGGAATGCTGCAAGTTGAGAATAAAGTGTTAAGAAAACATGTAACGTACAATGAATAAACCTGCTGTGTATTCACGTACGTACGAGATAGGAAGGACGGACTGTGACTTTCAGAGCCAAGTCTGAGTTTGTGGGTATGGCGGTCCTTCTCACTTATTAAACGGAACAAATTTGATTTTTTTTTTTTTTAATGAAACATGATAAATAATTCCAGAGCTACATGATGTCCTCGTTACAGACCTATTTAAGCTAAAACTGCACTTCCAGTTTGCAGAATTCATCGACCAAGTGAAATACTTCAGGCTCTTGATTTAATGTAATGAATATGTTTTAAGTATGCTGCTCAATGTTTCTGGAGTGTAGAACAAAGAGATTTTACAGTATTTCTACACCTTTAGCATTGCTAAGTAAGGCCAATGCTGTGGCCTTACCTTGTAGAGAAAATGGACGTATTGGTGTTTGCGTGTAGGTGTATATAAAATATGACTAAGGGAGTGCTACCTGTTTGAGCTTGTCTTTTATCCCTGTGGTTAGTCAGTATTGTGCTCACTGCTCCTGAGTATCAAAAACAAAGCATGAATTGCATTTCAAAAGTGGTGTTAGAGGATGAGTTGGCCTGGTAGTGCAGCCTCTCCAAAGCTGCCATTCTGTTGCACAGTATCTCTCTTCTGTACGTGTGCTGCTTCGGAGTGGAGCCCTACATTGGCTATCACTTATTGATCACTTATTGTCTCCCACAGCTTCTCATTGAAGTTGGATCTAGAGCAGAGCAAGTCAGATTCGTGGTTTTGTTCTGTAAGCAGGTTTGTTTTGCATTTTTGTTGCCATTCGGAAACTTCCCCTGGGTTACTGGAATAGAATTCGAAAGTGTCAGTCCTGATTAACAAACTGTGAGATACTGGTATTTTGACCCCATGTACTACCTGTTCCCATTTGTTTTTCTCTCATTTTTTCCTCTCCAGTAGTTAACAAATTACTTAATGTTTCAGAAGTTAAGAAACCAACATAAAAGTAATTATAGAGAGCAAGCAATTTGAACACGTGGTTCCTGTATCCAATTCTGTTCCCATCTGTACACTGCAGGAAAACATTAACAATTCAGTACTTGACATAGTGCTCTTTCTTGAGTACTGCATGAAATCTAAGTAAGAGTTAACATTCACAAAACTCATTTTCATTTTCATTACTATTTTTGTGCACCAAAGTTTTCTTTAAAAAGCTGGATTTGACTCGTAATTAGTAGCTGTGACAGTTTCTATTAATATTTGGCAAATCATTATAGAAAACAAGTTAGTGTACAGTAGGAACCTGAAAAGACTGCCACACAAAAACTTAATTTGTTAAAAAACAAAAAACAAAAAAAAACCCTGGTATTACTGACCTGGCATCCCAAAATGGTGAGGCTACTTTTAATGTTGCAAATACATCGAATTCTTTTTACCAACAGAAAAGGATGTTTAGATTCATAGGCCACATCTGCTGTTCGACTTTGTGCAGTCTGTGTTTTTTTTGCTAGAAGAAAGGTTTGTTTGTTGGCCACTCTCTCCGGGCGGGAAAGGAATGTAATGCATGCACAGACTGCACAGTATTTCCTGTGAAACTCCCATTCCAAACCTCTGTACTGGGAAGGAGTCCAAGCAGGGCAGCTCGATCCTTGTTGTAAAATGAAGGAATGATGCATCGATTGAAATACTTAGATTGTATAGGAAATACAAAATCTTTTCCCCTTTATCGGGATAAATAATGAGGTGTCACAGATATCATTTGCTTCTTTCCTAATGATCTTATTAATTCTCCAGAGAATGATACAAAGACAATACAAAATTGATGCTAGGTAACCTTTATTGAATACTGTAACTAAAGCAGTGGTTCCTGGAGATCCTTTCAAAGTTGCCATGGGGTGCTGTGCTGTGCCATTGTAGCACTAAGTGTGCATGCGTGATTCACAGGATAACCCCACACATTTCAAATAGGTATCCAAGGTGTCAAAAACCATTCTGACCTCTTCTTGTCTTTCTTAGTTCCTTGCAAAAAAAAGGAGAAAAAATTGTTCTGTTTATTTTTCTGCAGTCAAAAACCAAGTGAAAGCTAAGAGCTGATATTTTCAAGGAGTGCCTTGAGTCTAAAAAAGTTGCTCACCACTGTGGAAGCTAACATAACAGTTCTGCATCATTATAATGTATATTCATTTGATCAAATGCATCTGAAAAACGGTCCTCATTTGTATCATTTACAGACAGCTCTGTCCTCTGTGGCATTTCTGGGTGTTTGAACAAAAAGGATCAATAAATTGCCATCTATAAAATGGTTCTTGCCACAAACGGGGACCTCATTTTGTTACTAGAATGATCTTGTCTTATTCGTGTAGTCAGTGGCTGTGTGTTTTATGGCCCTTGTCCTGCACATGTTTCACTTACATTTTATCTCAGACTTAAATCAGTGTATTACATTTTAGGTAGCAAAATGTAAAGGATCAGCTGTAGTCCCCATAGTATCTGCCAAGACGCTGCTAATCTCTAACAGGAGAACGTCAGCTTTGTGCATGGTATGATGAAACTGAGATGAAGGATCTTCATGTAGTTTGAAATTGAAGGAATTTGGACCCACAGGATATGCAATCCTGTGTACGTGTAAGAGCTCTGTTACAGCCCTTCGTTCTCAGCTGTTTGTCTTCAGTATTTAAATACGAGGACTATGGAATTTAGGTCTCTCTTTTTTTTAATCTGACAGCTTTGTTTTCACAGGCTCTTTTGGAGTGTTGTATTACAGAAGCAACTTCATTTTACAGAAAAAAGAAGGGGAAAATTCCAGTATTTTGATGCAAAGACAATAAACCAGTAAAAGCAGTAGAAGGACGTTATATATTTGTATTCCATTCGTACATAGCTGTAGCTGCAGTTCATGGAAGTCATGACACCATTTCTTGAGTACTTGTTTTTCGGGGGTGTTTCGGAGGTAACCCAGAAGCTCGCTTTCCATAGAGGAGGCACCAAGTTTTGGGTGATATGGTAAACACAAAATCCAACTACATGTTTAGCATAGAAAATGATTTTGTGTTTGTGTGCCATCTTTAGGAATGGATTGATTTGTACCAAGTAGGTGAATGTGTCTTGAACTTCACTGTATACAGAAAACTTGAGGAATACTGTAGAAGAGCAGTTGTTTTTTTTTTTTTTGGGGGGGGGGGGGGGGGGGGTGTTGGTTGGTTTGTTTTTCCCTTTCGTATTAATGGCCATCCATAGGACTAGACTCATGTTGAATGGTCGGGTACCTTAATATTGTCAGTGAAATGTAATGTTAGCTAGGTTCTACATGAAGGTAGATTATTCCAAAGAGAATCAGGCTGCTGCCAAAAACTGATCTAGTTTTTCTGAACCACCAAAAAAAGTAGTACAGATGCCTTCTCCCAGGGCTCTCAGAGGTATGGAGTTGGCTTCCACACAAGCACCCTTAGCAGGTGCCTGCTGCCAGTGGATAGATCAGACGAGCATTTCCCCACAGCAGTGATTTTCAACCTTTTGAGATTCATCCCTCTCCTAGTTTCCACTCTTCCATAATAAAAAAAGAAAAAAATAGAAATTTTTTTGTATTATTTTTATTGCAAATAACTCAAAAAGACCAACAGATCTCACTTTTTCCTCTTTTTTCTTTTTAACACTGGGAATTTTTATTTGAAATCATTGGATTTATGTATTTTGTGAATCGTGTTTACTCGCGTACAACCATTGCGTGGCCTTCCCTGCACCTCTGAAATAATCTTGGGACACCCCAGGATGCCACCGCATCGCGGTTGAGAATCACTGCCCTATTGTAAGACCAGCTAATGCTGCATGCTGTGACACTACTGTACATTCAAAACCACCAAAAGCCAAAAGAGGCAGTTCTGCTACTAACCTTCCCACAAAGAAGGAAATGCTGGTGATGACTCCTTCTGTGAGGTGTGTAAATGTCACTTGAGGTTTTGAGGGCGTACTCCTGAGATGTATGCTATTGCAGCAGTAGAAAAGGAAGGGAGCATTGGCAGATCTGGTGCTGAGTTCCAGCGTATCTGGTTCTAGGGATTTGGCCTCTTCCGTGGCATGGCTTTCACAACTCCATTTGGGTTTTTAGGGGCAACAGGTATCTGAAAAGAAAAAAGGCAGACATAAAATGTGCAAAGCAGATAAGTTTTCTCTCGTATTTGGTATAGTCCTAAATGTATGGTTCTTGGTGTATCGCAAGGCTTAACGAGATCACTGCATTAGAAGGGAGATGTCTCTTTATAGCCTGTTGTCCGATAAACAGTGAAATGCCACCACTAGGTGGCTTCGTTAGCTTTCCAGACATCTCTTGTCTCTTAGTACAGCCGTGTTCATTGTTCCTTCCAAAGCGATTTGAATTTCTAAGAGGTCAGCCTGCTTGTTAGGTGAGAATTTTTTATTTAAAAAAAGGTGAGAATACCATACAACCTTGCCTCTCCCTTTTCAATGAAGGCCCTTGAAAATCCATGGGGACGGATGGGGTAAACCAGACACTGATAGGAAAGGATGTTTGCAAGGGATCGGAGATCTTTCCACATTTCAGTGTATATGGTTTAAAGTTAAGCAATCCTTTGCCTAAGAAACCCCCTTTAAGAGTCAGGAAGCCTTTCTCCTGCTCTGTCTGTCCTCGAGTCAACTGCACTGATATAAATAACCAGGCAAGGTTCAGGGTCTGTAATTTGGTAGGAACTAATTCTGCTCAGGTCCAGTAGGTACTCCTCCATTTCCTTGTTAACCAGGTGCACAAATCCCTCCGCTGCTGTACCAGAATGCCCCCAAATGAGGACTGCAGACTTCTCCAATTTCATACCGTATGCAACTTTGCCTCCCAGGTCTTCCATTCTGGCACCTTTTCTGTGGTAACTACTACTTAACATTAGTATAGTAGTAGTGGGTGTTTGTTTCCTCCTAGAAAAGAAAAGGGATAACAGTCTCCTAGAGATTAACAACTGAATACGTTGCTCTTTGAAATTTAAAGATCCCATTCAGACATACAAGACTGAATGAATTGCAACACTCTAGCCTTAATAATTTAGAAGGCAACATGCAAGCCTCTATAATAGTGAACTGGAAGGTAGTCCATTTCATGGAATAACTGAGTAAAAAATTCTTGTTCCTCCAATCCAAGTCAGCTGAAGTTTCAGCTACTTAATCAAATGTCAAGTTCCTGAGTAAATTGACAATAGGTTCCCTACTCTTAACAAAAAAACAAAACAAGAAAATGTGAAGGACGGCTAACTGTGGTTTTTCCAGTCCATGTTTTTTTCCACCTATTTGTACCCTTCCATTATATTAGGCTATTTCAAAGTAAATTTATGCATTTCTCAAGTCTGAGTCTGGGTAAGCAGAAAGCCATTTTCTGCTGTTGGAAGCACCCATTTAGTACACTTGCAGTCTTTCATTGTCAGAGTTTTTTATTAAAAATATTCAGGTATGTCAGCTATCTTGTTCATCTATTAGGGAAGATCCAGAAGCAATTGCATCACTTCTAGTATAATGTAGAGAAAGGGGCTGATAACATTCTAGAAACCCTAGGAGGCAGGAGACGCTGCTTGTGCTACAGCCCTTCCTAGTCCAATTCCCCTTCTTCCCTCTTCCCCACTGCGCACACAAGTACGTGCATTCGCTTCTCCTGGAAACGAGAGGCATGCTGGGCAGTTTCCCTACCCCACATGCCTCCTTCAGGAGATGCCATCCAGGGTCAGAATAGGAAGGGTTGCAGCAGACCCCAGCTCTCCTGCCTGCTTTAGGGTTATCAGAGAACCCTAAGGAGGCAGAAAAGCAAGTGTGCTGCAGCCCTGGCTGTGCAGCTGGTGCATGGGCACTTACACCTGGTAGTGGTAACAACCAGTTGAAAAGCCCTGAGGTAAGATGATACAACAGCACTAACAGTGGTTTTCACCTTGGGGCGTTGCCAAATTCAAAGGTGGGGAGGGGTATCATTACTCTAAAAAAGGCTGAGAATGACTGGGAGAGTGTGGAGGTTGTTTTTATAATGGTTATCCTCTTCCCCTTCATTTTGTTGAACCAGATATGACTGCTGTGTGTTTTCTGTTAGTAGAAGTGTATGGTTCTGTTTATCATTTGTGTGTAAATCAGGCATTCTGTATTCCCTTGGGCCTCCAGCCCTTTTTCTGCCATGCCACAAAAACCATGGCAGTAGATGGTAAGTCTGCCTTTAGGTAAGATCAATCATTGACACTAGCCACATCTGTAGATTTTATTTTATTCATATTAGGTACTTCCATTGCCCTTCATGCCATTTGCATTCAGTCTTTGTATTTTAATACTAGTTGAAAAGTGTAAAGAACATAGCGGGTGGTTTTTAACAAGCTAATGTGCCATTAAGAGTTATAATTAACTCAGTGTATGTGTATGTAGAACACAGACTGCGTGAGATTTTCTCAATTCTTTTCCTAGTTGCCTCCTCCACGGTGTAGATTTGCTGCATGAAATGTTAGCTCTTTTCGTCTTGGGCAACGGTTTTTTTCTTTTCCTGATATGTATGATGTTTAGGTATGACCAAAAATGAAATGAATCTAGGGAGAGCTCTGGAAGCTTTGGCTTAGCAGCCTCCCTCCACCTTCACTTGCCTAAAATTGTATATATTTGAATATTGTGATTTAAAAGAAAATGGCATGTGTATGTCAAGGAAGTCCATACAGAACTTTAAAAATATTCTTGCATGACTCTCATGATTTGTTTTTATGCTTTAGTAGGGACAGTGGGTCACCAGCTTAGTGTCTGAGGTGGGGTCATAGGAAGTAGCATCTGGAAATCCTCAGTGGTGATGGTGGTTTCCCAGAGAGAAAGAGGCTTCCTCTAACTGCCACATGTTGAGCAGTTCTCTTAATCATGCTGCTTAGAGTATTCAATGCATAATTCTGATATTTTCTTGAAAATCCATCTGATCTACTTCCTTTTAAGTAATTATATTTTAGGACCTGTGCAGTATGCCTCCCTGTTCCTCTAAAATTCCCAAGCCAACATTCAAATAGAAACAAGTGTTTGGACATGAGAAAATGTCTTCACTGAGGCCATCCCAAAGTCTTATATCTGTTCCACAAATGCCATGTGGGCCCTTTACACAAAAACAAATTTAAGCAGGCAGCTAGCCTGCTCTGTGATTTGAATCTAATCAGGTGTTACCCAGACAGCAAAAGCATTGCATTTGAAGCATAAGATTGCCCTGCCATGCAAGCTGCCATATAGCTTTTTAAAATCAAATACCTAAAATATGTAACACTGATATAGGCATTTTATACATGCGTGTCAGCTCTGCAGTAGGGTATCTGTGACGGAGCAGCTTCAGTGCCATGTCACTTTAAGAGCTGGAGCAGCCAGCCATCAGGTGACTGACAAAGGTGGCCATTTTGGAGAGCTCTGGTATAAGAGCGGAGCAGTCTGCGGAGGGCCCAAGGAGGCAACATTGGGCTGAGCTGCTCCTGGAACACCTCAGACAGATAAGAGTGAGGCTATGGGGAAGGAGGAGGTCTCGCCTCATTCGTCCTGTACATGACCTGAAACTACCCTGCCAGGATAGGGAGGCCTGGTGGTCTTGCCTGTGGTGGAGCAGGGCCTCTTAAAGGCTAGGTTCAAGGACCATCCTGGTGTAAGGCAAGTCGGGGCATCTAAACCCCTGCCCCCGTCTTCAGGTAGGCTTTGGAGGCAGTTCAGTGCCAGGAACACAGAGTAACTGCACCTGAGCCCTGTGGGGTGGTAGACCCTGGAGGTGGGGCAGGCACAGCAGGAAAATGCTACCTGAGCCTACAGAGGTGTTCTACCTCAAGCCCTGAGTGACAGCATGGAGTGGTGGGTGAGGCACAGTAAGAGGAGTGCCACCTGAGCCTACAGGGGTGGTTGACCCTGAGCCTAAATGGTAGGGTGGCGTAGCGTGGCCCCGGGAGAGGGCGGTGTAGTGAGAGGTAGTTGAGTTGTGGGAGCGCAGTTGAAAACATCTGTGAGGATGCTGGGAACTTGGGCTGCGGTGGGCAGTGAGATTCCCATGTGAGACTCTGGAGCTTGGGTCCCGGTACTGCCTAGGTGGAGGAAACATCTGTGAGATATGGGACACATCTAGGGATTGTTGGAGCATGTACATCAGGTGCTTGACATCAGGGTGGGCTGAAGGGAAGCTTCCTGCCTAATAACATCAAAACAGTAAGACATCAAGGCGTGGCAGGAGAAAGAGGCAGGTTGTTGGCCCAAGGACAAAGAAGTGGGCTAGTTTCCTGATCGGGCCATAAGTTGGCTCCTTTCGTCACATATATCTGTTCAATTTTTTTAGGTGTAAACACAAAAGAAATAGTTTTCAATTGCTGAAAATTCAACCAAAACCTTTACAATTGGATAAGACATAACGCTTCTATGAATGACCTATAAATGAATATATATATTCACACCTTGGTGCGTGATTGACTGGCTTTGGAGTAAGTACAGAGTAGCTCCTTGCCCAAACTTTGGTTACAAAAAGTATGGAATGAAATTATGAACTAGGTGCAATTGAGGTAATTGCATCTTCTATCCCTGAATCCTTTCCCCCAGGTAATGGGAAAGGCAAGGTAGTTGCAACCCCACGCTGAAAGATCATGTAGTTTAGGAACTCTTTCTCCAGTACATTGCAATAGCTATTGTCTCTTTACCGCAGCATCCAAAATATGTGTCTAGTATTAACATGTTTTGGTGCTCCCACACTTCTGATCTGATTTAACTTTTAGTAGTTGTGATAGAGCCATATTTGCTTGGTTGTTTTTTTTTTTTAACTTCCAAGATACAGGTATACCAGGCATTTAGATTTAGGTTATTGTATCTTGTAGTATTAGAAGTTACTTGTTACCAGCAGTTGTTCAGTAGAGTAGACTAAAGAAATAAGGGTTGTACTGTGCCAAGTGTTATACTATTATTAGAGAGATTATAATGCTATTATCTGAGAGAGAATATTGACTACGCTAACTAGAGTTAATGTGTAAGGGGTTAATGCGTGTCCTCCCCCTCTCCCTCAGGCTCCTAGCTGGCCACTGCCCCCCTTATTTCCCCCAGCTGCTTGTGCAGCTGGAGCCTCTAAGCTTCACCCACCATTATCTTCGCTTCTTGCTCCTGTCCCAGGGAGTAGTGAAGGATAGTGCAGCTCACAGTGCCAGGGAGCCTGCGGCATAGTGCAGTGGTGCAGGAGGGGTTGCCTTGTGCCATGCAGTTGGGTAGTGTGGATCTCCCTATTGTGGCCCCCAGTGGTGCAGCCCACACAGCCTGCAGCCCCCAACCACTTAAAAGTTGGATGGTCCAGATCTAAAGTAATAATAAAATATATCTAAATTCTCTTTTTAGTAGAACTACGCCTGCACAGATTCAACTAATTGTTAAATTTTTATTGAGTCTGATTAACCTGGTGGTCATTACTGCATTGGGAAACTGTTGACCTGCTCATTCAAAAGGTAATAGGAGGACTTAAAAGCTTTGAATCTGCAGCTCTGGTAATTGAGGCCTGCCTGCAGGTCTTCTATGTACCTAATGAACGTGTACCTTTTTCCTACTATCTAATCAGTCGGTGGGTGTGGTATTGTCCTTCAAAAATGCTCTGCCACAAAAATCAAGCTGCAGCTTCCTTTACTCTGGTTTTGCAAACAACTTGCACAGGAAGAGTGACAGTATTCCTTTCCTATAGGACTTTGTGTAAACCTGTGCACTAGAAGAATTTTCGTTTCGGTACTTTTTGTGTCCATCAATGTGCCTGTCAAGCCTTAAATAAGGGAAGAATCAAAAAAAATTTGAAAGGTAGTCCTCGGCTTGGAATGAGCATAAACATCCTAGTATGTTTAGCTGTAAAATGACTTTGTGAGTCTTGTTTCAGTTAATGGCTACAGGAGTCACTGTTTGACAGCAAACTGTTGCCTATAGGTTACAGTATTTTATTATAAATACTTATGGAAAATACATCAAAATAACAATTCACTATATTATAAGGTAACAGCTAAGAAAAACTTTGATTATGTGGAGATCCAAAGCATATACAAATATCTATGAAAGCCTAACTGACAATTTACATTGTAGTGGGAAGAAAAAAATTTTGCTTAAAATTATTTTTAAAAGTAATATTGTGCTTCTTAAAATAAATTTTTTATATTTGGAAATGTTTTAAATCTGTATAACACCTTTTTTTTCCCCCTTTCTGTAGTGTCCCAATGTAATATCAGTTTGAAGAAACAGAGGAGTCGAAGTATCTTTAGCACCTTATTCTGCTGCTTTCGTGACTACAATGTCGAGCCACCATCAAGCAACAGCACCGGTACTCTCCCACCATTGGTGGAGGAGAATGGGGGACTTCAGAAGGTAAACAAGTTGGCAATAGCAAAGTTCATGCTTTTGAATGCTAGCTTTATGCTGATTTCCTGTGTGAAAAATGTAATTGTAACTCAAGTAAGTTGAACGCCTATGAGTAATATCTGCTCAGCTGCTAGTTAAAAATTGTCTTTAAAAGATAGGCCTTTATTCCATGAGTCTAGGTACTTGTGGTTCTGCAGAAAACAATTTAGCTGTATCATGTGAACAATATGTATAATTCAAATAAAATGAATAGAGAAACCCAAAGCACTAAACTTACATTTATTTTAGAAACGGACCCCTTTTTTGTGCGGGGGGTTTTCTTCACCTAAACCACAATCTTCATCCCTAAGGTTAATCTCTCCCAGCTAAAGCAAAATTAGATATTGCTCCTTGAGAGCCAGTTGGAACTGCTTTCAGCATCCAGTTGAAAAGGCATTGAGTGAGAGGAGCAACTCCCAGCGTGGTGGGAGGTACTGACCTTTTCAGATGCCCTGCACCTGCCCGTAGTATGTTGTCATTTAAACCAGTCCACAGGTATCAGATAGAATGGTTTATTTTGCCATGTGTCTTACTGGTGTGCAAACCTATTTTTAGATTTTAAATTAGATAATTGAACAGTAGGTAATTGGAAACTGAATGAACCCTTAAACTTTTATAACTAAATGTAAACCAATAGCTGAGTTTACAGAGGGTTATTTTCAGCAAGTTCATATGTTTGAATTTAGACACATAACTGTGATAAATATAGATATAATTTTTGTACATAATTTATACTGATGGCAAAGAGTAAACTAGCCTTTCCTGGCTGGAGTTTTACCATTGGGAACGGTGAACCTAGAATTCCCATCTCTTCCCAAGCTCTGCTAGATTTTCGGAACTCTCCGTTAGAGAGTTATATTATACCCTTGTTGTCTAGAAAAACTTCCCATTTGTGCTTGTAAGTTTGGAGGTCTCAGAAAAATAAATGTGGACCTTTGGTGTGTCCAGAAGTAATAAAAGAAAGAGAAGTCTGTTCCTTCCTCCTTGCACAATTCCAGTTCAGTGATTCATTTTTTTAATGTTACACTGGGTCACATCTTTTCATAGCTGGAACAACAGGTTTCATACTTCCTAGGACCAAATCTGTCCCAGGTTGGCATCAGCAGAAGCAAATCATATCAATCCTACAAAGTGCAGGAGGAGCAGCAAGAAGCTTTCTGGAGAAGTGAGGAAAAGAATGGGAAATTAAAAGAGCAGATGGAGGAGAGTTGAATTGGAAGTGTGCATGTTAGCTTGAGACTGCTTTGCATCTAATTTACTAGTCCAGAAGCTCTGGATCAAATTCAGAGTTGGCTATTTTCTACCCCAAGAGGAGAAAGAATTGCATGTTTCTGTTTTGTTCGGTCTGTCTAACTGCAAATTCTTTACTGACTGACTAGAATGAGCAGTTCCAATGTTTTGGTCCAGGAGTAGCGGCATGCAAAAAGGCAAAGGAACAGGTAACCCTTTCCAAAATAACAGATGATGGGAAGGATGTACAGAAACAAGATTAGTGATGAAAGGGGTGAAAGAAGAAAAAGGAATGAATTCCAGAGGGGGGAGAGAGACCCGGAAATGTTAAATGCTTAGTGTTAAGCAGAAGACCAGAACTGTACTAAAACCCTGTAGGTTCCTTAACTTGATAACCAGAAACTTAGAAAATAAATTACCTTTAGCTTTCTGCATTTCTCACTTTTCTTGGTACATGGTATCCTATTCAGTTTTGCTGGGATAGAGTGAATGTTCTAGTTGAATCGTTCAGAAACGGAAACACTTCAGAATTCATGTGGTAATACAGATAAATGATCTAAATATCTGTACATTGTGGCTTGATGGAACTGCTACCTGTGCTGTATAAGTACAAGATATCATCCTAATGCTAAACTACAATAGTACTAAACTGCAAAGGTTGATGGCAGTTGGATTAATTCAAGATCCATTTTCATACCCAAATTCAAAAGCCAAAAACAACTGTCACAAAATTCACACTTTACAATTTTTTAAAGCAGACCCACTTCCTTTAATTTAGTAGAAATTGAATAATAAATTAATTAATATTAATATCAACAGACCTGTGGGATTCCTGGGGAAAGAAAAATGCTCATAATCTGAATCAAAGACTTGACAGAGACGTCTTACATTCAAAAGCTTGTCTAACTTTATCCCAACTACGTAGTTGGTCCAATAAAAGATGCCACCTGAATGAATCCTTGCCCATCACATAATCTTAAACCAATTTAAATTGAATCCATAAAATTGTTTGAAAGAGGTGGAAGGGTGGAAGTTTTGAAGGTCACTGAAATATGTAAAACATTATTTTATGCATATACTTTGTAAATGTATCTGATATATGCTGCCTTTTATTTATTTTAGATTTGAAAAAAAACAAACCATGCTTAAAATAAATGTAAATAAATGAGCTTCTGTCAAGGTTAGTGCAGCTTTCCAGAGGATGCTGCAAATTTGCAATTGTCAAATTTGGTTTAGTTGTGGTGCTTATGGAGGCCAAATTCAGAAGCACTGCATAAAGGTGGTGAAAATTACACATTGAAGTGGGTGTAATGATATCTATGTTGGTAAAATAAAACTGCGGGGGGATGAAAAATGAGATCTGCTGTAGAAGGGACAAAAAAGAAGCAGGTGCTGTAACTCGCACACTACTTTCCCATTACTTGCGGCTCCTACAACACTCCTATTTTCCAGCCCCTTGGTAAATTGCACCCATTTAGAATCCCTTAAACTCTGAGCTAGTGTATATATACTTGGTTGCTTCTCTGCATCTGCTGTCACCCATATCCTGAGGTGGTAACTTCTTAGCACCTTACAAATTATCTCTGAATTCAGCCCAGATTCCCAAGGCGCACTTCACCAGGCATGAGCTTTTGCAACATGATTGTTTACTTGCTAAATAGAAAAAGCCTCTTAAGCATTAATGGTGTTAATTAGTTGCTGTCAGGAGCTGTAGTATAAAATGGCTTTGCCCGTATTGTGTCTCCTCTCTCATTGTGCGGTGTTGCAATATTGCTAGTGATGAAAACAAAAAAAACAGAGAGAAGCAGAAGTAGGAAGGCGTATTCTCTTTTATAGAAGTTCATTGTAAGCCGAGGGTAGGCAAAATACAGCCCGCAGGCCGGATCTGGCCAAGGGATTTTATCCCTGCAGCGTGTCCCTGAGCCCCACCTGGCCTAGGTGTTGGGATCCTGCTATTCCTAGATGAGCAGCGGGGCTGAGGCGGTACAGCAGCCAGACTTGCTTCCCAGAAGCCCCCACATCAGCGGCTTCCAGCTGCTGCTGCCAGACTTGGCCCCACTGCCCAAGCACCCTAGCCCACCTCCCCTGCACCCATTGCTGGGAGCACCAGATGCAGCAGGCGGGGCAGGTCTCCATGGAAATCAGATGGAACCCCCATGGGCAGGGTGGATGGGATGGGGCTACAGGCAGGCAGGGAGCAATGTCCAGGAGTAGACTGGGTGGCTGAGACTGGTGCCTCGATCCCATTGCAGTGACAGTGCAGTGCCATGCTTGGAGCAGATTGTAGCTCTGTCCCGGGCCCCACACCCACCCTGGCCCTGGCTTCCAGACACCGCTCCCTGCCTGCCGGCAGCCCCATCCTATCTGCCTCGCCAAGCACACACTCTGCCCATAGGGACCCAGCCAGTCTATGCTGAAACCATGCCCACTCCCGTAATCTACCCCTTAGGAAGTCAGCAAGGCATTGTGAGCAGCAGGGGAGGGAGGTGTGCTGACCCAGCCCACAACAATTCACCAAAACCCCCAAAGTGGCTCTCCAGCCCAAATAATTGCCTACCCTGGTGTAACCAGTTCTCAAACTATTTAAGAATGTTCTTGAAACTGATGTGACAGTTCTAGTTTTAATTGGTATAGGAAATATTTTTTTTTATTTTAATAACTTTTAATTTGTAATCCCTGTCAATATTGGTGTCCTGAAACCCTCACATTAAACAATTCCATAACTTTTAATTTAATCTAGAAACATATTTTTCAGATAAAATGCAAAATTACTTCTGTATTACCAAAAAAATTGCAGTGTGGCTGTGATTTTGCTAGCTAAGCATCAATTAACATGTTCACAGGCTTGGACGAAACGTCAGGCTGAGGAGGGTGATCTTGAATAACCCAGACTTTTATAATATGGATTTCTGTTCCATTAAAAAAAACAAACTTTAAAGTATTCCCATTTTTGCAGAGTGTGAAATGATTCTTTTAAAAGTGCTACTCAAAGCAGTTGCTTTCTTTGTGACTCACATGCTGAATATTCATCAGTCCGTTCTGTGAAGAAAAAATAATTGTAGTAACACCCTTTCCAATAACCATATTTACTGAAATTATAATGTAGACTTGTTCATTTCTTAAGTAGCTACAGTGTCCCTTAAGGCAACACAAACCTTTGTGCTAAGATCTGTGAATCGGTTAGTGTGGGTACAGACATTAGGGGAGGTTAGATCACATTGAAAATGGCCAGCCGAGCTAACCAAGTTTGCCCATGTGCAGACCTTACACTTGGATCTCTAGTTAGGCCAATCTAAGTGTGAACTGTATAGAAGTTCCCAGAAGGTTAGCTCTGTTAAAAATTAAAAAATGGTCGACTGGATCTAATTTAACTCTACCTGGGAGTTAGTCTAACTTAGATGGGTTCTTGCAAGACCGATCTAAATGAACTTCTGTACACGTTCCCAGCACAGCCTCCTGCCTTCCCCCTTCCCCAGCACTGAACTATTTTTAACCACCCAGCTCCAAACCTGCCAACCCCCCCCACCCCCCAGTCCTGCATGCCACTTCTGGTGCTGGTTTTCCTGTCGATCATTGGTGCTGAGACCCAATAGAAGTAAGTTTGGAGTGGGAGGGATGATGGAGGTCACAAGGCAGGGGGCAGGATTTTTCTCCTGGTGGGATCGGGGGGATAAAAATACCCCCTGGTCTCCAGTGCAGAGAGCAGAGCACTGAATGGAATAGGATACATATCCCCGACTGCAGACTTCATCTGTCCTTCCCCGCTTTGCTTTTCCATAGGCATAGGTGGAGGGCACTATGTACAGGATGCTGCTGAAACCAGAGTGACAGTGGGATAGAGTTCCCTGCCCTGCACCCCCCCCCCCCCCCCCCCCAGCTCCCCAAGGATCCTTACTGAAAACCAAAGATAAGAACAGGGCAAACACAAACCTAAATGGGTTGTGTTGAATCCCTTGGTTTAGAGAAAACTGGAGCTTTTGGGGAGCCCATTCATGAGCTCTACAGTGCTACCTTCCTTGAGGGACCTACACAGGGAGACAAAAATGCCCAGTGTTCTTGAGAACAGGCAGTATTTCTGGAGCAGTGCTTGAATCCCCTTTTGCTCCCTTCTCTGAGCAAGGAAACAAACTCCCACGGAAGATAAAAGAACGGTTTCTTTTGCCCTTTGCACAAAGATCAGCAGGGCAGGTAATCCCTAGTGCTCAGCCCCCTTGCCTTCAATCAGAGTGCAGCATGCAAGAAGTGAGAAGTGAAGCTGTGCTCATAATGCTGCCAGCACCATGGCGTGGTAGGGAGAGAGAGGTCCATGCCCTCCTTTTGCTTTGCTGAGAAGTGAAGCTGTGCTTAGGATGTCAGTACCTCTCCTAGACAAATGATTGTCCTCCGTCTTGTCTCATGCACCTGGGGAAGCTGTCTGAGAGGAATGGGGTTTTTCTGCCACACCTAAAAACTTGGAAAGCATCAGGGCGTCACTCGGGCTGCTGCCAGAAGTCTCCGTACCAGAATGTCCAGTGTATTGCCAACAGCTTCTAGAGCAGAGGCTGTGCTTCAACAGCACCTCTTCCCTCACCGCGGGCTATGAAGTTTTCACCACGATGGCATCCCTGATGAGGAAGGACTGGCAGGCTGTGAACATGCGCCAACCAAATTTAACTTGCCATTATTAAAGATGGATGCACCCATTCTCTGTAAATTTTGGTGACTTGGGATTCTAGTGGGGGAGATACTGCATCAGAAGGCATGCATCTCTTTCTATTTAGGCTCTTCACGGGCAGCAGGGTGCGTGCAGGCATTCTCACAGCCTCTATTTCGGCATAAAATATCTTGACTGGCATCAGACCAACAAAAATAAACCACTGTTCTCTCCCACCTAATGATCCTTAAGTGTCCTTACACCAAGGTGGATTTGACTTAAATTGTGATTTAAATCAATTTGATTTAAATTGCTGGCCAGGAAGCCTCGATTTAATCATTGTTTTCTACAGAAAGTGCATTCATGTTGTTTGATACGCTTTATTCATTTAATTTCTTGAAACTTTGCACTTTTTAGAGAAAGGTGTAAGGCTTGACTGTGTGCACACAAACTTGCAGATTGGCAATAGGGCTGATGGGTGGGCAGTTAGGTCTGTTATCTCTCATCCCACAGCTGGAGTACTGTGTCCAGTTCTGGGCACCCCACTTCAAGAGGGACGTGGACAGCATTGAGAGGGTCCAGAGGAGGGCCACCTGCATGATCCGGGGACAGCAGGGCAGACCCTACAATGAGAGGCTACAGGACCTGAACCTGTTCAGCCTTCACCTTGTGACCGTCTATAATCTCACTAGGGGGGGGACCAGAAGGGTTTGGGGGAGACCTTGTTTTCCCTAGCGCCTCCCCGGGATAACAAGGAATAACGGCCACAAGTTTTTGGAGAGTAGGTTTAGATTAGACATTTGTAAGAACTACTTCACAGTCAGGGCGGCTAGGACCTGGAACGAACTTCCAAGGGAAGTGGTGCTGGCTCCTACCCTGGGAGTCTTTAAGAAGTGGCTTGTTGCCTACCTGGCTGGGGTCATTTGAGCCCAGTTTTCCTCCTGCCCAGGCAGGGGGTCGGACTTGAAGATCTACAAGGTCCCTTCCCACCCGACTTCTATGATTCTGTGATCCCCATATACTGCTGTTAACAAGGATGTTATCTCTGGAGACTACAAACTCTCCCTGGGCCTGAAGAAGGGTGTTTGTGTCTGAAAGCTTGCAAAGAACAGTTTTTCCAACTATTTAGTTGGTCTAATAAAAGATATTACATCTTCCCAAAGAATCTTGTCTGCCTATGATCTCTGGAGGCACGAATCCACAGTTTGAGAACTGAAACCAAATATTACAGAGATGCTTAATGGCATTGTCTAGACTGAGCACGGGGTCCCATTGGGTACAGTGGTTTTCTTCAATCTTTACTAATCTATAAGGAGCCTCTGGGAACCCCGTAAGATTGGCCCCCTAATATAGTCCATGGCCTGTTGTGACCTATTTATAAAACTTCTAAAAAGGTTATATGAGTATATTATCTCAAATAGTATATGATTACAAGTTATAATCCTTATTCCATGATGATATCTTTGAGCTTTGACATATCTTAAATTTAAACTATCTTTATGTTTGTTTTTTAAAAGCATCTTAAAAAACATACGATTAAAAAAATCTGATTTAAATTTTAAGAAATCTGACTTTTTTTAATAATTAATTTTTATCCACCCTGCCTTATGCTGTCAAACCAACGCTAATATGGTGGACAGTATTGTAGATCTTGTCCATTTCAACCTAAAAATTATAGGGCTGAAGGGTTTCTTTGGCGGGGGACAAAGTTCCTTTTCTCCAGCACCTGGGACTTTAGTCCTTGCAATCAGGTGTTCAAACAAATTAGTTCTCAGCTACCTTAGTGACATGATTTGAAACTGGAAGTTTAGGAACAGCTTTAGCCAATTCCCAGCAACTTATGGAAAGGTCACAACATGAATGAAATTCGCCTTCACCTGCTTCTAATTGGAGCACTGTGGCCTGCTTTCCCTCCATGTTTCTAGCTCCAGGGTATCATTATGAGCAGAGCAGAACCTTCCTGCAAAAACTGCATTCCTGAAGGAGGCCTGTCTTGAAGATATTCCCATTGTACTGTCTACAGACGATTCTTAGTTTTTACAAAAGCACAGCAACCTCTTGCTTTTCTAATGTCAGTGGTTACCATTCAAATTTTACATAAACTCCCAGCGACACTCTCCAGGATCTTTGTAGCAATAATGTTGCATTTAAGGGAAGAAGGCATTCACATCTGTGTGTGTGTGTGTGTGTGTGTGTGTGTACACACTTTAATTCTGTACAGAAAGAAAGGGAAGAAGGCATTCACATCCCATAGTGTGTGTGTACTCAAATTCTGTACAGAAAGAAAGTATCTTGAATTCAGGAGAGACGTACAATGCCAAGGGATTCAGGAAATATTTGTGCTTAGCCCAGGTCTGTATTGGGTGCACAGTCTCCCTTCAGAAGATTAACATAATGGCAGACAGGTGGTGTCACAAACAGAAACCTGCTTATTGTTGGAGCCTGTTGGGAAATCAAATGAGATCTTATACAGACGTATGTTTTAGTGATCCAGAGTTCAAATAATGTGCATCAAATAAAGGTAGGTATTCCCTTGCGTCCCACCCCATTTGATCTATTGGCAGGTTATCTATATCCATACCTGGTGAATATAAAGAATCTCTCTTTTTAAGGGCCTAATTCTAGTCTGATTCAGGGGATGGATGTCAGAAAGAAAGCAAGTGAAGCATCCATCAGTTGAAGTCCAATGAAGGTCTCAAAGTATTGGTATTTTAATGGATAACAGGGTTGCTTTGGTCATGACCGTTAACATGTCCAGCGTAGTAGGGCTGGAGTGGTGGTGTAGCTGTGGCGATTTGGGGAATATGAGCGAATCAAGGGATTTCTGGTGATATCGTTTATTGGAGTAATCGTATAGCTGGGAGATATATTAGAGAAGCTTTTGGGCAACAATTGACCTTCCACGGATCAGGGAAAGAAGGAAATATCTACAGTACTAACATAAATAAATAACGTAAGATCTAAAGGTCCCTGACTCAACCCTGGGTTTCAGCAGGTGCTTTTTAAACCTGCGGAGACATGTATGATTCCAGTCCTTGGAGATGTACCTGCTTCTTTCCTCAACCTGAAGAAGGGCACCTTGTGCCCAAAAACTTCTCTAACGTCTCATTCAACTATACTCTTGGTCCAATAAAAGATATTATCAAGAAGGAAAGAAAGAAAACCCTTAATTTTCAACTGTCCAAGTAGCATTTTTGGAATAATCAGGGGGAAAATGTCAGGCAATCCCAACCAAGCTAAAGCAGCCTTTCCCTTCTTCCTGTACACTGCCCACAAAGAGTAATATCACAACACTGACCCTGCATGGCAGGAGCATGGTTGGTAGGAGTGGTTCCAGCAGTCCAAAATATCTTGCTCATCATAAATCAAAGACTGTAGTTTGGTGACCAGTCTCTTTGCCAAACAGTTAGTTAATAAAGTGCTTTTTGGTGTGCTTCTGCACGGAAGTAACTGGGATGTGAGCTGGTAAATGGCATTTTTATAAAGCTAGACAAAGGTCCCTGCTATGTGTATTCCCATCTTTATTATTGCTTCTCAGAACTATCTAAAATCTAGGAATGAGAGAATAGCAGTTTGTGTGCCTTTATTCCCAATGATGGTTTGAGTCTCTAGTTTGATTAACTTTGCATTGGATGCATCTCCTAAAGTAGGTCTGCTACTGCAATCCCACATTGAGGACCAGACAGGTATAAAATAAATATTTGGTGAAATGACAACTGTCCTCCATGGACCCCCAAAAAAGCCAGCAGATGGAATATATTATATTCCAAAATCCAGCAGTATAACACATACCAGTGGTTTTATTGTGGGTCCCTAAGAATTTCCAAGCAAAAAAAGGCATGTTTTTTCCAGTTCAGTTTTTTGATATGTTCGGTAAAATGTAGCTAGTTCCATATGAATCCCAACACTAAATGCTTCCTTGAGGTATTGGCTTTATATTCCAAATCTGCAAAGTCATATTGCACAACCCAGGAGCCATGTTCATGTAGCAGTACCCAACACTAGGACTCACCATAGCTACTCTCCCCATCTTTTGGGTGGTTTTTTATCTGAAGCCATCTCTGACAGGCCGGGTTCAAAATACCGGGTCTTATCTGCGCTAAAAACTATAACTATTTTGACATAGCATTTCCTAAGTAAATTTAAAAAAATACACCAGCTCCTAGGAACCCCAGTCATCTATCTCCATGCAAAGTAACCACGGTTCTTGTGTTGCTGTATCTGCTAGGTGGACATCAGTTCAGTACGTTCTGCATACTGGTCTTCTAGTTTTAGCTAATGCAATTTCCTTTCTTTCTTGAAAAAAAAAATTTGTGTGCTTTAATCCCCTGGGAAAGATAGAGAAAATATTTAGACATACCATACAGTGTTTCAGATAGTCCTGCTTAAAGGAAGGTTCTGCTTTCCACAAATACATGGATCTGTGGACCTTGCTGCAAAGAGTGGGGAAACTTAATCTCTGCTTACCTTAAAAACTTCCTGTCTTGGAGTAATGAGGTCCACAGATCCATGCTCAAGAGACAGGCCAGGTCTCCAAAACAGAGCTGGAGACTGACATCCAAGGGTTTGGGTTTCTTGTTGAGTGGAATTTACCATGCTATGCAGTAGCGGAAATTGCTTTGCCTTGAGGTTTATTTAGCACACCTTGTAAATCGGGGGGGAATAGATTTTGAATTGTCCTAGTTGTGGAAGTTGTCGCAGTTAGGCACTCTGCCGCTCCTAGTGACTGACGGGTCAGGTTTTGCCCCAAGCTAGAAGCAGGCCGACAGTATGCTTTGTAATACGTCTTCAGACCTTACTCCTCAAACGAAATAATGTTAAAGCAAGCACAGATTAATTTTACTTTAATCACCTCTCATTAATCAGCCTTGGGTTTTTATCAGTTTTGGTTTCCTAAAATCCATTAATACTACGTTGTACTAACCAATCATTTTAAGCAACTAAAACGTAAGACCCCAGTTTTTTGTTTTTCCTCTTGATTTCTTATATATTTTGAGCTTTTTTTTTTTTTTTTTGTTAAAATGGTTAAGTACTTAAACTTAATGTTTGAAACCTTTTCTGTTTCACCCTTTTAAAAGCCATTACCCTCACGGTATTTTTTTTCTTTTTTCCCAGGGTGACCAGATGCAGGTCATTCCAATCCCAAGTGTATGTATTTTTTATCCCTTTTATTTTAATAATTTTCATAATTTTCTTTGCTTTGGTTTATTTTATGTTGGAGTCAAATGGATTTATTTTATGTTGCATGTAATATGAAACTTTTTTAATTTTCAAGGATGTATAATGCTATGAAATGATTTATCTTAACAGTGTACAGGAAATATAGAGATAAAACTAATTACAAAGATGAGGACAGTCTAGATTTATGAAGTTCTCATTTCTGTCTATCCTTTGTTTTTGAGTTGTAGCTGAATTTTGAAAACTTAGTGCTCAAAAGAAAAAACCAAATTGAGGTTACTTAATTGTCATAAATGAAGGAGGATTGATATAAATGTCCCCTAGTTTCCACCTGTGAAGAGAGGCATTAATTTTCCTAGAACAGTCCACTTCTGGAGTATTACACAACTGTAGTAAGATCCCTGGTGTTGTAGTAAGACGGTACTTTTATTATAAACCATGGTTTTAAGTCTTAGTTTTTCTGTTTAATCTTAACTGGTTTAATTAGAATACACGTTGTTAGTGGGGAATTCTGTTTTTCAAAACCAAATAAAAACATTGTACATGTTTTGAGCTAGAGATTTTACTTTTTTGGACTTGAGACTTTTGGGTTTTTTTGCTTAAGAATTATCAGGGTGCTTTCACTGTGTGCTTTTTAATGTTTGTTTTTAATTTGGGGGACTTTTCGGTACTGTGTCTATCATTACTGCTTCACCATTTACAATACTTCATTGAGACAGTGCCATTGCAAAGCTCTCAAGACAATGTCAATGCAGGTCTTAAAAGATGCTCACCCCTCTTCGGTGGTATTTTATATCTGTTTTAAAGGTCTGAATATTGCCCTTCGGATTCCCTATTTTTTCTTTTACACCAAAGTTTTTCAAGGCTCAACATTGCAACCAGTATCTTTTTTTTTTTTTTTTTTAAACTGCTGCTGCTACTGAATGGTGTCAAGTGATCAGTATTCAGCCATATAAGCTTCCTCTTTCCATCACCACCTTTTCTTGGAGCTGAAAACTATTGGAAATTATACTAGCTCCAGGATTGTTACTTTCCATACGGTAGTCCTGGACCAGTGCCCAAAGAGCATTACACTGAAGAGCCAATGATCACTTTTAAAGTTTGGCATCTCCCAAATCATCAGGGCCAGAAGCAAACTATATACATTATGGGGCATCTGGGAATATCCTCTTTTCATTGGTATATTATGTTTGTGTCTAGATTTACTGTCCTCTCTTCTCATTCCTTCCAACTTTTTTAACCTGGTAGTTTTAAACATTAGCTCTGCAAAGGAAAACTAGACCTAGAAACAAATGCCGTAGTTTTCTTCCTATATAAAAAGCCGTGGAACCCAAGCTTGAAATGAAAGACAGCTTTAAAATTTAAGAGATGAGAATACAATAACACATAGGCACAAGGATGCAGACATCAAAGTCAAAATATAGCACTTGGCTATTAACTTATGTAGTACACTTAATGCCATATATATATATATATATA
>NW_005842056.1:921732-939564 GCF_000455745.1 Alligator sinensis
CAAACACATAATTATACTACTTTCCAAAATTCTAGATTTAATAGAGACATCTTAAACAGGGCACTTTGAGTGAGTAGTCTAACACTCTTGGATTTGCCTATTAAGAAATGTTTTATAAATCTACAAAAACATTACATAAGTCACATAGCTATCTTATCAAATTTGGGGGATTTAGCAAAACGTAATGATCAAGTTTTGGTGCTCGTGGTGGATGGTACTTGATGGATGGGGCTCAGTGAGTTGGGAACCTTGTTGGTCATGTGCATGGCCTAATGTCTCCTGTAGTGCATCTGCATGCTCCTCAGAAGAAAATGTCTTAATTAATTGACTTCTGTGCTTCATTAATGGATGTACATTAATGAGTTCATCTTCACGATAGTCGAGTGATACAGGAAAGTGTCAGTTTGTGAACACGTCACTACAGCCTGAATTGTAATATCCTCACACACAAGGGCAGAGATTAAGTTTCATAAGAAACCTTAATTTTTGAGAGTTCCTATATATAACTTAGACCTCCACTGCCAGTATACCTATAAGTTAATCAGCCATATAAGGTCATTCATATTTTCATTTTAGAAATCAGATTTTAATTAATTGGTTTTGGTCGTTCAGTGACTATCTAGGAAGGCAAACTGTTTTGGTGGGTGGGTGGGTGGGTGGGTGGATGGTTGTTTTTTTTCCTCTTCTGAAGACCAAATTGGGTTATGTAGAGCTTGCAGACGCAGTGGAGTCCTGGGAAGCCTGTTATCTGGGCTAACAGTGGCAGGGAACCTGCAGTTCAGAATGGCCTTGTTTCCTGGATTTCTTTCATTTTAATTCTTCCAAAGCAGGAGAGCTGGACTCTTTCTCTCTGTGGGCCAGATGAGTGGGGCGGGACTTATCCGCAGGCTGGATTTGAGCCCTGTGCACCAGGATCAAGCACTGGAGCCTTGCACTGTCCCTTCTTTGCCCTGAGCACTGCGGGGAAACTCTAGGGCCCCGCACTGCCCCCTCCAGCCCCCATGTGTCAGGACTGAGCCCCGAGGGTTTGGCACTGTTCCTGCCTCCCGGGTATTGTGCCCCAGGGACCTGGCACTGCCCCTTCTGCACCAGCATGCTGGGATTGGGCCCTGGGGACATTGCCAGCCCCTCCCACAGGGAGTTATTCCCCAGGGGCCTGGCACCACCCCAGTGCACAGGGATTGGGGCCTGGCACCACTGCCACCTTGCCCTCCGTGCTGGGATGAGGCACCCAATTAAGCTCATAGAATCAGAAAGTGAGGGTTGGGAGGGACCACAGGAGGTCACATCTAGTCCAGCCCCTGCTCAAAGCAGGACCAGCCCCAACTAGATCATCCCAGACTGAGGTCCAGAAATTTGGTAAGGAGCTATGCTACCACTCTCCCACAGCCAAATTTCCAGATGCATGGGCAGCCCAGAGGGCCTGGGCCTGTAGGCTATATCTCACCTATGGGCTGGAGATTGGGCACCCCGCTTCGAATGTATTACTTCCTAAATAATAAAACATAACCATAGTGATTTTTTTTTTTTGGATTTTTTTTTTTTTAATGAAAGCACTGACGAGTCGGAAGTGCTGACTGTATGGCTGCTATAGAAGTCAAAGTATTGTATCTTTCTACCTAGAAAAAAAATATCCCTCCTCTTCATCCCTTGATGCCCCCTCCTCCCCCCCGAGGAAATAAAGTCAGGCTTGTTAATGTGTTTATTAGAATTGATCATCTACATTTGAACAGAAATTGGTTTTGCTGGTGGGCAAGTAAATACCGAGTTTAAATCGGCATTTTTTTTGCATCTTATTTGTTTTTTGGGGGGGAACTGCTCAAAGAGAGACTGCTCACCATGCTGCCTCTGTGCATGACCAAGAAGTAAAGTGCAGGGAGCGTGAAGAGGAAAGGAACACACATTGCACTGTACGGCAGACAGGATGTGAAGTGTAGTGAAAGACCCCTTTAACCTTGATGTTTTCTGGGGGTTTAGAGTTTGTTTTATATAGTGAATTCTTGAAGACTTGGTGTTTGCCAGTTGTTTATACTTCAAATAGAAAACAGGATTTCCTGCTTGCTGTAACAGAAAATGCAGTATTTCTTCAACTGACTTGAAACTCGTGGGCAGTAGTTGCTTCTAGAAAACAATTGCGCCAGCCAGCAATCAGGAAACCTGCACAGGATACTAAAGCCCTGACCACTGACTACTTCCACAGTCTAAAAAGCTACAGTACCTGCAGTAACCTGCATCTACAGGAAATGTGGATCTTTGGTAACACAACTGACTCATTTGAGTATTTATGTTTCTTCTCACTTAAAACATCTGATCCACAGTTTCCGCATGGTGGTATCTGAGATATCATAATTGGCTTTTTCTACTCAGTTCTGGAGAAATAGCACAGTCCAGATTCTGCTGTGTAGTGAGTGAATTGCTGTGTTATGTGCTGTATTTACTAAAATGTTTATGAAAATTTAGTTAAACTGGTAAAGAACATGAGCTCTTAAAATATTTAATATTTCAATTTTATCTTCATTTAAGGATAACTTGGATAGAATTCTATTAATCATGAACCTTCCTGAATATTTCTCCCGTTCCCTCTTATTCAATCTATTATGAATAGATTTTAACTTTCGATAGTGCATAAATTATTTTTTTTCCTTTGTGATCTTTGATTTTAACTTTGCTACACTTAATGTGAAAATGACTCCTATTAGAAGATTTGGGCATCTGCATAAATGAGTTATGGCTGCATAGGAGTATTCTTTATATTCTTTAAATCACATCCTCACATTACATTCCCAATCAAGAGATTTACTTCATGCAGAAATTGTGAAGCCTTATCTTTTTCATTCATGTTTCAACCCAACCCTTTAGTGCTGGAGGAATAAAAAGTCTTCATGTGTTCTCTCGCAACACAGAAATAGAATTCAATATGGAGAACAAATGAATTGAGAACCAGAGTAGTTGCTTTATTTCTTCTAATCCCCAGACATGCAAATTATTGACAGAATTTAGTGTGTAGCTTTGGTCACTTCAGGCTTTTCACTTTTAATGCATGATGAGATTTAAATCAAATATAGCTGCAACTCAGGTGGCTCTTCCACTGACTCATAACGAAGGCGGGTAAATTTATGCTGTGATTGTGGCTCTTGAAGATAAAGGAGAATGCTGTGTAGAGGAAGTGTGTTGGACCGTAAGAACAATGAGAATGCGTAGTGGAGACAGGCTTGAACCCCTCATCATAGACTGACTCTGGAGAACAGAGCTCCAAATTGGTGAGAAAGGGAGCCCAGTATTTGCTGGCCAGGAGGGACAGGGCATTGGTCACAAGCTGTCTCTGGCAGGGCACTGAACCTGTCTTTGCCAGCTGTAAAATGAGAAAAGAAAACTTTTTCCCTACTCTGCCTTGTCTGTTGAGATCAGTGGTTCTCAGCCTTTTTTAGTTTTGAGGCATCCTATTTAACTTTTTTCTGAATTCAGCACCAGCTGAGAACCACTGCTGTACTGCCTTGGGTTACTTCTGTGGTCCTTGATCCTGATGCTGTCGCTGCCACTGCCACCAAGTGGATCTGCTCTGTGAGCTTCATGCAAAACTAGATCTGGAAGCCAGATCACCCACTCCTGCCTCAGTCCTTCCTGCTCCAACCCTGCATGTTCCTCCCAGAAATAGGTGCTTGGGGTGATTCCACCAAGCAGTGAGACTGCAGCCTGGAGATTTATCTGTTTCCTGTGTTTGTCCGAGTTGTCGCCACCACCAGGTAGAACTGTCCTGCCTGTTTGTTTCCAGAAGGCGCATGCAGGGCTGGACCAGGAAGGGTTGAAGCAAGAGCAGATGCTCCCACCGGCATTAGGTTTGCCTTGTAAGGTTTTTTTAGTTTATCGTTATGCTTATTAGGTAAACCTAACGCAGGTAGGAGTCCCTTTGTCACAAACTCCCAGTGTTTAACAGATAGACCTTAGGCTGGCAGGAGTGTCTGCTCTTGCCACAGCCACTTTCTGATCTGGCTCTACTCGAGGCACTTAGGGTAGTGTTACCTAGCTGTGAACATCCCCCTGAAAGTGTCTCATGGCACCCTGGTTGTGAATCACTCATTTACATTAAGTGTTTTTGTTAAGAGGTAGGGTCCAGATCGAGAAAAATATGCAGGTGCCAAACTTTCATTTAATTTTTTTCAGTGGAACTTAAGTACCTAAATATCTTTCTGGTATACTATGTTAGTGCACTGTTTTGCTAATAAAGGAACCTATTTTAGTTGAGGCTGTAGGTACTGCTGTAATGCAGATAATAAAGAAAAGGCGTGAATCTTGACCCCAACAGTAAAAGCCTCAAGCGGACCTTATGTTTGGGTATTGGATCATACCTGGCATACAAAATCTCCTCTGTCTAGAGCTGTATGCATGCTACAAACCTCATCAGCTACAGTACAATTTTATTTCTTGTAGATCAGTTTTAGACGGGCACTGAGGGAAATTGAGCTAAGGAACAAACGAGACTTGAAGGCAAGCGTTTTATAAATAAGGGTTTGGACAGGCATACATGTAACATATTTAAAAAGGTAGAATTTGAAGCGTTTTAATTTGTAGTGTGCAGATTAAAAACTGCCTCCCAGCCAACGTGTCACTCTGAAGCACTCTAGAGTTTCTCCCTGTTTTTTGTATAGTGACATTTATATATGGCTCAAGCTAATTTGTAGTTCAGTTAAACTCCTTAAAGTGCTTGAAACATTTGTCTGTTCGTGCCTTGTGTCTCAGGAAACTCTCAGTGACTTCTGTGGCATAAGTTGGACCAACAATGAATGCTCCCATCTCCCTCTTCCCCCTGTGCCCACTGCCCCCAAGAGCATTATGTATCTGAGGATTTTATAGTAGTAATTTCAAATTCTTAACAGTATTTGAGAAGCTAATTGATTGAAAGCAACACTTGCTAGGGTTAAATTTACATACATTTATCAAATGGGGGTTTATTACAGAGGTAACAAGTATTTTGAAGTTCACATTTTAGCATGTCATGACCTGTCATTTGACTTGTCTTGAGAATTTTTTTATTTATCCATTTGTTGAGTCAACACACGCAGTTAATGTGAACCTGGGAATCTTTCCTCCGTTCATGGGATGCACTGAATATTTAAGTGCACAGACAGGAAAAGTGTACAGTATTGAGAGAAAGTACTTTCAGATTTCTAACTGATGGTTTATAGTAAGAGTTTTGTCTTTAAGAATTATGGTAAATATATTGTGACAGCTGAAATAAAACAGTGATAAACTACAGAATACTCTTCTCCGGCTGCAACCCTGTACACAGCAGTAATCTTATACAGCTAGCTGACCCTAGTACAGTTTACAGTAGTGACCTCGGGTCTCTCAGGCTACTGCCGTAAAAGGCAACAAGAAGGTGCTTCACAAAGTGTCTCAAAAATATGTATGCACACATGCATCGCTCTTCTGCTCAACATTATGAGTCCCTGAATGTCAGTGGATGGATGTTTTGAACGCTTATAGCAGCGTATATTGTAAGTTAACCTTTTTGCTTTCTAAGGAAGCAAAAAATGACACTGTTGATCAGTTTGCCTTTCTGGTCCTGATAATTAAAATGTGTATACGTGTTAGAAAGACCTTATGTTTTTGCATTCAGTTATACCAAAATAGAGCTAAAGATACAAGTATTAAGAGTTTCACACCTGAAAAACTTTACTGTGTAGATGGGCCCTGTACACACTAGAGGAAGGATGAAGTACAGGCAGTCCTCAACTTGCAATGTTTCGAGTTGCAACGTTTTGCACTTACGAAGTTTATAAATTGACACCCTGTTTCAACTTTGTGATGTCAGCTTGGACGTTACAACGCTTGATCCGATGCGCCACCATGCTAGCGAACAAGTTCGCTGCATTGCCCTTCTCCCTGGAGAACATCTGTCCAAACTTCCTTGCACACTTCCTTTAAGAAAGCAGCCAAGCCTCCAGAAAAACCTGCAGCTGAGACTTCTGGGAAGACTCCAGCCAAGAGCCCTTCAAAAAGTCCAACAAAGTCCCCTCCAAAGAAGTCCTTCCAAATCAATATGATTGCTGTTTACAATATAAACACATTAATGTAGCTATATTACGCATCTATAATTGATTGAGTACAAAATTCTGGGTTATTTTTGGTGAAAACAGGGTATCGGGCCTTGGTTCAGGAACCAATCCCCCATTTATAACATTGTTTCCTATGGGAAAATCAGTTCCGAGTTGCAACGTTTCGACTGAAGATGCGGTTTTCAGGAACCAATTGTGTCGTAAGTCTGAGGACTGCCTGTACTGGGACTTTGCCTCATCCTGGTAAAAATCATTGTATTTTTAGCCCTCACTTGTGGATTTTTTGAAACTCGTTGCCATGTCTGGTTCCTAACATACTGAGTGGCTTTATACACTTGACCTGAAAATTCCTTTGCTTTCAGAACTAGCCCCTTTCTTTCATTAAAAGTTTCCCTTAGGAGAGTGGCAGCATATTAATGTCTGAATTCCAGTAAGCATTCAAGTGAATGCTTTCCTTCTCTTCCAGTATTTTCAGACTTGGGAAACAAGTGATGACAACTGGTATCAGGTGGGGATTGGGCTGCTAATTTATCTCCCTCCTACCCCAGTCATCTATCCCAGCTGCATTTTATATTCCTCAAGATATGGGTACCATTCACAGACTGTTCTGGGGAGAAGTTTTATGGAATTCCCCAGTACAGTTTAGGAAGCATTGTACTTTTATGATTGGTACTGGACTCTAGCAAAACTGCATTTGACAGATTGGGTACAGTCTTATTCTTTTGATTCTGATCATCTAATCCATGTAAAGGCATGGATATTTTGGGAGATCCATGCTGGAAATGACAATCCACACAGTCTCATTTGACTTTAAAATTGGGACTCATCTTTCAGTTCCTTCATCTCAGCATGCATCATGGCAAATGGAAGTGTTGATTTCTGTAAGCATCACAGCCACCCCTGCCTGTGGAGAGAAATGTATGCTTCCAATTGTTGCATTGGAGCCTGAGATGGAAAGCAGGATACAGGTTGCAACTATCTCCTGCTTATTTTGAGGCATAAGAAAATGAGCTGTTGGAGATGGTGAGTCATCTTATTAACTGTCCCATTTTCACCACTGTCTAGCAGCAAATTGTTTTGCTATGTTCATTTGTATTTGCTTAAACTCATCTCCAAACTGTTTCTCTTCATTAAAGAAACAAATACAGAAATTCATGTGTGTGCGTGTGTGTATTGCATGCGCCTTTAATTTTCAGCTGTGTTCAACTGATATAAAAAACAAAAAAACCAAGAGCTTGCCCAACTTTGACTTGTGTGTTTGTGACCTCCTTATGCCCAGAGCTACTATAGTAGTGCTGGCAGTTTGTACCTTTGGTTAATACTTGAAATATTTACATTTTCAATGTGTTTTTTTTTTTTCCTTAGCCACCAGCTAAATACCTCCTGCCAGAATTGACAGCATCGGACTATGGGAAGAAATGTGTGGTCATTGATTTAGATGAAACATTAGTGCACAGCTCATTTAAGGTAAAATAAATTCTGAAGTGGACTTTGAGACTTGATTGTATGAATGTTAGTGATCATTTTAGAGAGAGTAATCTTCAAGCTATTAACTTACAAGCCAACCAAAAATGTTCTGATAATTAGATCAGCTCCTTAATTGAATGTTGACCTCTCGTTGTCCAAAAAAGTTGTTCGGTTAAGACACTTTGTTTGCTTTTTCTAATTGACAAGCTTAGACGGTACCTTTTGAGTCATCTTTGATTCCATGCATTGTTGCAAGACAGTTTTCATAGGACAGAGACAAATGACATTTATTGTGCTTCACACAACTTCAAAATGCTGTAAAAATTGAGTGGAGAGATGACTCACAAAGCTGTTGCACTACAGATTTGTCTTAAACTGTTACAAAAAGAATGACCCTGCATAACTCTGAAGTGCTTCACAGTGACGCTTTATCTGGGAGGCAGCTGTATATCTGTGTGCTGCTGAAGACCAAACAAAACTCTTCAAAAATCAGATGTAATTGTAAGCATTTTATATGTCTGTCTGTACCAGAATTACTTTTCTCATTCCCAGTAAACCCATTGTCTAATGTGTTTTTTCAAAAGATGATGATTATACTGCCTCTTTTGGCAGTTTTACCATTATTTCCTTGATTTGCCCTAATTTTGGTTGGTCAAAAACCTTGCTAAAGAAAGGGCTTCTGATTTATGAGCGAGTTCTCTAACATAAGAAGATAAGACAAGACCTGTATCTCAGTCCTACCTTAGTAGTTGTTGAACTGTTCCAGTAGGGGTCAGAGTTTAACACATGTAGGACTGCGTCTGAAACGTGAATGCTGCTGCAGTTACAGAATCATAGAAAAGTAGGGCTGGAAGGGACCTTTAGAGGCCATCTAGTTTGACCCCGTGCCTGAGGCAGGATCATCCCCATCCAAACCACCCTAAACAAATCTATTGTCTGGCCTGTCACTAAAACTACACAATCAACCCTGCCACACAACCACAAAGCATAGGGCTATAACCTGCAAAAGGTAAAGCCAAGAGCATAATGGTGGCCAACGTTCTGCTGCTTCAACAGTTGTTCAAATAAGCTTGAGCGTTACCAGGTAGAGCGTTACACCCCCCACTAGAGGAATGCAAAAGCCCCCACCATCCCTAGCAGTCTGACCGTGGGGTAAAATTCCTTCCTGACCCCAAATGTGGTGATCAGTCTGGCCCTGAGCAGAAGAGCAAGAACCTGTAGCCAGGAACCTCTGGGTTTTATTCCCAGCAAAAGCATTAGCACACCCCAATCAAAATCCTCTCCCTTGACTAAAGCCAACATTCAATGCTTCTAAGGAAAGTGGGGGAGGGGGAAAAAAACCCTGACACAGCAAACGAGCCTCGTGCTTTATCTGTATTCTTGCTTTGTGAATCTCCAAGTTTTCATAATCATCTCATTTTATACACTGGTAAATAAACAGTGTTAGTGCTTCTCCTTCCAGCAGCAGCTCCAACTTACCACCAACATTATAATGCTTCTTATTTTGGTTTTAATATGTATTTCACTGCAAATATAAATACCATGTTTTAATCCTAGTAAGCATTCTATTGCCAAAGCATTTGAACATTTAAATCCCATTTCATTTAGTGGTCAGCATCTGGAAACCAATTTTCTTGGTTGACTTTTAAAAAGACCTTTTATGGCTATATTGTAATAAATATTACTGTGATGCAAAGTCAGGCTGAAGCTGTGAAATGTTTTGCCTTCCACACTGTGGCAATTTTATTCACTTCATAATTGAGTCTAAAGATGTAACAGACTCAAGTACCAAACCCCTGTTATTCTGTAGCCACTTCTGAATTTATACTTGAGAAATGTCTTAAGTGTTATACCAGCATTATACCTTCAGTTTGACTGAAGAAACAATTGCAGCTTTTTGTTCGTCTGGCACATTATTTAGAGAGAGAACTCAGAATAGGTGGGGGGGGGGAATGGAAAGAACAGTCTTCAAGGAAGGTTACCATATCCACAAAAATAGCAGAGAATCAGTCTCAAATTGGTATTGAGTATTTAACTGAGTGCTCTGAGTGGCCTTGAGTTGTGAAGTTATGGTTCTTTAATGAGAAGAAGATGTGAATATCTTGACATCGTGTTACTAAATTAATTTGAAAATGTATTTTCTCAAATCATTTCAGTTCTGTTTATTTTATAGTCCAATGCCCTTTTGCAGAGTGGAAGATTGCACATACATGTACTTCAAAGATTCTTTGTTCCACTGCACTTATCTTCAAAGTTTTTATTGTGTTAAATTTCTTCTAGATGAACAGGATTGCAGAGTATTTGGGCAGGAGAGGGAGAGAAGAGCATTACAAAATGGCAGCAGAGTAAATTCCCATCACGTGGCAATGGAAGCAAATAATACATAAATAAAGCAGGAAGATGCTTGTTTTTCTCCCCATCCTAAGTAAAGTAAATCAGGCACTGAAGTATCTGAATTCCCCCAAATTTTTTTCAATCTGACTAAAGTGTATTATTCTATCTGTACTCTGGAGCATTTGTTTTAAATTAAAAAAGGCAACTTTCCCTATTCTATACCCAGCTCTTTTATGCTCAGTGGGCTCATCTACACGTGATATTAATGAGCCTGAATAAACTCTGGTGTTTATTGCTCCCAAGTGCAGCATTTACACTTATGCCTGGGACTGAAGTACACTGAGCCGGCGTGGTTCAGCCTGGGGGTCAACCTACAAACCCAGAGCTGCTCGGCCCTGGCTCAGCATGCTGTGGAAGTGCTGACTGGGGCATGAGGGTGCTACAGTGCAGGGCTACCAGCAGGCAGCCCCACACTGTAAGATCCGTTTGCCTCAGCCAGTCCCAGTCACCATCTACACGTGCATTGTGGTGCACTAAACTCCACTGCAGGGTAGTACTTGTGTCAGGCAGTACTATCCTACAGTGGAGTTAATTAGTTTACTGCGACCTAATAACACTGCATGTGTAGATGGTGATGCTTTACTGCAGAACTAAGTAGTCAACTCCGCAGTAACACGTACGTGTATTCACGTGGGTCCCGCTGTAAATGTGTCTGCCTTTCATGCCAAAGTCCAGAGTCTTTCAGTGTCTATTGGAAGTGATGTTTGTGTTTCCCCACTTCTTCCCGAACTTAGAGCTATAGTCATGGAGGAATAGGGCTGGAAGGGACCTCCGGAGGCCATTTAATCCAGTCCCCTGTCTGAGGCAGGATCATGCCTATCCAAACCATCCCATGCAACCATAAAACTTGAGGATATAAAGATCTTAGAACAGTCTCAATTGCCACTGAGTTCCTTTTGCCTAAGCAACAAGGTATCTTTAGTGTCTGCCTGCATCCCCACTTTCCCTCATATAATTAGGAGTAGCTGCTTTTGTTGTACTAAGGGTTATTTTAGTTGGTAGAGCTTTTGTGGGAGAGGGAAAGAAAGTAAGCAAGAATTTTTTTGGCCCTCCCTTTTTCATAGTGAGGTTTACTTCTAGCTGAATCTTGGGCCCTGGTTTTAAGATCTTCCCCAGTTTTGAAATCACGTGTTTAGCACAGCTCACTAAAATTTATTTTACTTAGGGTAATTGCACATAATGGATAAACATGCAATATGCACACCTTTAAGATTTTTATTTGCTTTGAAAACTTGTGTGCTAGGAGGTTTGTCAGGCATGTATCTTTATTCTGAAGATCCCCCTCAAGAGAAACTCAGTCTATTGAAGCCGGTGTTTTATTGTGTTTTTGGTTTCAATACTAAAAGGTCCTCTCTGAGACCTCTTGTTGATCAAAAACAGATAGAACCTTCACTTCTTTTCTGCTTTGCGTGGGTCAGGTGGACTGCCTCCGCAGAGGCTGCTTGGCATCAGTCAACATATTTAGTAAATGACCAAAAAACTCTGAATTGCATAAGTCTGACATTCTGAGGCCAGTTTCTTCTAGGCCATGCTGGCATCCTGCATCTATGCCAACTTTGAGCCCGTTTCAAATCTCAGTACTGCACAAGCAGTCTTCAGTAGGTAGCACTGATTCAGTAGTGACTGATTCATTAGGTTTTGGTGCTGTAGGGTGTGTGTAGATGAAACGGGGGCCCTAAATTGAAGTGGTGGGTTTTTGAAAACACCACTTCAATTTAAGGCCCTTTAAACCCCCGTGTCGTGCACACACCTGAACTTACCTGCCTCTCCGGCAGCGGGGAGGGGAGGGTGGGCTGCCAGCAGGTGGAGTGGTCCCTGGGCTGTGGGGGTGGGGCTGGTGCTTCCCTCTGTGACAGTGGTGGACCCCTCCCCCTGCAGGTGGCACCCAGCTCAGGTGGTCCCGGGGGGCACCGCCGCTGTGGAGGGAAGTACCAGGCCCCCACTCAGCTGAGGCAGGCAGGCTCCAAGGAGGGGAGGAAAAATCAGGCTCACCGCTTTTTTTTATTTTTATTTTTTCTTGGGCAGAGCGTGCCTTCCCAGACTGCTGCCAGGCTGCCTGCAGGGCTTCCTGCAGAGCCCCTGAGCTGCACAGAGCCCCTTGCTTTGCTCCGCGGCTGTAGGGCAGCAAATTAAACTCCTTGGAGGAGTCTTAGTTTCCTGCGTCACAAGTCATTTAAGGCACGTTACACTGCAGAATCTGCTACAGTGGCTGGAATTGCTGTGCAATACGCCGCCAACACGGGCAAACACCAACACCATTAAAGCAGTGCAAAAGCATTTTAACCCGCCCCTTGTTTTGTCTACACACGGCCGTAGACTACAGTGTCCGTGGTACAGCACTTTTAGCGAACAACCAGGTACTACCAAGTTCTCTGCTTCAGGACCAACAAGATCTTTACCAACTGTATCGGTGCCATCCCTTGAAGTTTGGTAGTCTACTTTTGAAGTTCTGCAGACATGGCTATTGCTTCAGAACCAGACTTCTTTGCTAGACTCTTCACTTTCCATGAGTTTCCACGTCTCTGGTACCAGTCCAGAAGATTGCTTCAGTCCTTACCTAAAATTTTGACCATCTCAAAGAGAGAGTTCCTTTGATACTTTGAAAAGATGCTGGTATATGGTATTCCTTCTCCAGAGCACCACTAAGATCTTCAAGGATGTTTTAATAAAATGTTCATTTTTTACTTGGGGTCATATGACCTTGCCAGGAAAGGCAAGTAGCCGAGAACCTGCAGGCGAATTTTGTCAAACCCCTTGCTCCAGCCACAGCAACATCTAAGATCTTCTCCATTTTGCAGTGCCAGGGGCTGCAGTTATCTCTGACCAGTGAATTATGAAGGTTACGTTGCTGATTTGGTCAGTCCAGTTCCTGTCTGTTAATTCCAGTCACTCGCCACTAGAATTAGAAGTCCAATGAAGGTGGTGTATCCAGACTTCGGTGGCCAAGAGTTCTGGTCTCATTATTTTCTCATTTAAAAAAAAAAAGAGAGAGAGAGAAGTGGGATCCCATTTTGGACCTCTGATGCCTTGTCACCATAGGTTAATTTAGCAGTTCCCAAACTGTGGGTTGCAACCCCAAATGGGGTCACAACATCAGCGGATGGGGTCACAGGGGAGAGCGGCCATGTTGCATAAATGGGGTCATGCTGAGGACAAGTTTGGGAACTTACGGAGTTCTTTGTCATCCTGGGCCTTAAGACAGGCAGGAACAAAGCCATCTGGCCCCCTTTCAGCCTGTGGACTATATAGGAGGACGTCTGAATTCTGCTTTGGCTAGGGCATTACTGTTTCAGTGCAGATTTTTTTCTGAAATAACTCATTTCAGTCAGTCCAGTCCCAAAAAAAGACCTCAGTGAACATTTACCTTCAGCTTATTGCATCCTGCAAGCATGTCTTTATGACTCTCTATAGGATACTCCTCTTCTGCCCCTTTCAGGAGATGGTTAAGGTTGGTTTATCATCCAAGCAGATGCATTAGACGCGCATAAGAGAGGTTCCTCCAAAGAGGCTTCTCTTCGTTGGTGGACAGATTCCCCGTTGCCCTTCAGTTATCGGGAAATTTGGTATCCTCAGTTTTCTCCCACCAGATTGTAATAAATATCTGAACAAGCATAATGTGTTCATCCAGGGAAACTTGAGATCCACAGTCTGAGGTACCCTGAAAATTAAATGTGTATGAAAGTGTGTGTTGGAGTTGAGAGCCACTTGTCTAGTTTTTAGTGTAATCTGGCCCACACCCCAGAATATTGCCATGCAGGTCTGAATGGAAAATACAGTGGCAATATGTTAAGTAAAATATGGAAGGGTTGGAAGATTTTTCTCTTATTCCACAAAAGTATTCTTTGTGTGATGGGGCATCACTGTCATATCAACTTGTTGGCTTTCAGTCTGGCAAGAATTTAGCACAGTTTAGCAAGCCACTTGTATAGGAAACCCTCCATCTCTTACAAATCGGTGTTAGGGCTCAACTGTATTTCCAGTACTTGGATGGAAGGGATCTTTTTGGCACAGATGCCAAGAATTTCCTATATTTTGCTTTCAGAAAAGAATGCATCTGAGATCTGTCAGGCATTTCTGATTCAGTGGGATCAAAACCCAGTGTGTTCCTTTCCTCAGTTCTTCATTTGCAGAATACTCAGGAAAATTCATATGAATACAACTCAAGGGGTGCGTCTATACAAGATGCTTAATGAACATTAGACTAATTCTACTGTGCATTAGCACATCTGGCAAAAACCATGATAATGCTCAGGAGAATTAGTCTAATGCGCATTAAGAGTTGCATAAAAAGCGTTCATCTATACTAATGCGCAGTAGCAGCACATACGGTGCATTAAGTTAGTGCCTATTATTTTAGGCCGCCTATACATGAGTGCAGAGGCTGCTCCAAAGTGCTAGAATTCCAGTTCATTGGAGCAGACTCAATCAAGTCTGCTGGCACATGGCAATTGCCAATCCTGTGCTTAAAAATGGTGGTGGGGGCACTTGAACCAAAGCTCATTCAATGAGACACCATTTTTAAGCATGGGAGCACTGATACAGGAGATGCAGGAGCACATTAATTAGAGTGACTCTCGGAGCTGCTCTAATTAAGGCACCGCTCCACCCCCAGAGTAGGTGTAAAACTGCCCACAGGTACAAAATTTTAATGCGCCATAATTACAGCAAATTAATTAACTTGTAGAAACGCCTAAGCACTATTTTTAATAGCACCTGCTTAGGTTCATTTTCTGATTGAGAAATACATTGTCTGTCCACTTTGCTTCTGAACCTGTGACATTTTCCAGGACTGAGTGTTGCACTTAACACCCAGAAACTGTTAGTAGACTCTAGCTAATTGATTTCATTTGAGGAGCTGTTCTTCAACTGTTCAGGAAGTCTTCATATCAGCATAGCTCCTACAAAACCTGAATGGGAGCATTTTTTAATAGTCTAACCAGAGATGTATCCAGCAAGAGGACCCTTTGGCCAGACCCAGACATGCAGGCGTGTGCAGTTTGTGCACCACAAACTTTGTGGTGCCACAAACCACCTCCCTGGCATGTTAAAACATGTCCCTAGTAGCAGATTTGCAAATCTAAAAAGCCTGGTAGCAAAACAAAAACTGCCGCAAAAAAGGTGTAGTGCATGGCACAGAAGCATCCTTACAAAGCCTTGTCCTCCTGGGAGATGCTCTGACTGGCAGCCAGAGCATCTCCCCTCCTCTAGTTCTGCCCCAGCTCCTCCAGTCTGCTGGGAACCAGGAGGAGTGGAGAAACGGTAGTTTCCCCAAGTGGGGCATTTTGCCCCACACCAAAGCACACATGCAGAGGCATATACAACTGCAAAAAGTGGAAACGCGCCCTTTTTGTCTCAAATTAGGACAGTTTCCTTGAAATATTTCGGTCATCAGGCTCTCTTCTTTTCTTTTGGTTTCTCTTTTCTTAAAACTAGTTGGCGACTCTTTTCATATCTCACTCTGATTATTTGGGGGGAAGGGTCCCCATCACCATCCTGATTCCTGGTTTTTAGAGTGCCTCTTATTTGTTCCCCCAGATCGGGATCCTTTCTCTTCTTGGGACATGAATGTGGTTTAAAGTCTTGAATTGGACCCTCCTTTGAAACTATTATCACATCCTGCATGTCATCTTTCTATAAAGACAGAGTTTTTAAACAGCCATTGCTTTGTTTGTTTAGGGTGAGTGAGTCGCAGGCTTTCATGTCTGCACCTCTTAATATAATTTCCATAAAGCTGGAGTTATGCTGAAACCTGCCAAATTTTGTTTCAGAGTTCCATTCAGACCACTTTATCCGCTTACCTGTGATTTTTTTTTTTTCCCCCCCAAGTCATTGGACTCTTCATTGTCATTCTTGCACTGTACGCGGCACAGTCTCGTTGGAGCGGCAGCCAGACCACACACGGTAACCTCTCCAGTTAGACTGCACCACGTGCGGTGCCCACTCCAGCAGGTCCAGGACTTATGTTGCATGCAGTGCTCAGACATCTAGCCCCACACCACTCATCTAACCCTTGGGGCTAGACAGGTTTGACACCCTTTCTTCAGAGGGTATGGACAGATATACATATAAGAGTTTCAAAAATCTTCCCTTTTTTGAAGGATCTTTAATCTTCAGTGCTTCAATACCAGAAGGACTGACAACTGCCACCCAGTTTACAGGGTCACTGTGAAATGCCTCAGAGTTTTCCCATTTCATCCAGGGTCATTTCTGATGGTTTGTAGCACTATAGCACTGTCTCATCATCCTACTCCATTTTTATAGCACTTTAAAGTTGTTTAAAGGGCTATAGATTTTAGGTTGGTCCATGTTCAGAGTTAACTACTAGTCACTTGCTTAGAGTGAAATATGTGTGGACCAGTGCTTGAAAAAGAGCACTTTAGAGGAGGAGTCACATCCAACATGCAAAAAGGTTTGTTTCCAGCCCAGGAAAGTCCAACCTGGGCTGAGGCAGCATGGGAGGGTCAGGTGGCACACAGCTCCATCGTGCTGCCCATCCCTTCTGCAGCATCTTCCTCCACAGCTCTCTCTACTGCTCGCTTATACCTGTAGTTACCCTTACTGAAGGAGAATGGGGTGCCTGCAGTGAGAGTAAGTACAGGTGGCTTGAGCTGTGGGCAGAGCCTTGCAGCCTGCAGCAGGGGCCTGGGTCACAATTTTCTACCTACAGGGGCAAAAAATTGGCAACCCCTGCTTTAGAGTAACTGCAGCTGCTTGAGGTGCCTCTTCCCATGCAGATGTCATGATCCACCTGCTTTTCTCGGTGACATGGAATCCTCTCACTGGATGTGAGCACTGGGTTAAAAAAAACCCCAACCTGAATAGCAGTGTTGGGGCTGCTCTCCTCTTTAGGTTACGGGGTGAGGTCTGGGATCCAGAGGCATACAGGACAAAAGTACAGCCTCCCACAGCTGCTCTTGGGTAAAAGATTCCAGACATGCCTGCATGGGGTGCGTACATCTAGAGTGGGATCCACCAGCAGAAGAGAGATCCTGAAGAACTCCAGTTACCGCGATCTCTCTCTTATGCCTTAGAAATGTCCTTCTCTAATGCTAGCTAAGCTGGTTGTTTGAAACCTTGGACTGACTTCCCTGTCTCTCTCTTTCTAGCCAATTAACAACGCGGATTTCATTGTCCCTGTTGAAATTGATGGAACCATACATCAGGTAATCATCGCTGTTATGCTGTTGAACTCTGAATTTATGAAAAAATGTGAGGCCAGAAGGGACCATTAGATCTTCTAGTCTTGCTTCGTATACATCGCAGGCTATTATCTTTCTCTCAGTTGTTTCTGTGTTGAACTAAATAACTTCCTCCTAAGCGAAATAATAATAATAATAAGTAAAATAATAATAATTTTGTGGGCACATCTACACAAGATGCTAAGGCGCCATAGCGTCTGTTGGCAAAAACCATGATGCCATGGCTGTGTCACTGTAGCTAGGCGCTCTTTCATTATAGTGCGTTGGTACAGTGATGTAGCAGTCAAAAATAACTGTGCGTGGTCAGCACAGTGCAGTACAGGCTGTTACTTCTGGAAGTACTAAAGGATGGCGCAGTAACAAAGGTGCCGTACGGCCACGTGTAAACGTGCCCTGTGTGTGTAGAGCATATCGTCCTGAAAAGCATCCAGACTTCACCTGATGCAGGGTTTCTAATCAACTACTAGTCTGCCTTTAGGTGCTTCAGCACTTCTAGAAAATCTCCTGTCCCAAACTTTTAAATCATTTCTCATGGAGGCTGAGCTTCTTCAAAAATTAAATGAGGTAATGATACATTTCAAGTGGTGTCAGTGTAAGGTAATATACCTATTTCTTTACAGTGTTCTTCATTCCTTAAAGGCAGAGACTGACAGAGTCAGATGATGAGCATTGAAAAATTGAATTTTTTTTTGTTTGTAAAAACGTGAATCAGCAGG
>NW_005842056.1:939595-948056 GCF_000455745.1 Alligator sinensis
AGCAGGAAAAATAGAACTAGAAATCCGGATGGCCCTCACCCCAGTGCACGTCTACATTTAAGTTTTGCATGTCAGGGTTCCTTGTAGTCCTCTAAGTACCCAGCAGGCTTGGGACAATATGAAAAAGATTTTCCAAAGTCATGTGATTGTTTTTGGGGGTTTTTTTGGCCTACCTCGAATTTTAAGCTCTTCCTTTCAGAAACCATACATGAACCTGCCTTTCAGGAGGTGTTGACCATCTGTTCTGTGAAAATCAAACCCATTGAAAGGCATCTCAGATAGTTCTTTGAAATTTTGATGCATTCAGCTGTGTGTCACTTCTGAAAATCTTGGCCCAAATTAACATAATGCTTAAAGGTTTCTTCCCCAGATTTTAACATTACATTTTTATACTTAAACTTGCCCCCACTCCTTACTGGACTTTTTATATCTTAATTTTTTGATGTATTGAGCTTGCGTGCTGATTAAAATATCTCCTGTTAGTTAATACCTAAAAGTTTCTTCCCCAGCCAGTCTCAAACATGACACATAACACACAAACTTGCTGCATTATACTAAATTACACTGGATTATGATAACATCTGGATCAGGACCTAATTGTACTACATGTCACACATCTTTCTAAGTAGATAGCTGTGTCCCAAAGGTCTCTCGCTCTCTGAGTGGACAGGGCTGTTATGATCTTCTGCCTCATCACAAGCTACTTCTCATTTGGTAGAGCATAGTATAAACTGATTTAACAACAGTTATTATCTGTCAGAATCTGCAATCCCTGTATTCTGACTAAAGTCTACAAGAAAGAAAACAAAGATTAAGCAATCTTCACTGGAAAGTCTGTTTATTTAATATAGGATATTAGACAAGCACTAACATGTTATGAAACTATCCTGACAGTAGATAAAGTCATAATCCACTTCGTATGAAAGTAATAGCACCTTTTCAGAGCAGAGGTTATTCAGAGCAGTATTACCAGACCTGATTTTCACCTTAAATAGGTTCCCTTAGAAGACAAGCAGAGTGTACAAGTTTTGCTGCTCTGTAATTTTCTAAACTGCCTGTTTGGAAACAACTTTTTATTGGTTTTTCTTTCTGTCAACAAAATATATTAGCATGGTTTTGTCTACAAGAAGCCTCAAATTGCTTCTCGTAAATACACAGCAATGTATAATGCACACATTATCTATTAAACTATTGTTTTTTTTTAAATTACAATCTTCAGGTGACACTGAAAGGCTAAATTAGCCTTTCTCTTGCTGGAGTAAATTGTAGCACAAATACCTAAGAGAGCACGTCCAATATAAACAGATGCTGTATCGGTCAGATAATAACACAGTCCCTTTCTCAGGTCTCTCTTTCTGGCTCTATAAAAGTAAAAAGAAAAGAAAAAAAGGATGAACTTAATTTCCTGTGCCTTACCAAATTATTTATCATAAATCTCTGCAAGATCAATGAAAAAGATGTTGTAATTCATGAAGGCTTTATAAACGTGGGTGTTTTTATAAATGAAAATGGCATACTGAGATGAGACATAGCAATGTGTAAAATTAATGCATAATTTTGGCATCATTACATAACACCTTTTTCCATGTTAATCAGTCAAGAGCCTGTTCATTAAAAATTAACATTTAATTCTAGCACCCGGAAAAAATCGTGAGTATTTTGATGGTCTTAGAAAAGATAGATTGCTTTTTTTAAAATGTGGTTCCAGCAGTTTGAAGCCTTCACACTAATGGAGGGTTCTCTGTTTTTTTACCATATAATGATTTTGGTAACTTGCTGTCCTGGCAGTTGCATAGCACCCCATTATACCCAGAAAATCCTTTGTATACAGTGCTCCTTTATTAGGGTGGTTACATAACTTTGTCTTATACTGGAACAGTTGGAGTAGATACAGCAGTTAGAAATAGCTTTATTTAGCACAGTTTGGAACTGGGTTTTTTTCCCTTATTATTATGTGAATCTAAGATGCCAGGCACTGACATGAACAAAAACTATAGCTTTTTATTGCTTGAATAATATGTCAATACAGAAAAAAATGTTTTGCATTTTTAAGCTGATGGAAACATATGTTTACTATGCTTGTTTGGGATATTGTGTGTGACCTTTTTATGCAGAACAATGTTAAATGTAATCTTTCTTTCCACGAAGGACAGTATTCCTCAGTTCTCCTGGAAAAGGCTGTTACCTGGTTCAAGTAATCCAGGATAGGCTGTATGCATTGCAGTTGGCCTATTCTCGATTACTTGCACTGGGAGACAGCCACAACAAAGAGGACCAGACACGTGAAGATACAAGAATTTGCAGTATTTTTCCGTTTCCTATCAGTAGGAAGGACCCACCCTGTGAAATGGAAGATTTAGTAGTTCAGGTTGTCTCGGTCAGACTTCTCTCTTGCATGAAGATTGTGAGGTTCCAAAATGATTTTTTTTTAAAGTGTGTACACAATTGTATTTTATTGAAATAAAGTTTGTATTTCTGCTTACAAATATTGTACTCTTCAAAGGTGACAGTGCTTCACAGTATATGGGAAGCTTTATCTATAAATCTCTAAAATACATTTAATATAGTTGAAGTAGTTAAACTTAGTAAGTTTTAAAGAAGTACTTAACTAAAACTCCTTTAAATGTTAGTTACTGAGATATGGTTAATAAAAATTGACTGTATTCCTTTAAATTTTTACCAGAATAGAGAGGTAATTAACAAGCCACTACATCCTGAAGAGTACAGATGTAGAAGAAATGAGTCTTTTTATGCCTTGAAAACAGTATATAAATCTCAGCGAAGAGCCAGGAGCCAGTTAGTCTAGAGACTTGAAGACATCATACAACAGAGAAAAAGCCAAGCCACAAATAACCATGCAGCATTGAGATTCAAGTCCAGTAGCTATTGAAGCAAAGAAAAGAATATGCTAAGTGAGAATGTGAGGAGGCAGAGAAGAAAAGAGCTGCTCTGTAATTGGAGAAAGGTTTTGTGTAAAGGAGACCAAGGGATTTTGTAGTCCAGGATACCAGTACACTTGCGGTTGCTACCAAAACCTGAAAGTGACTTCTCAAAAAACCTTCTGTAGAGAGAATCCACACCCGAAGCACTAAGGAACTTTGTCTTGGTAAATGCTGATATGCTGTTAGGAAGAAGAGATTTTTTTTTCCTATATGCCAGCAGGAAATGGTGGGGCCTTATCCAGAATTTGGAAATGGTCCTGTAGCATATACTAGGAACTTGTGCACACACAAGGCATTTAAGTAACGAAAAAGAGAAAAGTTGTTGGCCAGTGCCCAGTTGGCATGAAAAAGGGAAGACAGAAGGGAACTGAATTAGGAATGCATGATAGACCAAAAGACCTAGACCACCATCGTCATTAGATGGAGGCTGCTCCACTGTAGAGGCACTGCATAGTCCAGTTCATATTGACTACCTGCTAGCAGCCATGTGGCCACAGGACACCAGGCAAGGATTTAAAATTAAAAAAATGATTTGTTTTTTAGTCCACGTTTGTAAGCAAGTCTGTAGTGGGGCCAGGCTCCCCTGGCATGGGGACAAATATGTTTTTATTGCAAGTGCCCATCATTTAAATCCTTGGTTTGGATTTTATAATTATAGTGCAAGGGAAATGCTTTTTAAACATATATATGCATCTCTCTCTTAATGCATTTTGGTTTAGTGTAACTGAATGCACTGACTTTTTTCAGAAAGGAAGAAGACTAATAACACCTAGAACTTGTCGCTAGGTGATTTCAGTATATTGGTTAAGGAATTTTTTTACATCGTTCTGGGTGTCTGTGAATATAAATGCGGAGAGAAATTAGATTGTGACCTTAGAAAAGAGAGCAAGCAGTTCTGCACTTCTGGCAACATCTGCAAAACATCCCTACAGCTACCTGGAAAGAAAACAAATAGCATTTACATGCATTGGCTTCTAAAGAATTGTCTGTAAACTGAATTCCACTGGTGTCATATACTTACCTAATTGACTACTCAAAGCATTACAAAAGTGGGGAATCAGAATTAAAGCTGAGAGATAAATTTGTCCTCAGATTCCATGTTTGAATAGCTTAAATGAGTGTGCCCAGGTGACAAGGGGCTCAAAGTGAAGTGAAGAGTAATTAGCATTTGCATCAAAACACTTGGGCTTTTATCAAACAGCTCCTAGGCAGTGTTCAGGTCCTTATTACGTCCTTTATCTTCCTTTTGCTGAAGGGTTTTATTACACTGCAGAGTTCAGGATGGTATTTCTGCAATATTTCTCCTTCAGTGCTTAATGGGATCCCTAAACTTCTTTTGCTTTTTGGTATTACTTTTAATCTAATCAAGATCATACGTTAAGCAGTGTAACTTCCTTGTACACAAAACAGAGAAACATTAATTAAGTTGATTTGTGTATGATGCTTTGCTTTTTAAAGAAGAAACTCCTTTAATTATTTACCAGACTTTTTTGCATTTAAGCAAATTTTAGCATTGTAGATTATTGGCTACACTAGGAAGATATAATATGGCTAATCAAGTTCTTTCAAACAATTTCAGTCTCTCAGTAGCAAACAAGACAGATGACATGATTTAAAATATATACATATTTAACTCTCCCCTTGGCTTCCCAATTTTTTAATATCATCTTCATCAAATTGTAAACTTCCTGGACAGGGACTGTCTGTCTTGGGATCTTGTATGAACACACAGCACAGTGTTTTTTGCTTGACAAATAATAATCTAATTATTCTTAGTGTTGGCAGTGAGCAGCCAAGCTACTGGTACTGTTCTTTGTGCAGATAGGCAAGGGCTCCTTCTTGGAGCTGCAGCTGCCTGAAAGGAGCAAAACTCAGAATATTTACTGCATTTATGATAAAGCCCTAACAGAATGGGTTATGTCTTTAGTTTGTGGCTTTTAAAAGCAATTTTTACTAGCCATTCAAAGTGGTGGTACAGCAAAGCTCATAGTATATATTGGAAATACATTTCTCCATTCAGCAGGTAAACATTTCTATTTTACTTGCAGCTTTAGAAAGCTAGCAAAATGCAACAGAGACAGTAATCCTGTGGATACATAAAAAAATACATATTTGCGGAGCAGGAGGGGAAAGCAGCATCCGACACAGACAAGCAAAGAGTGCTAACAGCAGAAAACGTTGGATGTTTGCTTACCTCCAAAATTGCTCAAGAAATTAAAGAAATAAACAACCAAAGAGTCAGTCCTATCACTGAAGAAGTTGTAAATCATCAGCACTTAGATAGATGGTCTTCCTCTTTAAGGGGTATTTTCAGAACACACCACGGCAGGAGGATGCACATTATTAGCAACAGCATGATCAGCTGGGGGCTACGAGGCACATAAAAGCAAATAGCTTTTCCTTATCTATTTAACAGAGCACCCTGTGTCACATTTACTTTTTCTTTCCAGTGTTAGGCTAACTCCTCATCTGTTTTTTAAAGCATCGTTTGACCTAAACAGTTACTGTCGTTCCAGGTTTATGTATTGAAACGACCGCATGTGGATGAGTTTCTCCAGAGAATGGGAGAACTCTTTGAATGTGTACTCTTCACAGCCAGTCTAGCCAAGGTTTGTCATAGACTCTTCTTTGTCCTTAGTATTTTTAATGCTGGTTAGCAAATTTTTTGGTTTGGGTTTTCTATGGATAATTGTCTTTCTTAGTGCTATCTTAATTTTTCCCCTTCTTTTCTGCTTCTTTGTCTGACAGTGTGTACTTTGTCTGCTAGTGTGTGGGTAAGTTGTTTCCATGGTAACAATATCACATATGGGCTTGTCTCATAATGTAGCCTCCATGTATTGCTCATGATGCCGATATGAAAGGCTTACAAGTTACCATGGTTATAGTGGGCAATTAGAACAAATAGTGTACTACATAAAGCAGTGTATTAAAGCCGGGCATGAAATACAATGCACCATATCTAACACAACAACTGTGTAACCAGGTGATTTAGTTCAGAAATTACTTGGGTACAAAAATACAGAGAGCACCTCTGAATTGTGGATGTGCGGTTATACTCTGGGTTTAGAAACTGAATCCTTTTTGCACAGCTTGACAGATGTAGTATCTGAAAATCCATATTTTGTCCTTTGAGTTTTTGTAGACATAGTTATACCAGAGGTAGTTCTGTAGCAGACTTCAGTATGTAAATTCTGCATTGTTTTTGGTGGAGCATATCTGGTGGTAGTTTTGCTATGAAATCAGCTTATTTTTAATCTTAAATATCTTTGTTTTTAGTAAAGTAAGTTATGTTTTAGTTTTCTTGTGGCTTTCCATAGACTATAGAGATAGAGAAGACCTAATAGAGCATCTAGTTTATATCCTTGTCAGCGCTGGATTTATGGTCACCAGGGTTGTGTCCAGTCTAGTTCTGCAAATTCTGGGCATTGGCACTTTTCTGTAGGGGAAAGTCATTGACAGAAAGGTCAGTTTTGTTGCACAATTGAAAGTCCACATAAAACACTTAACCTTATACTCCAGAAGCAAAACTGTAAAGGACTAGTGCGAAGTAAAATTGCCAAGGATATAAGCGCCTATGCTCTGGTTTCCTTCCTACATCTTTCTTTTTCCTTTGGCCATTTCTGTCACTTCTCAAGCCCCAGTTCATGTCCTAATATGCTGTACTACATTCATTATCTTCGAGGTATGTGGTAGAGCTGCCCCTTTTTTCCTTTGGGTGTTTCCCAAAGCAGAATGCAGCATATGCCTCTTTTTCTTAATGGTATTTTCACCTGCTCTGGTTTGGCCCTCCTGCACCACACATAATGAACAAAGGTATATGAATTAGATTAAGTCACCTGCCCCTTCATAACGCTTTACCTTTATAGGCACATGGAATTGGAGTTGATAGGAGCAACTTTGAACTTGGTGTTTGGTGCTGTAGATTTCTCTTCACTATTTTTTCATGCATTTCACAGTAACATTAAGCGTTTAAAGAGAAATGCAAGGACTCCACAGTGAGATGTATTTATGTAATCAGTAAATCATAGGAAGCTTTGCACTGCTAGTTATTTTCTTTCTGAAAAATAACTGTACTGTACTCCTGTCACCCCGGCATTAATAAACACTGGGTTTGCCAGTTAGTTGAAGGAAAAAGTGGTTATAATTGTGCTTTTACTTTTCTGTCCTTCTTGACTTGAGCAGGGAGTTGATCTAGATGAAGTTCACAGTCCCTTTCCAGCCTGCCTTTTCTGTGCTTCTGTTTAGTTCTGGGAAATATTGCCAAATCTATGCACAGACTATTTCAGCTCTCAAACTTCTTTTTTTAAGTATGCAGACCCAGTAGCAGACTTGCTGGACCGCTGGGGTGTATTCAGGGCCAGACTCTTCAGAGAATCCTGTGTTTTCCACAGAGGAAATTATGTGAAGGATCTGAGTCGACTGGGACGTGAGCTGAGTAAAGTTATTATAGTAGATAATTCTCCTGCATCTTATATCTTCCATCCTGAAAATGCAGTAAGTAATTCTGAGAGATGAACTTTATTTCTTCGGGCTTTTCGCTCAGGGCTCCATGTTTGGAGATTACTGATGTACGTGATCTACAGTGAGCTAGTGCCAGGTGCCTTCAGTTTCTTAAAGTAGACGTGTGGGCTCTACTGCTAGATATGGTCAGAGGGAGAGGGAGGGCTTCTCCAGCTGTTCCTTTAGGTATTATCAGTAGAGGTTCCCATTTTGGGGGTGCTTGTGCATTCTGCTCGTCAGCCACTTCCTTTCACAGTTATTAGGTATTTATTTCATTGTAAATTGTTGAATTTAATGCAGCAAAGATTTATGTTTCTTCCTTAGAAACAGTGTTAGCGTGAACATGGCCTTCCTGTAGAAATAGCTCATCTGGCTGTTTTGTTTTCTTTTTTTAAAAAAGGCTTTAAGGCACGCCTGTCTTTACCTCAGTTTTCTAAAATAGGATCTTAATATCCAGGTGCCTCAGCTGTTTGGGTGGTACCCAACGGTTGCGTGCCAAATATGGTACTCAGCCGTTAGGCACCAAATATGGTTTGAAGTTACTATCAATGAGCAAAATGATGGGGAGTCTCCGCTCTAATTCAAGCTGATGGATAGGATTCAGAAGTATTCCAGACCGTTTAATGTTTCAAAATTTAGAGCCAAGGAATTACTATCTAATAGAACAGTTGGGTTTAACTGGGGTGTCGCAGGACCCCCTCAACCATGCCACAACGCAGGCACTGACAATAAGGGGGCAGCCAAGTAAAAAGGCCTATGGCACACATACAGGCTGCCTTGGGGCTCTCTGAAAACCCTAAAACAGGGTTTTCCTGTTTCCTGTCCCAGGACAAGAGAGTTAGCTTAGACTGTAGCCGTTCCCAGTCCTTTACCCCCGCGCTTCTCTTGAAACGGACAGAAGGGTGGAAGTGTCCCGTGTGTGTGTTTCCAGGAGAAGCATGGTGGGGCTGGACCAGAAAGAGCTACACCCAAGCCAGCTCTGTCCTGCTTTAGGCTTATCAGAGAGCCCTAATGCAGCA
>NW_005842056.1:948066-952175 GCF_000455745.1 Alligator sinensis
GCACACATGCCATGGCCCTTCCTTGGCTGGTTGTGTGGCAGATGCATTAGGCAGTTTTACCTGGAAGCAGCATCTTTCAGTTGAGTACTAAGGTAAGTTGAGGCAGGACCAACTGTGGTTCTCAACCGGGGATGCTGTCACATTCAAAAATGGTGGAGGGGTACCCTGACTTGAAAAGAGTGAGAGCCACTGTAGCAAAGGAACCTGGGTGCCTTTTCAAATGAATTAAATCCTGACTAGAAAAATGCTGTGGGCAGAAATAGCAGGGACTGTTTACACTAGTCTAATCAAACACCAACGCACAAATCCAGTGCAACTTCTATGGCATGGCCTCAGTTTATTCCTATTGTAAAAGCACATGGAACTGACGCATTTAAGAAGCATTAATGTAGCCCCTATTCTCTGATGTCTAGTCCTTATTTGTAGGGGTTTGTTGCTGCTTGCTCATACATGGGAATCTTCACTGACAATACTTTAAGGCAAAAGAAAAGCTACTCACCTGTAGCTGGCGTTTTCCAAGTGGTGTATCTATGCAGGTTCATGGTCTATACCTTCCTTCCCTACCTCTTTAATCTGTTTTAGATGTCAAGGAGACCCAAGGAATTGAGGTTATGTAGCATTAGGCCTCTCACAACTTTACCTGGGATGCTCCTTATGTGGAAAGATCATCCACATAGTGATAACCATTAGCTATCCGTAGGGTTCCAGGCTTGCATGGAGCGTGCGTTAGAAGCAATGTGGGTCTGAACTGGCAACCTACTTGAATTCAAGTTACGAGCAACTTCTTCCTTACCGCAGCTGCTATCTGCAGTCAGGTACCTACTAACAGGAGTTGCATGGTAGGATCTTGAAGTAGGTGGACAGTGTACGCATTCTTGATGTAATGAAATCTCTCCCATGCTGTGCTTGTTATTTCAGGTGCCTGTGCAGTCCTGGTTTGATGACATGACAGACACAGAACTGCTAGATCTTATTCCTTTCTTTGAAGGACTAAGCAAAGAAGAAGAAGTTTACAGTATGCTTCACAAACTTTGCAACAGGTAGCCCTTAACTCTGACTGCTGCTGCTAGGTTGCAGTTGCTACAGGCCGTAGCCATCTTTCACAGCTCTTTCAAATGTAAGCTCTGGGGAGGCCCCTCCTGTCAGAAGTGCTACTCTTGATCTTCCTGTTACATTGTACACGAAGGACAATCATGAGTGATGCTATTAAGCCTTCAGAAACCTGACTCCTAAGGTCATGTGTTCAGACTACTTTTTTTTAGGGAAAAAAAAAAGAAAAAAAAAGAAGCTATTTTAAATGGGACTCTTTTAATGAATTTCATAAATGGACACATTTTACTGGATCAGCTTTTCTTAAAACATGCCAAAAAGAAGCTTGTATTTCAGCAGTCGAATTTCTCTCCCTTCCCCCTCCCACTATGCAGACAGTTTTACCCCCTGCTTAGAGCAGTTGACCTGACTCTGAATTCTTTTCTTACAGAATGAAGTGCCTTTTTGAATGTTATTTTAAGATTAAAAAAAAAATCATTTTTGTATAAGGCGTATTTCCAGACATCTTTTAGTCTTGTATTGTCTAAAATGCTTTAAAAGGAAAAAGGAAAAAAAATTATAGAGCACTGTAATATATGGTAACAAAGGAAAAAAGCTGAAACCAAGATGCTGGGTTCCTGTCTCCATGTTGAAGTTGAGTTGTATTACATTTTGTCATGCTTGGAAGGTCTAGGAGCTTGTATGAGGGGGGTAACTTTGGTTACATGTTTGTTGGCATGGTTTTACTCAATTTGGGCACCGTTTGAACATATCTGCAGTTGTTATGTGTTGGGAATCAATGGGGTTGGGGGAAAATATGGTGGCAAATTAGATCTGAAGCACCTTTTATTCTAGACAGACCAAGTTCTACTGTCTCTGCTTACGCACAACTGCCATGCCTCTCTCTTTTGATCACCACAATGAGAAACCCTTTATCTCGGGAGGGAAGGCAAAGATCTATTTATTAATCTAAAATTGTTATCTTACAAAAACCCATTTGGGTAAGCTGGATCTGTATTGAGCTGTTCAGAGTATTTTTTTTTTCCTTGCTGCTACTGTATACTCACCAAATGGAGTTGACCATCGGCTGTTATACTGTTCTTTGCCGCTGTGCCTGTGCCATGAAAACATTTTGCTATAAGCTGCAAACTTGGGCAATAAATGAAAAGCAGATCCTATTATCCATCCTCATGTATTAAACCTGGGGTATCTGATATGGCAGATAGCTCTGATAAAGGTGACCTGCAAGGGATTTAAAATTTAAAAAGTATTACATTCACATCCCTTTTTTGTTCTTTTATGATATATGTGAGTATATGTCATAAAAAAGCAATGATCAGTTTTCAGAGTAGATTTTTTTCCTCTTTTTTTTTTTTTTTTTTTCCTTTTTCCTGTGAAAATGTAAGGAATGTCAACTTTTTTCCCATTGAAACCAAGAAAACTTACTGAGGATCCCATATACCTATTGGGAACAATATCCTCTTGCTGAAAGGGCTGGAGGTGTTATTCACACAGAATTTTACTCTTACATATTCCTTAGGTAATGGAGTCAAATAACTGTTAAGCTAGACTTTGATATTGTTTTTAACATTCTAAAAATACCCCTTTCTCGGTCTACTTGACTGTCACCCTTTTGTGGTGTTTTAAGCACACTCATGTTCCATTCATTCGGATTAGACGAAGCCTGCATTTCTAATGTAAAATGTATGCTTTTTTAACCCTTTCAGGTACTTTGAGGCAAAAAAGCATGATCCTTTTTTCCTTTCCAATGTCATCTTCTAACCATTTTTGCACCAGTAGAAATATTCAGTCATACAAATTATAGCCATATTTGGCAGGCATCACAGTTAAACTGAATAGTTGGTGCTTTAATAGCCTACTGTCAAATACAGAATGGTCGATACTATTTGCCTTTTTCCTGGTATGGCCAGTAGGAGTTACGAGAAACTGACCTGGATTGTAGTCCTTGACTAAAACATTTACTAAGCAGCTTAATAAATTCATCCAGAAAAGGGTAGGCCAGCCTACGTAGGCTTGGAATAGATTATCACAGGTGCAGGATGACTGAGAGGAGACTTGTCTGCTTGCAGCGCAGCTCTGCACTGAGTACTTGCCATGTGTGATAGTGAGGGAATTCAAAGCAGTATCATGACATTTGTGAGTCTGTACAGCAACACCTTTTTGTTCTTTTTCTCTATTGACATTTCCCTAGTACTGTATATTTCTGTGCCAGGACAAAAGATAAGTTCTGACAACTTAGAGAAAAAAAAATCTAGATTGTTTAAAAGGACGTATGGATTCTGGTTAGTCCATTAAGTTTTGCATTCGATCTAAGATTCTTTAATTTTGTATTTGAATACAGAGTAATGAAATCATAAACTGCCAAAAAGTTGTTCTCTGAGCAGTATTTTTAACTGTATTTATGGTCTCCATGCTCCAAATACAGTCTGCAGGGAAGTATTCAGGTTGTATTTTATTGTGCAGGTATGATAGGAATGGATAAAAAAAAAAAATAAGATTTTTTTTTTTCGCTAGCATTAGACCAAACAATCTTCTAACCACCAATTAAGACAATGCATAACCCCTTTGAGACATTACCATTTTGACAGTTGTAATCTGTTGTACATAACACAAACCATGTTATTTCATGTCGATAAAAGCAGCGATTTCATGAACCAGTTGCCTTAATGTCTGTGAATGAATGTTGATATTAAAGTGTCTTGTATTGTTTTGAAATCCACATGTAATGGACAACTGAACTTCTGTTTCAACATCCAGAAGAACCATTTTAATGACATTCTGTATGATTATTATCTTTGTGTTTCTGTATAGTTTAAATACGGTTTGGGGCTTTTGAAATCCACAAAATTCCAGAAGAATAGCGTTTAAATTTACAATAAATAAAGCATACAAAATAATACTCAGATGCAAAATAAGGGATAACACTTAGAAATATATCTCCTCTGCGTTAATATTTTAAGTGCATTTTGTATATGGTTTCTGTTGCAAGTTTCTAATCATGATGATTTTCACTCTAGAAAGTTGTTTTGGAATGTTTTGGAATAGTCCATGATTCCTGC
>NW_005842056.1:952185-956755 GCF_000455745.1 Alligator sinensis
ACAACAAAGTAGGAGTCGTCTCTGATCAAGTTTTGGGTTTCCTTAGTTTTTGAAATTTTTTTTTAAATACATGAGCAGCTATCATATATATGATATATATCATATATATATGATATATACCTTTTTGGCACTTTATTTTGCCACACTTAAAAATTTCAGGCTTTTTATAAGCTTGTTTTGATTTCTATATCCTATATATTTATAGCACCTAGATTTTAACAAAGCAATATAGTCTAAGCAGAAAGCCAGAAAATGAGTGGAATGTTTGTACAAATTGCAATACGGGTATTTGGTTTTACTTTAAATATGAGATTTTTGGAAATCAAAAAAGGAAATCAGATCATTTCCCAGTGCTCTTCCATATTTATAGATGCAGTTAATGTGTCACCAGGGCTGTTATAAACCTTGGTTTTCAATTATAATTCCCAGGCGTTATCACAAGACTACTTTAAAGAACAACAGCAAAAGCTTTCCCAGCAGATCATTCTTTTCAGCTAAATAAATGCTGCCTGACCTGAAGTTCTGTTGTCCTTTCTATGTTGGGTTAAAAAAAAGGTTTTTTGCCTGTATAGGTATTTTTAAATTAAGCTGTAAGGCAGAATGCCTTAGATTCTTGAAATTCAATTGAAGTGTTACAATTAAATTGCCATTTGTAAACTAGGGCTGTGCGCAGAATTTGTTACCCATCAGGAGGTATGGCAGGGGTTTTGATGGAAGATTTTAACACGTACAATGTAGCTGTGTTCATTTAGGTAGCTTGGGAGTGGAGAGGGATCCTGTCTCATTTTGCCCTTTTAATATATATATACATATATATATTTTTAAACAGCAAAGTTATCCATGGAAGAAACCCGTCACATGAAGAATTTGGTTATCAGTGTGTGCAGTCACTTTACCACAGCATGATTTTGAATAGAGTGGTTGGGGACAATAAAATATCTAAATGACACTGGCTTGTACTGGCATTGCAGCTTTGAAATTTCAATGTAAAAAGTCTGTAGCTATATAATTGACAAACACGATCCTGTTTTACAGATTCTTTTTACTAATAAAACACAGAACCGCACAGCCCTATTGTAAAATAAAAACAAGTTTGTGCCTCTGATTTCAAAGGTGCTGTGATGTATGCCTTTGTGTGGAAAGCAGGGCAGGTAAGGCTTGGGAAGGGGAATTGCTTGGGCTAACTATGCAAAATGAGCTGTCAGGTTTCTCTTCATCTTTTCTTGTAAAACTCCAGCTGTCTGGGTTTTGTTAAAAAATCTACTGGGAATTTATTAACAAAGGAATAAGCAATGGACATATTGCTTGTTTAAAAAAAAAAAAAGAATGGGAGCTGTTTACACTTTAATGCATTGAACAATCCAGCAATACTTGAGAAACACTACATATACCGTGTGAGTGTTTTGAGGAGAGAGAAGTGTTGTCAATCGGGTATTGAATGGTTTCTTTACTGTCACAAATAAAAATGTTTTAACAATTTAGTCACTTGTGCATGTAATACTTCACTGAGAAAAATCCTGTCCTTTTCCCTGCTGCCACTTTTCCGCTCAATTCAAATCATTCTCCTCATTTGACAGGGACTTTATTCCTTCTCTGTGTGATTCTACCAGTCAGAAGGAGAACCATTCACCATCATCTCCCGCTTTTTAACACATGTATAGTAGTCCTTTTTTAACACCCTGGCACCTGCCTGTACAAACAGAGCTGATGAACTTCTCATGAACTCTGCTAAATAAATTGCTGGCGACTTCAGCAGATGTTCCAGCTATTTAGATCTCTTGGATGAGATCATGCCGTAATTTGTTGAGTCTTAAAGCTGTGACTTATTTTTGAAGGGCTCTCACTGGTACTGCTTGAGTAACAGTTTTTGAAAAGTGTTGCTGTAGCTTAAGAAAGATTGGATTAAATTACATACTTTGTTTGGCTGAATGGTTGACTTTGTCATTTAGCTAACACGGTTATGTAGCAAAATGTCACGTGCTACTAGGCTACATATTAATGATTCACCAAGTACAAGGGGGAAAACTAGGCATGAGCAGGTTAAGTGGCTAGTTCATGGTCACACAGCCCTCGCAATTAAGAGTAGAGCAGGGGTGGGCAAAATGTGGCCCGCGGGCCAGATGCAGCCCGCTGGGCCATTCTATCCAGCCTGCGGAGACCCTAAAAAATTTAGAAAATTAATATTTATCTGCCCCTGGCTGCCTGGTATGCGGCCCTCGATGGCTTGCCAGAACTCAGTAAGCGGCCCTCCGCCCAAAATAATTGCCTGCCCCTGGAGTAGAACCTACATTTCTTGACACCTAGGGTCTTTTTCCTGCTGGTGAAGCCCCTCCATCTCTTGGCAAACTGGAACAATGTAGACTGGTTTAACTTCCCTGCAGAGATGTTTTACATTTCATGTGCAAACTAACCTCTCACTGGGCACGTCTACATGTACAATTAATGCTATTTGGACTTACTGCACAGTAAGTTACTGCTCAGTGGGTGCATCTACATGTTCATTAATGTGCTTTTCCTAATGAACATGAAATTCAGTACTTCCAATGTGAGGTAATAAATTAATGCACTTTAGGCTGCCCTAATGCGCAGTAGCAAGAATACGTGCTTTTTTTTTTTTAGTGACACTTAATGTGCCGTAGCCTGTTTTTACTGCACCTTAGCATATTAGCGTGGTTTTTTACATGATGCTTTATTGTGCCATTAAATGGGCTACAGCACGTTGTAGTGCATGTGTAGACGCACCTACTGAGATCAAGAATCATCTAACCTTGTTAGAATAAGGCTAATGATCCAACCCCATAGTCCAGATCATATAGGGTAGGAATTGCTTTGTCTTCCAATCAAGGAGGCCAGTATCATGCAATGTTTAGAAAGACTTAGGCATTTACACAGGTAACAAGAACATCCTGAGTTCAAATAGTAACTTTTTAAAGAATAACCAAGCATCAGAAGGGGATATAATTTAAAAGTGTGTGGAGAAAGGAAACTAATTTTCAGAACTTAAGTCAAAAGTTCAGATTTGGGTATTATTAACCAGCTGAATTTGCGTTAAGGTCTGTTTGGTCCTGTCCCTCATAGACTTTGAACCTGTGTTGTTTTGAACGTGCACTGTGCTCGTCTCACTACTGTGATCTGTGCAGTCCTGCCATCATCTTGCCTTAGCTGCTCCTCTGACTTTGACTGTTCATAACTTGGATCTGGGTTAAATTTTACACAAACACTGGATAAAGACACAGATTGCTCATTCGTAGCACACTAGCACACAGAGCTGCTAATTTGTTTCACTTTAGCTGGTCCCCCCCCCCCCAAAAAAAAAAACCCAACAAAAAAAACACCACATCTTTTGGCAATGCTTGCAGCCATCCCAGACAGGACTCAAAATAGCACAAAGCTGTCACTGCTTGAAGACTGATAGATGATTCACCATTGTACCAGAAGCGTTCCTGCCTTGGATGCTTGCAGGACCACTGTTCTTCTGGATAATTAACTTGATTATTTCACCCCTACAAATGAGATTGTAAGAGCCACAACTTCCCAACACTGCAGTGAATGCTTTATATTCAGTTATCTTGGATTGCTGATTCAAAGTTAATTTCATAATATCATGTTTTATTGGTGATTTTACTTTTGCAAGTCTTGTGATTTAAGACCAGACTGGATTTAAAATGCAACGTATAGTAATTTACCATTGATTTATGTCCCAGTTCAGAAATGTTCATCAGCCAATGTGTGTTATATTGAATGCAGCAGATCTCCATCTTGTTTACATCTGATGATCCACACAGAGCCACTTTTCTGCTTGGGGCAATTAGAAGCAGCGATTGGTGGGACAAAGCTGCCCTGCCTACACGCTCACTACAAGAATCCTCTGCCTGCAAAGGCCTCCAGAGCAGAGGGGAGATACTGCCTTCTCAAACCATGGCATGTCTTGTGTTCAGTTGGGTGCAGATGAAAATCTCAACTGCTGACTCAACTAAATTGAGCAGCGCTGAGGCTTCAAGAGGGTCTCTCCCTCGTGGCAGTTTCCTCCTTTCTGCTGCGCGATCGATACAGGTGCGACTAAAACCATCCTTCTCCTTCCAAAGCTGCCTGAGGTGAATGGCTGTGTGGTTAAAGGCATTGGTGGTTAAAGCACTCGGATCATCCCAGTGCTGGCAGATCTCATGCTGGCTTCCCTATTCAAATCAGCTTCCTGCCTTGAAACATCACTCCTGTTGCAGTGCTTGGGCAGAGAGAGTAGATTCATCTTTGAATGACTGTCCCCATGGATTTCATGCTCAGCAGGCACGTGCCTAAGATTGGATTCTGCGAGGTATGTAGCAGTTCTTTCTACAAGATTGTAAAGTAGCAGGCAGTGCCACCTGTGCCTAGCATAAGAGGGAGGGGGTTGATTAATACTTTTGGGGTTTCGAGTCTGTATCGGTGTTCTTGCAATGTAGACCTGTCTTGACTGTAAGCTAGAATGAGACACACTGTTCTGCTTTTTCTAGGATTTGAACATATGGTCTCTGCCAGTGCTTTCCCATAATCACTTAACTTGCAATTTTCTGAGCTTTGTTTTGGGAAGAGC
>NW_005842056.1:956786-960058 GCF_000455745.1 Alligator sinensis
ATGTGTATGGGTATAAGTGCACAAATATATGATACCCTTCCTACACATTATAGTATTAATAGTATGAGTTTGGGATGGTCATGTTAGTCCAAACTGTTGGGCAAGGTGCTGCAAATAAGTGCTGATGAAACCTTGGCATTCTCTTACACTACAGCATGTGTGCACTACATGTGTAGCAAGGAAGTTTATTTTAGGAGGGTTTTTTTTTAAATGTTTGGACAATTTGTTCCTCCCAGTAAAGCCAGATGCCCTAGTTAACATTTATCTGACTTTACAGGGCTGAGAGGAAGCTATAAACATTCTTAAACTGCCTTAAAATAGCTTTCCTATACCTAAAAATCTGATATCCAAGGCCATCTTATTGCTGGGTGAGCAAATGCTGGGTTGCATCTCATCAGAAGTAGAGGGGAGAAATCATCTTTTTGGCCTAGAATAGGCCTATTCCCCACCTACTAATGCCATTACTCTCTAAAGTTGTTCTAGTTTTTGGAGAGCGGCATGGTCTATCAGAGAAAAGGATTGGACTTGAGAGCACCTCAGTTTTATTCCTGCTCTGTGGCCCTGGACAAGACTCTTGATGCTACTGTAATAGCACTTACATTTAGCTATAGGAAAGATACCACTTGGGCATCTTGGGCTGGGGAGAAGAATGACATTTTAGGGAAAAGACACCTTTCTGGGAGGCAAAGGTACACGACGATCACGCTGTCCAGGACTAACTTATCACAAGGAAGTTCCTGCAAGGGGCTGGAGGTGAACATGCAAATACTCCAAATTCAGGGCAGCCACCATTTTAGAACAACTGAAGACTTAAAACCGTGTTCATGCAGGGGTGTCTTTTTCAGTAGGCCACTAGATGGCATGGTTGTGTTTTCCTTAAAGATGAATGGAAGAAGTATTTCTAAAATACCGGGGCATCAAGTTTGCAGCTGGTGTTGAGGTCCGTCTTCCACTGAGGACCTGGGTGGCTGTTTTTCTTTCACTGACAACATCATCAACTCACAAATGCCGCAGTTTACCAAAAAATACTTATTCTCCCCAGAACTGAAAATGGAGCCAACATTCCCACCTGTTTGGATACTGAGTGTTTCAAGAGAAGGGCCGAGTGCTCAAAACAGATATTGAAACATTGCAAGGAAGTCGATCTGTCTCAAATGTCTTGGGTTTGTAAACATGGTCAGGTTGCACATTTCACTGGTGACTTCTCCCTCTCCCGAAGCTCAGAAGCTAACCTTTTCAAAGCAAGGATAGTAAATCACTTTGCACTTGGCTGAAATGCATTGGAAGAAGTAGGGATAAATGATACATCTGTGCTGCCATCCAGTGCCAAGCTAGCAGGTGCACAGCACGTTAGAGCTCCCAGTGCCTTCCGTCAGGTCTTCCGTTTCCCTGCGGTTATTTGCCCAGTGCTATGTTTGTGACTCCAAAACACCCCCAAAATACTAACCAATCCAAGGGAGGGGAGGGGGAAACCTAGAAAGTAGATGCCAGGCTGAAAGGGCACCATCTGCCAGAGCATGTTTTAGGCCACCTTGAGGCCATCGCTTACCTTTCTGTGTGGAAAACTTCCATGCCTGATGCAACCCGGACATCAGAGTAAGTGACCACAGTGATAGCTCACTCGCTCCATTCCTTGCAAAGCCTGGGGAGTGCCAGCTGCCAGGCTACAGAGAGGGAGATGTAGCTGGGAGTCGACTCAACAGGAGCTTGGACAGCAAGCTTGGCCCAGCACACAAGCTACTGTTGGTGTGCAGATGTCCCCACAGCGTTCAGCGGCTCTGTACCAGCGCGGTGGGACAGTCCCTGATCTGAAGGTCAGAGGCGCTGATGAGTGAGCTGGTGCATTCAGAAAGGAAAATGCGAGAGCACTACTGCCTGTCAGCACCATGGTGCACCCCTAATGGCTTGAGGGATGGAAAGAAGAGGAGCAAAATGGTAGAGCAAAGCAGTTTCACGTATCCTGGGAGTTAAAGGAGACCAAAGCTGTGCATTATGTCCAGTGCATGGACCACCACTACACTACACACGGCTGTGAAATGCACATTGGATGAAGGAGACCCCATCCAGCCACAAAATTACAGGTCATGCGTTGTCCCTGATCACATCTTTTTAAACAGATTCCCTGCATTTTCCTTGGGGAAGGGGCTCTACAGCGTAATTCGTCTCCATCACATCAGGCATTACTGGTGCTGTGCCTCCATCCTGCTTTTCATAGTTATACTACCTTGTACAACTGGCGCTGGTTTCTCCATCCCAGCGCAGCTGTCTTGGAGAGGAAGGATGGTTTTGTGGCAAAGGCTTTGGGATGGGTCTTGTCCACTCTGGGCTCCACCCCCAGCCCTGCCACAGACTCCCCGTGTCACTTGGAGCAAGATGCTTGATTTCTTTACCTGTTTCCCCATCTGCATCTTCATCTCTTCTCACCCTTTTGCATCTAGCTTATTTTGGAACACAAGTTCTCTCAATAGGTGAGCACATAGGTACCCCTTGGTTTTGATGAGAGACTAGGTCCTGCTGACTGTAATGTCTTTTCTTCGCTCTATCCTACCAGGTATTTGCTGTAGATCTCATCTCCTTCCTTTTATACCCTAGATTCCTCCAGTCTCACAAATGCTGCACTGCCCTACTGAGAGCGTGTTTCAGTGGCCAGCAGCGATCCCAGCTCTATAGTACGCACAAGAGGTTTGTTGCTGTCTTGCCACTTTGTCTCAAGCTCTGCTCCTCTCTGCATTCTCTTTTACTCTTTAAAAATAGTCATCGTTTTGAAAAGTGAGCACTTAGGACAATGCAGCTGGGAGAACTTGGCCAGTTTTAGTCTGAAGTCAGCCAGGCTGAGTGTTGCCAAACAGATGCATCGAGGCACCTGGTGGAGGTGGTGTGACAACACAAAATGGGTGAGAATTTGCAGGTCTGCCCTGCTGGTTTGTCAGGAGATTGTTATTGCAGATGGGGAGGAGGGTGCGGTGCCTTTCAGAGGTGCAGGGGAAGGACGCTCTTACAGGTGGTTCAAGATGCCTGTGCAAAGAAGGATGGGCCTGCCATGGAGACAGTGAATTGCACCGTACTCTCTCAACACATCGATCGGGAAAGCAAATCACTGACGATAATCCCTAGGCTGGGGATGAGAGGGTGGCTGCTTTTTCTTTGTGACGTCTAGACCAATTTTCTTTCCTGCAGGAAAATTGTGCCCAAAGAGTGAGAAGTTGATTTTGTGGGAGTTCGGCAACTTGAACATATTAAAACATGGAATAACCTCAAAGTTTGCTGGGCAT
>NW_005842056.1:960254-971367 GCF_000455745.1 Alligator sinensis
ATTCCTGCAGTGACGAATCTGATCTAGTGGTTTAGGCACTGGGCTATGCTTCAGGAGATCTAGATTCAATTCCTGGCTTTATAACAGGTTTCCAAGCAGTCAGCACCTCCCTACCAGGGATCCCTGCTGGCAGTTGAGGACCCTCCAGCCATGATGATAATATAAATGGAAGTCTCAAGCTACCCACGTTAATTAGGGGTATTTGTATTTCTCTTGATTACTGTGTATCAAGACTTTGGATAATTACTTAATGTCGGTCTCGCACCATTAATCGGCATTATGCTGAATTAACACTCAGTCTGTGATGCAGAACTTGAATCAAAAAGCTGTCAACCCCTTCCTATCTGGAAGCTGGCTCTCCTCTCTTGTCAAATATCACATCTTCAACTATGAAAATATGGCTTTAGCTCTAGGATGCCGATGCCCAGCTGGATTGTTTCAATCTTACGGATGCTGTGAGCCTGTGTTCCTTCTTTACAGTCGTATTAACAAGAGGAATGGATTCAGCTGGGGAGAGCAGAAATCAATACCAGGCAGATCCCTGTTCTGTTTAGCCCCTGGATCCTCTGCGGAGATCATAGCTTAACCGGGCTCTGAATAACAGCACTTTGCATGAATGTGTCATCTAAAAATACATGGCCTTGAATAAAAGGTTTCTAATATATCTAAGGTAGGTCAGTGAGTGGTAGAAAGGGAAATGCTGCCTTTAAAATCATCCATCTACTGTTTGATAAGTTTGTGTATAGGACTTTTTTGATTTTCTGCAGCCTTTCTGTTTGGTTTCTAAGCTGAGGCAGGCTTTGTTCCTCTAGTTGTGGAGGGGCGGGGGGGGGTTGTTAATAATGTATTTGATGTTACACTCTGTGGCAATCTAGAATGCGTTGTGCAATTAAGTCTTGTGACGTGCTGCTGTTTGCTTTCAGGTCGCTTGACTCCAGAGCGGGTTTGCCCGTCAGCTCTGAGAAAATCCAGATATTCTAATTTCATCATGCAAAGAGTTAGGCACTTACAGACCTGAGGATCTCTCCAGAGCCTCTTCTGTAAAATGGGGATAATAGCACGGCCTTGCCTTGCTCTAAGGATTGTCAGAGGGGACTGGGGTTATATGAAGACCTCAGATGGATCCCTGCTCACACTGAAGTGCATGAAAACCAAAGCCTGGGTGTTGAAAAGAATTAAACATCTTAAGGGATAGCCAGCACGGGTTTGTTGCGGGTAGGTCTTGCTTGACCAATCTCATTTCCTTCTACGACCAGGTGACCTATCACCTGGTCAAGGGAGAAGAGATTGATGTCATATATCTTGACTTCAAAAAAGCCTTCGATCTGGTGTCCCATGATCGCCTCTTGGAGAAACTGGCCAATTGTCGCCCTGGGTCCTCCACGATCCGCTGGCTGGAAAATTGGCTCCGGGGTCGGACCCAGAGGGTAGTAATGGATGGAAGTCACTCATCGTGGTGTCCTGTGACCAGTGGGGTCCCCCAAGGCTCTGTCCTTGGACCCATACTGTTCAACATCTTCATTAATGATGTGGACACTGGAGTCAGAAGCGGACTGGCCAAGTTCACCGATGACACCAAACTTTGGGGCAAAGCATCCACACCAGAAGACAGGCGGGTGATCCAGGCTGACCTGGACAGGCTCAGCAAGTGGGCGGACGAGAATCTGATGGTGTTCAACGCTGATAAATGCAAGGTTCTCCACCTTGGGGGAAAAAAAACCCGCAGCATCCTTATAGGCTTGGCAGTGCTATGTTGGCTAGCACTATTGAAGAAAGAGACTTGGGGGTCATCATTGACCACAAGATGAACATGAGCCTGCAATGCGATGCGGCGGCTAGTAAAGCGACCAAAACGCTGGCTTGCATCCATAGATGCTTTTCAAGCAAATCCCGGGGCGGCATTCTCCCCCTGTACTCGGCCTTAGTGAGGCCGCAGCTGGAGTACTGTGTCCAGTTTTGGGCTCCACAATTCAAAAAGGATGTGGAGAAGCTTGAGAGAGTGCAGAGAAGAGCCACGTGCATGATCAGAGGTCAGGGAAGCAGACCCTACGATGACAGGCTGAGCGCCCTGGGGCTCTTTAGCCTGAAAAAGCGCAGGCTCAGGGGTGATCTGATGGCCACGTACAAGTTTATCAGGGGTGACCACCAGCATCTGGGGGAACGTTTGTTCACCAGAGCGCCCCAAGGGATGACGAGGTTGAACGGTCACAAACTACTACAAGACCGCTTCAGGCTGGACATAAAGAAGAATTTCTTTACTGTCCGAGCCCCCAAGGTCTGGAACAGCCTGCCACCGGAGGTGGTTCAAGCGCCTTCATTGAACACCTTCAAGACGAAACTGGATGCTTATCTTGCTGGGATCCTATGACCCCAGCTCACTTCCTGCCCTTTGGGCAGGGGCTGGACTCGATGATCTTCTGAGGTCCCTTCCAGCCCTGATGTCTATGAAATCTATGAAACTAGGACGCTTTAAAAAGAAGCTATTGCCGGCCCAAAGCTTGCATTGCTAACTTGGTTTGTGAAAGCCTGGCCTTGTGAGTGTGTGGTCTGTTTTAAACCTGTGGCAGGAAAATGGGGCAGAGGGGAGATTGGGGACAACCTCTGCAGAGGACTGGGAAATGACTAAGTGAGTGGATAATGACGTTTCTTTCTTCCAGGAAAGTTCCTTGTTCAGTATTGGGCAAAATCAGCTTCCCCAGTGATTGATTTGCCATTTTTATGTGACAGTGTCCAGAACATAATTCATTATGACCGGGCATAAGTCCGAGGGAAAGGGACTGCCCCAAGGTTGAAGCCTCCATAGATTTATCCAACCCACAGAACGAGTGGTTCCTGCCCAGCCTGGAGTCTGGTGAAGCCCTGACCCAGAGAAGGATGGTGAAGGTCAGTCACTACTCAGTGAAATGGGGCAGGAGGTGAAAAAGGCTGAAGTCACCTGGCCTTCACAGGAGAGCAAGGAGATGGTGGGGGAGAAAGGCCCAGATGGGGTGTCAGAGCCTACATGGGAGCCCCGGCAGACATGACACTGGGCTGCTTTTGTCCCACTTCAGTGCTTTGGCTGTGAGCCTAATGGCATGTCCTCAGACCATGCGCTTTACCCCCTGCCGTCCCACCTGTGATGAAGTCCCCACTATGAGCTCGAAACGCTGCTTAGGCCACTAATGGACAGTGACCAGCTACAGGCAATGGGTCTTCGAGGCACTGGTGTGACTTAGTGAGGCAAGATGGGAAAACCACTCTTGCTTGTGGGCAAACAGCATGAGTAGCACAGCTGGAGGCCATCTTCCAAAACTAAATTTTTAGGCAAAATGTCGTATTAATTGGGTTTTTCCCCCACTTTCTTTACCTATGAAATGGCCAGGGAAGCTGACACTGAACAAGCAGCTCCCGTGCATTCGTGGTTGAAAAGATTTGGGCAGTATTGGAGGTACATAGGAAAAGCCCCATAGACTGGCAGTGTCAGCCATATTTGTCTCTGTGCAGTTTGGGTAGTTCCTCTGATAGGTCTGGGCCATCCTAGGACTGTGCTAGGGCGCACTGCTATGTAGCATGGTATGCCACCACTTTGCATGCTAACCCCAGATGCAATGTAGCCACCTCTGAATGGTGCTGGGTACATGTCAATAAGCAGCAGGCCTCTTGGGTTGCATGTGATGCCATTTTAAGACAGCTACATTGCATCTGTTCGTGGAGTAAGTGTACCCACGCTGTGATGCTCCCTGGACCAGGCCAGAGGCAGTGTAGACAGGCTCCTAGCTTTCCCTTCTCCCATCTGCAGGTGTATGTGGGGAAAAGGGCCAAGTAGCCAGAGACCAGAGGAGGAGTCCAGAAGAATAGATAAGCAAGATGAAAAGGGTGGGAGGGTTCAAGTGTGTTTTGTCAGGGCCTAGCTAGAGGAAAACAGGGCTGGTAGCTTGGGCACTAACCTCGGGCTAGGGAACTGTATCCAGGTTTCCCCTGCTCTGCCACAGACTTCTTGTGTGACCTTGGGCAAGTCACTTAAGTGGATGGGAAGCCCAGGGACATGATTCCTCATGATTCCAACAGGAGGTGGGGACACTGCAATCAATGGAAGTTAGGTGCCTGTGAAGAAGTGGGCCTCAGTTTCCCACCTGTAAAATGGGAATAACAGCACCTCTACCTCAAAGATTGTAAGAGCCATATAAATACCTAAGGAAAAGCTTGTTCCCATCAGAGTCAAACCCTAGATGCTGAAAATAATGAGTCCAGGACACCACGAAGAGAAAAACACGGAGCCTGACTCTGCAAGGCCCCAGCAAAGCAGCAGTCTCCTTGAAAAACGTGAGAACTGGTGTGGCCAGATGGAGGAAAACTGGACTTTATCTGGCCTAACCATGGGCAGCTCATCAGTCTCAGGGGAAGGAGGTAGAGAAATGGCAGCAGAGGGTGTGAGCTACATAACTGCTTGAATATGACATGATGGCAGTCATGAAAGTGCTCCTAGAAGAACACCACTAATGCAACAGCTGGGAAATGAATGAGTAAATGATAAGGGTTGTTGATTCTGAAAGGGAAGGAGTGGGCTGTTGTTCCTTGTGAAATAGCAGCATTCAAAAGCAAGATTTTCAGCTCGCTGGCACTGAGCCTGGATACAAGAACATCCGACAGTGGCCGGCAGTTTATCTGCAAGGGATTCCAAAAGCTGTGCCCGAGGATCACGGTCCAACCTCACTGCTGCTGGAGGGATCCACTCCTGGAGACCATGCGAGTGAATTCCTGTCTGTGGTATTTGGATCACAGCAGCAACACACTAGGCATATCAGGCAGGTAGGCTGAGGTCTTTGCTCTGGTTACCTTGCAATCAGAGCTGGCTGAAAACATTTGAACAAACTCCTGGTGTTTGAAAAATGAGCAGCGGGAGTATTGAGTTTCCACGAATCTTCTGCCCTCTCCTGTACTTTGAAGCAGCTATAAAGCAAATCAAAACCATGTTTACTGTCCAGCATTTTCTAATTGAAATTTCAAAATCCAAAGATTGTCTAAAAAGAATAGCCTTATTCCCTTCCCTGATAATCAAATAGCAACATTTACACTCAAAGTAGTAGCATCTCTAATAACCTCGTGGCATCTTCTGGAGGGCTGTGCTCTATCAGCCTCTCTGCTGAGATGAGAGATGCAAACATAGGCATGTCGATGTTATATGGTTTTAGGCAGCAAACAATTGCTGCAAGGAAAGGACGGGCAGGAGCAGGACTGGCATTGCAACCACTTTCAGAAGTCGGCGATTAAAGGGAACTGGAGGAGACCAGCAATCATGGGTGGATCCAGGATTTTGTGAAGGGGGATACAGGAGCAGCAACTGGTGCTTCAGAGGTGGCTGCACCCCCACTCCCAGGCCCCTTCCACCCCTAGCAGGCAGACAGCACCATGGGAGCAGCAGTGAGGACTGTCCCTCATTCCCCCCGCAACTTCTGACACCCCCTCTTTTCCCCTCTATCCTCAGCAGCTTGTCCCCTCCCCTTCCCTCCCACACCTGCACCTGATGCTGTCCTGGGCTAATGCGTGGGATGGGGGGTGTTCCTGAACCCCTCCTGCCCTGCTCCAGCTGGGCTTAACGGGACAGCAGCAGAGGCAGCAAGTAGGATCCTCCTTCCTTTCCCCCCAGGTGTTCCCTGCCACCCTGGGAGAGTGAACCGACCTGCTGCCGACACCAATGCTGAGCCCCAGTGCACTGGCTCTGGAGGCCCTCACCTCGTGTCCCTCTTCCCTTGGATTTCACAGCAAGGAGGGGCTCCAGAGCTGCGGCCAGGCCCAGCAGAGGCAGCAGCAGGCAGGTTCTTTCCAGCCTGCGCTTGCTCCTGGCTGGCAGGGTACCAGGCAGAGAGGAGGGACCCACCTGCTGCCACCATCCCTAACTGGAGCAGGTGGGGGCAACTGGAGAACACCCTGCATCAGGGGAGACTGTGACAGCAGCCGGGTGCCTGCGCTGCTGAGGACAGAGGAGATGGGAAGCGATGCCTAGAAGGGGAAGGACAGAAGGTGGGTTTTTTTTTCTTATCTGGCTTTTAGCATTCAAGAGTCCCCACTGCTGCTTCTGGTGCAATGCAAAAGGGGGAGCATCCATGCCACTGGATCTGCCCCAGCCAACAATGAAGTCTCTGTGCGTTTAATGCCCAGTTGTAAGTTGTCTGGGGCACAGTGGGTTTGTTACCGGAGTGTACGCTGCCTGCCACAGTGGGCCGTGGGAACCTTTCCACCCACCTCACTTGGGTGCGGGGTCCGAGATCTAGGTTGTGTGCAAGAGGCAGCCACGTTCTCTCTCTAGTTTTGCCTCTGATTCTTCACCCCTGATACAGTCTCCCTCACCTCCCATGTCAGAGCCCCGGGACACAATGCTGTTCCTCTTACAACTCCCATGGTCCCGATTATCTTGATGGACAGAAAATGAAAGTTAAACCTAAGCTGTATGGTACAAAAATGCCTGTCCTGCCCTGTTGTAGTGTTACCGGGTGACTTTAGGAGATCTCAGCATTTCCATTTCCAACACTGCTTTGCACAGTTTAGGCAGAGGAAGATTATTGTGGTTTTTGTGGCTTGTGATTGTTGTCGCACTGCTAGGAACAAGACTCCTGTCTTGGGCATCCCTTCAGCTGCTTCAAACTTGCATCTCCAGTGGAGACGTTACTGAAAATGGTACAAAATTTTTCACTTGAAGAAACCCGTGGGTTGCCCAGGTCGGGTTTAAAAGGGTCTGCTCTGGTGAAGATTGGATGTATGATCCCCTAAGCACTTACCAACAGTTTGCTGTCAGACTGGGAGGATATTTAAGTGAAAATTCCCAGGGGTCTTAGTTAGTATTTTCAATAATGACTCTATAACAACGATTGCTAATAAAATTGGGGGATAGTATCCTGAGGAGAGGGCTTCTACACACCTTGGAAGAAAGTATTGGGTTTCAAGATGGTCTGGTAAATTGAAGAAATGGATCAAAACCAATACAATGAAATCTGCTTTAAAACAAAAAACAGGTTCACAGGTACTGCACTCAGGAAGGCCAAATCAAAGGCACAAACTGGGGAAGTATTTGTGTAGAAGGCAGCACTTCAGAAAAGGATCTAGATGTTGGAGTGGACTACAAACTGAGCCTGAGTCAAATAGGTGGTGCTTTTGCAAAGAGAGAAAGAAAGTCTTAATTCTGGGTGTATTAACATGAGGAGCATACATAGCACAACAGGTAATTAATTCAACTCTTCACAGTGTTGGTGAGACCTCAGCTGGAATTATTGGGTCCAGTCCTGGACAACGCATTTCAGAGAAGTAACACATTGGAGAGTCCAGAGGAGAGTAGCAAGGCAGGCAAGGTGTAGAAAACATCATCTCTGAGGACATGTTGGAGGAATTGAGTTTGTTTTAGAAAGGAGAAGATTGAGTGTGGACATAAATCTTCAAGTATGGAAATGGCAGTCGTACGGAGGCTAGTGACCATTTGTTCTCCTTGTCCAGTAAGGGTGGAGTCCACAAGAATTAGGCATCAGCTTAATTACTCTCATGGGCAGAATTGGGTCTGCAGGGGAAAGCCCCGTAAGAGGAGCGAGTGCTATTGTCACTGCATGCCTGTGTGTCCACAGTTATCGTGGGGCAGGTGTGCGTGTTCAGAATTAGAGGGATTGTGCGGTGCCTTATTGCATCTCTTAAAACCAGGGCCTTCGGTAGCTGTTGTAGAGACTCGGTGGAACAGCTACAGAAGTGAGAGCCCCGAGTTCACTTTTCCTGCCAGACACTGGAAAGTGGGTTATTGCTTTCTTTGTAGCGCCATGCAAAGTCCCAACCCCCTGCTGCTAGTCCCTGTACGCACAGAGCAGTCCCTGCCTGGAGGATCGCAGCAGCCTTGATAGGAGATGAGAGGTGGACGTAAGAATGCAGCGAGGACGTGCTATGATTTCCGTGCATAGCAAACCCTTTTTTCACCTTGTACTTAAGGGGCTTTGCGTGATGTGTTGCATGGATTTCCTTTCTGTAGAGGAGCTCTGTGGGGAAAGGGCTCTTCCTCTGACCTGCTGCGTGACCTTGTTCCAGTCGTTTCTCTTCTGTGACTGTTCCCCTTCCCGTCTCTTGGTATCTGTTTGCACTGTCAGCACTTTGGACCCGAGGCAGTCTCACCCTGTCTGTACAGCACCTGGCACACCCAACTCCTGGTCTCACTCGGGTCTCTAGGTACGACTAGTGCAGACTGTTTAGGTGGCATGAAACAGTGAGGGAAAGGCATGTCTTGACCCTCCACATCGCCCTGTCTTCACCTTCCCAAACCCCCCATCAATCCTGCTCCTCCTGGGCTCCTTCATGAGGCCCGGGGGAGGGTTCCCTTTTCCCCCTCCCAGGCTGGGTGTTGCAGGTGGAGGGAGGTGATGGGAGCAGAGCAGGAACAGCTACTGGGTGCTTCCTGGTATCCCCTTTCTCCTCTTGAGACGGCTGCCCTTTTCCTCTGGGATGGCGAGGTGATGCAAACAAGAAGCCGCTGGGCTTGCTGTTGAGCATTGTATCCCCTGGGTCTGTGGCCTGCTGCGACATGGTGCCCCTCCCAATGGCTGGACCCCCACCACAGCCTCCAGCACTTGAACCAAAAATAAAATAAAAACCCTCTACTCGCCCCAGGAGCAGGGGCTGGGGGGTCCGGGGCCGCCTGGCAAAGCCCCCCCGTGGGGGGCAGCAGGGCCCAGGCTGGGAAGACCCAGGGGGGCCGGGCGGGGCAGGGATTGGGGGGCTGGGGGAGCAGGCAGGGCCAGTGTGGGTCCCCCCAACCCCTTACTTACCAGCACTGGAGCCCGGGGCCAGCTCCCTGCTCCTGGCACTGCCTGCCCTGCACCAGCACCAGGGCGAGGGCCAATCATAGAGATGCTGTGGCAGCCAGAGCATCTCTGCAGAGGACCCAGCCTCCAGTTGCCTCAGGGCATTTTTTTGTCTGCGGGTTTTTTTAACCCCTGGATATCCAGGGGTCTAACTTTGCCCCTGTGCTGCAAATTTGCAGCACAGGGAACATTTTCTCATTCCTGCGCGTGCTGCAAGAGACATGCAGGCTTGTCTGGACGCGCCAGTCATTGTGGTGGGATACCCAAATTGAAATATATTGGGATTTGGCTGGATTTGCTAGGTTTTTCACCATACGATTTTCACCATGGATATTGTTAGTCAAAGAGTTTTCCAGAAAAGTTTTACTAAGCCGTACTTGATATATGCAGTGGTAGTTTTGGAGTGATAGGTAGGGACCTGTTTAACTTGCAGTGAGACTAAAGAATTTTTGCGGGTTAGTTGTGGCATAAAGAGCAAATTTCATAGATATTTGCTCCCACTAGGGAGCCAGCATTTTATTTTTTAGACGAACTAAATCGTTGGAAAAATTGTTCTTTGCAAGTTTTGGGGCACAAACACCTTTCTTCGGGCATAGGGAGAGTCTGCTGGTGTTTTGTGTCCTCACCTTTAAACAAGCACCAAACCTCACCAACCTCATTACCAGAAGCAAACATCCCATGGCGCAAAGCACACCAAATGGATCCAGACCATGCCAGGACAAGAAATGTAAAACCTGCCAACACATCCCCACCACTCCCACAATAACTACCCCGCAACAGAGCCATCATCATTCCCGGACCTTATACCTGCACCTCCAGAAATGTAATACATCTCATCCAGCGCACTAAATGCCTGGTGGGAAATATTTAGGAAAAACCAAACAAACACTCTGAAAATCTATGAAAGACAAAAATACCCAATTACCTGTAAATGCACATTTCTCACAAGAAAACCACTCTCTCTCCAGTCTCTGAGCTCTGATCCTCAAAGGAAATTCACAAAACACCTTTTGTAGACAAGCCTACGAACTTCATAGATCTACTGGATACAAAGGATCATGGCCTAAATATAGACATTGGATATATGATACATTATATATATATCCATATATATATATGCCTGCCACCCTATAGCCCCAGGTAACCTGCCTGCATTTGATCAGCTATGTTCTAATCAGCCGTTCAACACCCCCCTTTGTCCCCCGCCTACGTGTCTCACACTTATAGTCCCCCATCCCTCCTATTGCATTTTCATAGACCTGCATTTTGGCTTCTATTCTACCCAGGAGAAGCGCATAAAACACCAGCAGACTCTCCCTATGCCTGAAGAAAGGTGTTTGTGCCCCAAAGCTTGCAAAGAACAATTTTTTCAACTATTCAGTTGGTCTAATAAAAGATATCACGTCTACCCAAAGAACCTTTCCTGCTGTCTCCTACACACGCGTGCTGGAGCCTTTGGTGTCTTTCTATCTTCCCTCTATCAGACGGCCCCAGTGAGGACTGGGGTAAGTGTCTGTACTGCCTTCCTGCTTAAAGCCCGCAATCAGGGTCAAAGCCCCTTTGTGTTAGATGCTATATGTACCCCCTGCCTCACAAGCTTACAATCAAAACAGACAAGACAAAGTGGAGGTAAAGAAGAGTCGTTACTTTAGAGGTGCTCTGTTTCTGCTTCAAATGCCCTTATAATTCTTTAGTCACTGCCAAATGGACATTTTTGGCTGAGCACTACCTGGCCTACAGGAGGCAAACTATGTGGGTGCTAAACAGGCCAGTGCTCTTTATGTGCATCCCCTAGCTCTAAAGTGGCGCCTACCTCCTAGAAGTGAGACATTTATTTTAGTAACAGTGTGTGCTTCACTGGCCTGGTGTTAAACATTACAACCAGAGCAGAGGAAATGTCCTCTTATCTCAGGTGAAATTCCTACTTGGTGTAAATCCCTTTTAAGCGGGAACACTAAGTCTTATCAATATTTGCACTGAGTAATAATGAAAATGACTACAGAGGAATTATGCATGTAAACTGTTGGCACTGGATTTATGACCCAGATACCTTGTTCTGGGTGGACCCAAACCCGCAGACCGACCATGACCTCTCCATTCAATAGCAGGCAAATGTTATTGGTACGTAGTGACAGCGGATGAGAATAATGCAAATAATTCTATATCTACCAGTCCTAGAGCTGTCACAGGGGGAAGGTATGCCCGGGCAGTACGCAAGCTTCACCCTAAGGTTTTCTCTTGAATGTCAGATGTCAGCAACCTGGAGGTCAAGGGCCAAGGACTCCCAAGCCATCATAAACCTGGAA
>NW_005842056.1:971398-972559 GCF_000455745.1 Alligator sinensis
TGCTGAAGGATGATAGTATGGGTTTCACCTAGGCCAGAGCAATGTTCACAGCTCTTTGTTGAAGCCAGTTGAAGAGGTGAGATGAGTCAGTTCTCTAAGGAAAGTTTAGTGCCGTCTCTCTCCAGAGCTACAGTGATCTTTCAGTTTTGAAATTGCAGTGGGCTTGGAAGGCCTTGTAATTCGGACTGTAACTTTGACCTGGGTTTGACTCCTGACTCTGCCACTGACTTCCTGTGTGTTCCCTTGTGCAGGTCACTCCCTCCTAGATCCTCTTCCAACAGAGGGACTAGAACTTGCCAAGCCTCTCAGAAGCACTGAGGATAAGAGCTCTTGGTGATTGAGAGGCCCGCTGCAGCATGAGTACAGCATCCCTACCCTGTGCTCTATCCGCAGAACGTGAGCACGTGCATTGCTCCCAGCTAGCGAGCCTGGGTTTGTAGCTCGAGTCCTAAAGCCTTGTGCTTCCCGTTCTGAAAGTCTCTGGTGCATAAAGCTAGAGGGCAATCTCATGTCACAGTGATAAGGGTTTAATTAATACCTAGGGAGAAACTAGCAGGCAAAATGCAACAGAAAGGCCAGCAGTGGAGAGGAACCAGCTTGACTCGGTTCCCAGGCTGACTTGGTGAGGCTGGCAGCGAGGACAGGCATATTTCATTATCAATTCACCACTGCTAACCCAAGTGGCCCAGACTGAACTGATGCAAACCTCTGCTTATTAGTCTTTGACTGGCCCTGCTAGAGGTTTGTCCAGCACAGCCATTCAGATGGCTCCACCAGGGGCTGAAATCCCTTCCAGACCATAGTCACGTTCCAGAGTAGACCTGTACTTTTAGGAGCAGGCTGCAGTCTTCTGGCAGGGTGGGATAGGCCCTTTCAGCCCCCATTACTCAGAGCATCTCAATCAGAGCTCATGGATGCAGCAAGTTTATTCCAGCACACCCTGATAACCCTCCGGTCAGGGAGTTGCATGTCCCTGTGCGGGCCGGCTCCCGGTCCCATCCTCGCCGGGCGCGAGCCGAGCCCGTCTGTGTGCACATGGGCTGTGGCCGGCAGCCCGGGCATGCGGGGCCGGAGAAAAGCCGCGGGGTGGAGTAGTACGCTCGAGCTAGAATCAGTTACGGAGGCGTAATGGTTGATTGAAAAGATTATTTACTTACACCG
>NW_005842056.1:972898-975195 GCF_000455745.1 Alligator sinensis
GCCAATAGCTAGCCGCCACGTGTGCCTAAATTAAGACCGGCCAATAATGTGGCTCAAATCTTAATACAAGTGGCGGGAACTCCTTTGCAGCATGCATCACTGTAATGCAAGAGTAATGCACAATGCAAAGAAGGCTACAGAACGGCGGGAAGCACTTTTCTGCACGCGGGTTCTCTATAACAACGGAACACTCCGTCGTGCAAAAGAGCTGCAATTCGGCGGGAACATAATTTAGCGGTGCCGAAGCGCGCACAATCAAAAATCCACAACTTTGGGTTGTGACAGTCCCCTGTGCCTGATTCCCAGCAGATATTGCAGCTGCCGAATGGCACCCTCAGTTCTTTAGATCAAGCTGCAGTAAGTCGTGCTTTCAGCACTAGAAGCCCTTGGTTTAAGCCACAGTGTCAGCTGAGAGGGTACCTGTCATGCACTAACTTCTTAACAAGCTTTAAGTCTATTAAGCTTCCTGTGATTTCCTCCTTTCTGTCTCTTCTGCACTGAAGGCAGTGATGTTTGGAGAGGCGTCGTTTTTGTCATCCCGCTGACAGAAGCATTGTTTGTGTTTGCTTTTTCATGCCAAACCGTGATGAGGATGATGATCTTGATGTCATCCCAAAAGAACTCACAAAACCATATAAAACGTCCTGTCAAATGGAGCTCCCTTCCAAGTTCCTCAAGAAATGTGCAAAACCTTAAATTGCAGGTCTTTTGCATCGGCAGGAAGTATTTTGCTCAAGTTCCTTGTTGCTGTGTATCAAGATCTTGGTTCCATTAGAAATAAATGCATAAAGTTATGGAGGCCCCTTATTTTCTCTAGTCTGACCATAGCATCTTGTGGTTAAATCCCTCAGCACTTCAAGAGCGCTGCTTGTAAAAGTTGCACCCGTTCTGAAGTCAGCGAAGCAACAGCTTTCTAAACCAGATTCTGCCTCCTTAGTGTCCATGTTGCAAAATGCCTACACACGAGCAGCCGTTGTCTCCATTTACCATTTCACGCTGATCCTGGGGAAATAGGGAACGTCTATGATAAGAGATGTTAGCAATGGGAAAGTCTTAATAGAGCAGCTGAGTGTATTCCTCCATAACTGCTTTGCATATTCATGTTGGAGACTATGAATAGGCATTTTTATGCAGGCTACAGAGAGATGCTCCAAGTGCACTGAGCCAGATCATCAGTGCTAAGAGGCTTGTTGTACGTGGTGTGGAAAAATGTGCGCAGTGTTCAGCTACGTAACTAATCTCTGCTGCTGTTGAACGGAGACGATTCTGGCCTACGTAGGCTCTTAGGCCGGGCTCATTGCCATAGTAGTTGGGTGCCTTCCAGTAGGGCACTAAGCAATGTGACTGACATCTGTTGCATGTGGATAATGGGGTAGATGTGCTCATCAAGGGTGAAATTGGGCATTGGGGGAGAGCTGGAAGTGCCCTGCACCTCTCATGATCTTGGCTGTACAAAAACTAAGGAAGGGAAGGATTTAATGAGACTAATTTCCCAGCTAGTACAGCTATTGACTTTACTGTCCTTCCTGGTTGGCATGTTCACAGCTACATTCCTTGCAACAATAACCCCATGGCAGGCCAGCACCAGGGCTTGGTCTCCTTCTACAAACAAAGCAGCGGTAAATAGAAGCTCAGCGCTACCCAAGGAGCACGAGGAAGCTGCCTATATGACACCAGCTTGCTGCTAGGAGGGCTGGATCCTTTGGACAGCTAGTAGTACAACCTCTCACCTCCGAGGTCACTGGTTCAAATATGGGCCTAGCCGGTAGCTGTAGTCTGAGAGCTTGAGTGAAAGGAGCCGAGAGGATCAATTCAGCGGCAGAGAGATCCGTGGCGCCAGGGAGGCGTTTTGTGGGTGTTGTCCCTGGGTAGTCTTGGTAACAGGCTTCATGAACAACCACGAAGTCACCACAAACTTCCTTTCTCTTAGCATTTGTTTTGGGCCAGGATGAATCTTTGCTGGTCCTACATGCACGGGTCAGGGCACTGTTGTAATGTCAAAAGGATTTATTCTGACGCAAGCCCCCTGTGCCAAGCATCTGCTCTGTGAGTCTTGGGTCCTTGGAAGTGTGCAGATACCAAGCTCCTGCTGGAATCTGTTAGTCCCATTGATTTCCATGGGAGTGCTGTGCCTTAAATACCTTCTGAGGAGCTGTGTCCAAGCCCTGGTCATGGATGGTGGATCTGGGATTTGAACCCTTTTAGTTAAGAGCTCTGGCAGAGACTTTAACCCCTAGTCCATCTTGCCTCCTCATGTGCTACAGTCAACATAGCACACTTGCTTGGCCAGTGTAGGG
>NW_005842056.1:975226-976588 GCF_000455745.1 Alligator sinensis
GTGCAAACAACCTACGGCTCAGCCCTCTGGGGCTTTTCCTCTGGCACTTTCCACCAGCATTAAAGTGCATTAAAGATGGAGAGGATTTCAATCGTAATTCCTGGCCCCCTGACCTGCTCTGAGAAATGGAGGAATGAAAGGGAACAACACAGTCTGTTCATCTGGAGTCTCTCGGGCCTCGAGGACTGGTAACATGGGAAAATGGGCGTCACTGTCCCATGGGCTACTGAGCAGGGGTAAATTAGCCTGTGCTGAGCTCCATGCTGCAGTGGCCAGACTGCTCGTAGTATCCAAGCAAGCTGGTTACAACTGTCTGGGCTATCTCTATACTATGCTACAGTCACTCTAGATCAGGGGTCTCGAAGAGATGCCCGTGAGCAAGACGTGGCCTATGGAGCCACATCACCAGTTCCTAGTGCTGGCCCTGGTCTTGAGTTGACCCACACACCACATGCGGTGCATGGGCATCGCATGCAGCGTCCGTTTTGGGTCCTGCACCACACACAGCACCTGCACAGGGCCCCCCACCACACCTATGTGCCAGATCCAGCCCACTGCAGGTGGTCCAGGACTACCACACGTGGCACCTGCTCCGGCCAGCCAGGGGTGCGGACTGCACGCTGCACTCATTCCAGCCTGTCCAGGGTGGGCACCAAGGGCAGGGCAGTGCAGGTCCTGGAGCAGCCAAAGCTGATACTGGTCCTGCATGTGGAGAGGGGGTTTGTGGGTCCCTCACATACATACTGCACCCAGTGCCTGTCTCAGATGGTCCAGGACAAAGACACCATGTAGTGCCTGCCCTGGTCTCACTGGAGTGGCCACCACGTGCAGCTCATTTCCCCGACTGGTGGGCCTGCTGGGGAGCAGGTCCATGGACCTACTGCAGCCCACAGGCTCGGCCCTGCACCATGCATCTGACCTGCGGACCAGTCCTGCACAACTCCAGGACTAGATGAGTTTGACACCCCTGCTCTAGTCTAGACAGTTAAGACTGCCTGTGTGTGCGCCTGGCCCAGTGAGGCACTGCTTTCAGTTGGCACCTCCAGCTTCTTCCATAGCACAATCCAGTCATAACAGCCTGCCTGGAAATGTGCGTGCAGCCTGCATAGCTGCTGCCTGCCTGCATCCTATCCCAACTCCTACTGACCAGCCACGGGAGCTAGTAGTGCATCCCCCCCGTGTTTGGCCTTGGTGTGGAGATGGATTCTTGCTGCTGGTCTCAGCTGACTCTGTGTTTGCAAGGCTATTATTTGAGGCCCCCGAGCAAAGCATGCTGGCATTTGCATGCAGTCATTGGTTTTCATAAGGTTTTAATTAGGGGTGAGGGAGTCTTCTGGAGGCTGAGGTTTTATGAGCCTGCTG
>NW_005842056.1:976619-981356 GCF_000455745.1 Alligator sinensis
CAGTGGATAAAGGACGGCTGCAAAATTTTGGTAGAGTTCAGGAACAGAGATTGTAATCGGAGTTTCAGACCCACGTTTCTGTAACTCTAGGGAAACGCCTCCACGACTACCAAAGGCAGAAGAATATCCCGTGCTGCCTGTCTCGGCAAAAACGGAGTGACCTCTAAGCCGCCTGGGTCTGAATGAAGAGGGTTAGACTTGTGATTAAGGTGCTGGAAGGGGATATAAGAGACCTGGGTCCAGTTTCTACCTCTGCCACAAATGCCCTGTGTGACCCTGGGCAAGTCCTCTGATTTCTCTGTGCCTTAGTTTTGTGGGGATGATCATTCCTGTCTCCCACCTTCTGCTGGTCTTGCTAATGTGAATAATAAACTCTTCCTGGAACAGCCACGCTGGGGCTTCTAGACACACCATGTCATTAGGAGTAATAGCAGCTCTGTGTGGCTTGGCGCTTCTGGAGGACTGCGGGCAGGACAAACGTTATTATTTACCAGCACGATCTGGCTGAATGGGGTAATGACATCCTTTGCACTGCTGCCTTTTCAATCAGAGAAAAGAAGGGAGGGGAAGGGTATGGCACTGTCGCTATGCACAGCCTGAGACCTGCGTTATCTCGCTCTAGAAGTGGCTCCTTTCAGTTTCACCAGAATCTGTATTTAAGTTTCACTGTATAAAGTGCAGTTGGTTCAGGGCATTTGCAATGAGACACTGTGTAAAGGTTGATGGTCCAGACGCTCAGCTCAAAATGCTGTAGCAGACTTGAAAGCCGTTCCAGAAACAATCAGTGCAATCCACATTCCTCATCATCATCCCAAGATTTAAGTCAGTGAAATCCATCTTCTAGTGCCTTAAATCCCAGCAGGGCAGCATCTTGAGTCCAATCCTGCTGATTTCTGAATGCCTTAAATTCCCACTGGGAGGTATTTGCAACTTCGTAGGGTCACGCCCATCTTGCAAGAGAGAAAATTATAGCTGTCTTGTTGCAAATGCTCCCACCCTCTTTCTTTACCTGCTACTCTTTAAAGGCAAGCACCTCTGTGCACTGAGTGCCTGTTAAACAGAATACCCAAGCCCTGTTTCTACTGGGGCTGGGACACGTGGCTTGTGAGGAGAGGCTTATTTAGTCTGGAGAAGAGAAGACTGAGGTGGGGATTTAATAGCAGTCTTCAACTACATTAATGGGGGCTGCAAAGAGGATGGAGCTGAACTGTTCTCAGGTGGCAGGTTACAGAACAAGGAGCAACGGGCTCAAGCTGCAGCAAGGGAAGTTTAGGTTGGATATTAGGAAGGACTTTCTCACTAGGAGGGGAGTAAAGCACTGGAACAGGTTACCCAGAGAGTCTCCATTCTTGGAGGTGTTTAAGACCCGGCTAGACAAAGCCTTTGCTGGGATGATGTAGTTGGGGTTGGTCCTGCTTTGGGCTAGATGTGACCTGACGTCCCTTCCACCCTCATTTTCGCTGGATCTATGATTCTATGATACTGCAAGGAGGGAGTTCCAATGCTTGATGCCCAATGGTGTGAGAAGAGAGTACAGGCCTGATGGTGACTTTCATTTAGTGACCTGGGGCAAAACTGTGAAAGGCACCTAAGTCATTTAAGTGTCCAAATCCCACAGAATGTAAATTCTGACTTTGAAAGTTGTGCTGAGGTCACTAAATGAAAGTCACCATCAGGTCTCCCGCTTCCTTCCAGAAAAGTCAAAAGCAAGAATCTGTCTGCTTTCATGGGGGAAATGACCAGGGCCACCAGTGAAGTCATTGTTCTCTCTTTGGAAATGTAGAAAAGCAGTCCTGGATTGCTTACGAAATGCCTGGATTATCCTGTTCTCTCTTTACATTTGCTGTGTGGCTGCAGAAGAAGTGAGCAAAAGAGACAAGGTCCAGCGGTCTGGGTCCATACCTGCACTGCTGAGGCAAGTGACTTTAAAATCACCAGAAGTATAAGAACAGCATCTGCTATAACCCTAGTTATAGAGGAACTCATAATGGCTGTGGCAACCTTCATGCTTCAGGACACAAGCTGATCACCAGCTGGGGTCAGGAAGGTGCTTTGGTGCACGACAGTTTTGTTTTCTTCCAAAGTGTCACAAGTTGACCACCCCGTGCAGTTTGCCAGGCAAGATTCAGTGAACCTTTGTCTGGAAGTTTTGATGGTCTTGTACAAATTGTAGCCTGTCAGTTCCTATGGCATCATAGCCATTGAGGTGTTTTGTTCCATAATATACTAATAAATGTGCCATGGATCTCTCAACGTCCCCCTTATCAAACTAGTCAAGACACTGACATGGCCCATGTCACCGTCTCTTCCAAGCACCTTGCAGTCTTTAAGGCTAGGGACAGACATTACACAAAATACTGGTTTAAGTGATCAGAAACTGGTTTAAACCTGTAACAGAACAGATGTTCAGTGCACATAAACCAGTTGGCAAATGGCTAAAACTGGTTTGAAATAAACCTGGTTGAATGTAGTATCAGACTTAACTGATTTGGCTCAAACCAATTTATGCAATGTCTGTCCCAGACCCCTTGCTGGCTTAAAATAAATCAGACTCCCCCAGCATCCCAGCATGCTCTCTGGGCTGGGCAGGTCTCTCTGCTCCACAGCAGAGCCGGCCCCTCCCCTCTGCTCCCTGGCTGGAGCTCGGCGAAGACTGCAGGTACAGCAGGGTTTGCCTGGCTTCCCCCTGCCCTACCTTCCCCATCCTTGCTGCTTGCTGGACAAGCAGGGATTTCCCCCCCTCCCTCCCTCCTATCTCCCACAGCACAGACCCCAGCCCCAGGGACCCTAGGCATGTGGTATGCTAGATAATGCCAGGAGGTGTCTGCGTCTCCAATTTCACCAGGACAGGCAGACAGAACAGGGCTTATTGGAGCTAATCAACAGGTCAGCTGGTAAGCTGTTTAAGAAGGGTTTGAAGTACTGGAAAGAGTCTATTGTTTTGCTGATGGGGTGAGAAACACTATTATCAGCTCCCTGCTGACTTGCTCACCTGTCAGGTTGCTGCAGACAGTATAAAGAAGCAGGGAGGAAGATTGAAAAGCTCTGTATCATCAACAGATGCATGCATTGCACACCCCCTGCCCCCCTTGCCTCAGAGTGCTAGCTGGGGACTGGGGGCTGGCAGCACTCCTATCCCTTGAGCAGCCAGAGGGGAAAAGTCTGGGCTGGTGCAAGCAGACCTCCCTGATCAGAGGTCCTGCTGGGACCTGGCTATGCCCCCACCTCAGCTCAGCCCTGTGGGAGGAAGGGAAGGCTACTCCAGCATCCCTGGCTTCTAGCCTGAGCCACTGTAGGCATGTGCCTAAATTTCCTCAGTTCAGAGAGAATGCCTGTCAGGTTGCAAACCGGCTCGGCCTAGCCAGGTTAGACTAACCTGCAAAGATTAAATGAATTCAAGCTCAGACTTTGAATGTCTGTCCCTAGCCTAATACACTGACTGTCATGGCCATGAGCTGGGGCTGTCCTGTTGTGTCCATGATTTGAGTCACAGAGAGGCAAAGCAACTTGCCCCAAATCCTCCTGAGAGGTTTGTGTGTGGTGAAGCAGGGATTTGCACCCGGGTCTCCTGGGTTAAGCCAGGTGAAATTGTATTTGGCAAAGGACGTATTTTCTGAAATACACCGTTGCACAGCATGTGAAGCTCTTCTGTGAATTTGGGTTGAATGTAGCACCCAGCTTCACACTCAGAAAGGGAAAAATGCATTTTGCCAATGGCAAAGTGGTTGGCTTGAGCATTTTTTTAAAATGCTACGTTTATGTTCTCAGAAGAGATGGATTTGCAAGAAGGACTTGCACACAATTCAGGAAAAGGAGGTGGGGTGGGGGCAGCGGCAGCCCTATTACATTGGATTTGGTGCTGCAGGTAGAACATTTGCTTGGGAAGCAGGTGATTCAAATTCAGATTCTCTCTCTGTCTGCCTTCAAGTGAGGGTTTGAACTACCTCCCAGGAAAGAGCCCTAACCACTTATTTATAGGGTACCCTGTTGGGGGTGAGGAGTGCATCATTCTCTCTGTAGCTGATCCACTTGGTATTAAACATTCATTGGGCCAGAGTGCAAGAGGACGATGCTGTCATCTGCCGAGTAAAGCTACTGCCCTATGGGGAGAGTCCCTTGCCTGTACCGGGCAGAGAGGGATTAGAACATGGGTGTTCTCCTTCCCAGCCAGTGAACCAATGACTTGTGCAGCTCCTTTGTAAAGCATTAACAATTATCCATGTGCTGTGACACAGGATACAGCTGGGCCGTGGGGATGAAGTGTGGCTTTTCCCATACAGTAGTTTATCAGCTGTCATTATAAACTGAAACAGAAAAAAACAGTGGCCTGAAGCAGCAAAAGATCAGAGGTAAAGCAAGCTCCTGCAGTGCCCTGGGCAGAGTGTTGACCACTGGAGAGGGGCAGGGGGTAGAGGTGGGGTGGGGAGGGGATGGGGGGAGTCTTACCTGCTCCAGTAATTTCCGCGCTCTGGCGGCAGCTGCTGTACTAACGTGGGTACAGGCTGCTGGAGTTGAGGAATAAGACTGTTGCGTGCTGGCTGCAGCCAGGGCACCATCCCCTACTTACACTGCTGTTAAAGGTAATTCTGGTTTAGAACATAAGAGCTGCCATTTACTGGGTCAGACCCTAGGTTGGAGGTGGGCAGTTATTTGGCTGGAGGTCTGCTTAATGAGTTTTGGTGAGCTGCTGAGAGCCACAAGGGTTCATGGGTATGTGGGGTGTGTGAATGTGAGGTG
>NW_005842056.1:981478-1001056 GCF_000455745.1 Alligator sinensis
GCACCCCCTCCAGCCTGCAGCTGCTCCCTGACGCTATGCATGGGGCCAAGCCCTGCTTGCTCCCATCCAAGGCAGCCCACTCCATGCTCCCACCTGCCTTGCCGCAGCCCCAGCTCTGCTCAGCTTGCACAGCTTTCTGGTAGGGCTGCCTTCACCCACTGAGCTGCCAATGGGTGGGTGCTAATTGTGCCGGGCAGGCAGAGTGAGTGAAAGACAGCCAGGAACTGGAGCTGGAGCCCAATGTGCTGGGGCAGGAGCTGCCAGCTGCCAGCTGCAGCTTTCTCCCTGCCCACTGCCACTTCCGTTCCCTACGTGCTGCCTAGAGTATTGCAGCAGGGACAGGCGGAGGAGCCACTGGAGGTGGGCAGAGCCGAGCGGTTCCCCGGGCTGGCGCAGCACCAGCAGCAGCAGCCCTGCTGGGAAACTGCCCGCTGGCCGTGGCTGGGGTTGGTGGGCGAGGGTGGGAGCGCAGTGTGCACTGCCCCAGATGAGAGCAAGCAGGGCTCGGCCCCATGCGGGATGCAGCAGGGGCAGTTGTGGACTGGATACAATTAATTGGTGGGTGCCTGCCCATGGGCTGCATCCAATCAGCTGGCAGCCGGGATCTGGCCCACATATTTTGCCCACCCCTGCCCTAGGTCCATCTTGCTCAGTATCACACAGAAAGTAGATGCGTAAAGGGAGTGGAAATTAGATATGACCCGGGCTTTTTTCACTGTTTCTCTCTCACCTGCGGCCTCCAGCATTTAAGGTCTAGGAAGTTCTGATTCAGAGGCCATGCCCCTTGCTCCCATGCTCAATAGCGACTGATGTTTAGCTGCTTTGGGGTAGCTGGGTCTTGTATCATAGGAGCGAGGAGGCTGGGCTCTGAAGCATTTCTCAGAAACACCTTGATTTCTTTCCAGGCAACTCCATTTCATCCAGTTAAACATTAACTGGGACATAATTGCCAAGCAGAGGCAGCTCAGTCATCCATTGACCAGAAGGAGCTTCAGGGCAAAACCATTGCCATGGGAAGTCTCTGCCTCTCCGCACAAGCTGTTCTGTGTAGAAGCAAGTCCAGAGAGCAGAGTAACATCTGCTGAACTCTGTGACCTAACTCCTTGCTTACTCCTACTCCTTACAACTCCTTGAAGTCACTGGGGCCAAATCCAGAAGCCAGTGCTCAGTCTAATGGTAATTCTTAGACACAGGTTAGGTGCTTGGTCCAAGTGTCTCTGGCAATTTGCCTGCAGAAATGTCCTGCCTTGGAAAGGACAGAGTAAGAGTAGAACAGGGCTCTCAGGACGTGACCTCGAAACCCCTCCTCCTTCACCAGTGCAACTTCTTATTAGCCGTCACCTGCCCTTGATGTCCGAAATGGGGCTGGCTAGAAATGTTTCTGCTGAAGTTGCTTTTTGATGGAAAATTGGGATTTCAACAAAAACACTTTTCTCAAAAAAAACTTTTGCTTCTCTGGAAAATGTCGGTGTTTTTGCCAAACGCTTGAAAATCAAAATATTTTTGTCAAAGCTGAAAGGCACTGATTAGGCTAGCCCAAGGCAGTTCTTCATGGGAGCTGTAAGGAGATGTAGTTAGCTCTGATAGTCTGAAGGCAGGCAGAAGGCAAGGCAGGGCAGCACCCAGACTATCTTGTTCAGAGAGGCATAAACTTTCGTAGGCACCTGCCAAAGCTTTTGACAACCTTTTACGCAAGCAAGGCATTGAGTACTGTGGTCGCCCTGCTTTACCATGGCAGGTTAGGGTGTTGTGTCAGGGTTGATGATAGTTTTAGTAAGAAGTTAAACTACAGATTTGCATGGGGTGGTTTGGATAGGGATGATCCTGTCTCAGACTGGGGGTTGGACTAGATGACCTCCAAAGGTCCCGTCCAACCCAACTTCTCTATAATTGTATGAAAAAGCGAATCTCTATGGGACGTGTGGCTCGTTTCATCTCATCTTTCTCGCCTTGGACCAAACTCTCTAATCAAATTACCCTTCTTGTGTAGCTATAGGTTTGGGGCTTCTCTTGATACAATTACCATGTCTTGCTCTTCTCAGATGAAGACCATGATGCATCATGAGAAATGAAGTCCAACAAGGGTATATATCTTGAAAATGGCATCACAGGACCTTCAAACTGCAACCCTAGGGAGGCACCACAATAGTATTGCAGAATCAGAAATATTCCAGACTCTGTTCACAGATGTTTTTCATCCAGCAATTGAAGAAAATTACGTTGGGTTAAATATTGGATACATAACAACATGCTGAGCGACTTGTTTTGGGCTAGGGAAATACCCTTCTTTAAATATTCAGATATCCCCTGAGCTATCCAAACCAAGCCTGAAACATTTTACCATCTGAAACATTACCTGCAGTTTGCCAGGAGTTTCCTCTTTTTTCCAGTGGGGCTATCTGTTATTGGAGTATAACGTCTGATGAAACGCAGGCTTTCTGATGGACATCCAGCACTCCTGGCTCTAGCCTTCACTGAAATCCAGAGCTGTCTTATGGGTTTAGCTTTTTGTGACAATAGACCCCAGCCAGCAGGAGCAGGTCAGCCTGAATTCTGCTTGGTGCTATACAAACACATAATTAATAAAGGCTTATTCCTGCCCCCAAAGATCTGATGGCCTACAAGACGAGGTGGACCAGTTGGCTGAGTCTTGCAAGAGGGCAGCCGAGTCTGGTAAAGGAGTTGGATTTGGGAACGAATAGAACTGCATGCTCGTGTTTCCTAGCCCCTCACTACCAGCCCTAGCAGCTATTGGGTTTTATTTTACTAGGAAAGAAAGATTTCTGGACTCTTTCAAACCTTTCCATTTGGATTCGGTTCCAGGAAGGACCAAGTGTCGCGGCTGCTTCTTTTTCTCCAACCCCTTCTGCCCCACTTTTGTTCGGACTCTTCTGTTAACAGAGCATTCAGACATTAAGGACTGCCCCCTGCCCCTGCAGTGATGCAGGACCCAATGGTTTTGAGATGGATGAGCATGGAGCTTGGTTGGGGTTGAGGGCTGGGGAGGGGAGGACCAGTTGATCCAATTAGGAACTTGCAATCAGTAGCTGAGTTGAAGGGTTGGGTGTTGCAAGTTGGTTCATACTCAGTCCTGGGCTAAGTAGGGTCAGTCCTTCACTGGGAACTTCATTCACACCAGGTCTGCATTTGACTCATATGTGTTTCTCTTCCTATTTTGCCTTCCATGTGAAATTTCCCTACTGCTCCACCTCACCTGGAAGGGAGAGAGAGGGCTTGGCTCCTGCCCCTGCTTATCTCGGGAGCTCCCTTCCTGAGGGCAGAGGGGAAGCACCATCATAACCATGTTTATTACTTTCCAGTCCAACTTGGCTTCCCTGGCGCAGCACCTGCCTCGTGGTCAGGTCTCATGTAGTGATCAGCGTTTGGCAGATGCACAGAACTTTACACAACTCAAAACCGCTGGGAGGGAAGCCCTGCACATGCGTGCCGGGATCTTCATCACAGTGCATTGGACATTATGGCATCTTCCATCCAGGTCTCCAGAGCTGAAATCTGATTCAACAAGAGCAAGAGTAACAGTAACATCTGGTGACTACAGTGGGTGTATTCCTGATTTACACAGACACCAGAGAATCAAATTTGTCCCTCGGCACTTTGTGCACGTTCATTAAACCCCTGTGTTGTAGATCAGAACTTCCCACCTTGTCAGAGGAAAAGGCCCATGTTTGGAAAGATGGCTTACAATTTTGGGTGCCCAAAATGGGTCATTGAGGCCCAAGCTTTTGAAGGGACCAAGGTGTATAACTCCCCTTGGTTTCTCTGTGAATTAGGATCTTCGTTGAAGGCTTCACTTGAAGTTGTGGCATGCAACTGCCCACTTTCATAGCTGACAGCACAAGCTGAGCTGGGGGAGTTTGGAGCAAACTGTCTGCTGCCAGTGCCTGAGTTAAAAGCAAGCCCTAGAGCAGACTTATGTGTTGCCTGTAGATGAGGCATGGGTGGGAGAGGAGGAGGGATAACATACATGAGTGAATTGGCACGTCTAAACAGATGGTGCTCAGCTCAAGCCCCACAGGAGTTTGAATCCCAGACAACCTCCCCTACCCCCTTCCTGATAGCTGCCATCTTAGCTGACCCCACCGATTGAATCACAGGCCTCTAGAGCTCAGTGCATGAGGTGCTCCAGCATGGGTTAAAGCTCCAGGCTGTGTAACGGGCTCTATGGTGGATCATTTACTGACAGGGGCCCTATAACTCATAACACAGCAGGTCACAGGAGCTGGGCACTAGGGAACATCTGCCCAATCTGTGTAAAGGTGCCCGGGCACTAAACCACAACCACTATGGGAAATCTGCTCCAGACTACCTTGCCTGAGGTCAGAGAGCAAAGTGCAGAACAGAACCAGCACTAGAGCTCACATCTGCAGCCTTCCTCCAGGAGCGGGAGCATGCTGTCCTTCCTTCCCCCCAGCTCTGGGGAATATGTGCTCACTCCTACGCTTCTCTAGCCGAAGGTAAACAGCAAGGCCTAAAACATCTGCAGATCGACAGGGTAGACTGTCCTGAGCCCCTGTATCCCACTGTCAGGATCACGGCATCATGTCAATGCCACAGTTTGCTTTGTGTTTGCTGCAGCTGCCGCAGGTAACAGCTGAAGATAGACCCCACACGACACCATTATACAAAATATCCTGCAAATAACATCTCTTTTTTTAAGGAACTTTGCATTACTTTGGAATCACTGAGGCCAACTTGTTTCTTTTGCTGTGACACTGTCTGCAAAATGAATCAGGGTTTCAAGGGACCTTTAAGAAAACACCCTTGCTTGATTTTAAGTTTGGCTATTGATGCTACTAATAGAGTGCAACCTCATCCTAATGGCCCATAATGGGACTAAGAGGAATGAAGCATTAATGTCAGTTAGTTTGCTGCATCATCATAATGAAAAGTCAGTTCTGGCTCTGAGGAATAATGAAAAAAGTTCCTAACTGGGGGTGTAACAGAGCACAAGTTGTGCTCTGTTACTCAAAGGGTCATGGGCAAGCAGCAGAGCAGCCTGCAAGTGGCTGCACTCCCAATCAGGCACATGACCAGCAGGAAACTGCCTAATTGGGAAGAAGGCACAGCTCTTCCTGATAAGAACAGGCCCTGTTTGCTGCAAGCAGCTGGAATAAGAACACCACCCAGCTGGAGCTGCTGTTCATGTAACAATTTGGAGGTACAGAGCAGGATCTATGGGGATAGTGGAGATTCCTGGTCCTGGGGCATGACTTAAAACTACACCCTGCTGGGGCTGGATGGTGTGGTGGGGCTGCCGGTGGCAAGGCAGTCTCCAGGAAATACCACACCTGTGCCTCTGCAGTGAAGGGTGAGTATGGGGCACCAGAAAGCCTCAACCCCCACTGCTTTGCAGGTGACCCCATGGAGGGGAAACGCTAGGGGAGCACACCTCAAAGACAAAATAAAGGCCTGGGCTCTGAGGTTCATAAAGAGAGCCAGGTGTGAGGCTCCAGCAGGGTGGGATTTTGAGCCCTAAGAAGGAGCTGGGTGTGAAGCTCCAGGGGCAAGGGGATTGAGGCCCAGTGTCACGGCATGAGGAGACCAAGAGGGTCCAGAGATGGGCAGGGAGGCTGAGGCAGAGGAGGTGGGAGCCCCAAATGGGTGAGATTGAGGGCCCAGTGTGAGAGCACAGGGATCGAGAGTCCTGATGTGAGGCACAGGAGTGCGGGTCCCAGTGTGGGGTATGCTATAGGCCAGGTTTTGGCCATGGATGCCATCTGCGAGACATGGGACATGGTATAAGGTGAGGTTCAGATCTGTGTATAGCCCCTTGGTATCAGGGCAAGTCAATGGGCAGCCTCCCGCCTGGTTAACAACTTTCAATTGTTTCAGCAAAGGTGTGGCAGGCAAGGTAGGTAGGCGGTTAGCCTTGAGAAGTGGGCAGGCCAACAAGTAGTTGCCCACTTGTGACAGGGGGCCATCCTTCCCCTGCCACGAGCAGGAGCATTGTGGTAGTAGCTAGCTTTGGTCACCTATGGAAAATACTGTACAGGGGTGGTTGGTAAATGGGCTGTGGGCTTCTGGGCAGATAAAGATATTCCTGGCCTGCTAAGGGTGAGGAGGGGCCATTCAGATCTCAGTCAGGGAAAACTAGACAGTGTGAGGGAAATGCTGAGCCTTGGCGGCTTTAGAAACAAGGGAGATATTGGCTGTTGTGGCTCAGACACTGATATTATGCAGTGCTAAAACTACACAGGGGACTGCCCTTCTTAATACCTATGTCACGGCTAGCATCCTAAGCCCCCACCAAGTGCTTCATGAAGAGTGGGAGGTATCTCTATCTCTATTTCACAGATGGGGAAGCTAGAGCACAGACAAGAGAAGGCAACTGCCAAGCTGGGAACAGATCTTGGGTATGTCAAGCCAGCACCCTAACCACAGGCCCCCTCTATCTGCCCTGTTTGCCTTTGCATGAACAGAAAAGGCCTGGGCTGAGCACCAGCATGCACAGTATGAGATACGGACCCATCTGGGTATTTCCAGCCGCAGCTTCTGAACCATCAGCTACAGCAATTTCTTCCTTCCGTGTGTGAGGGAAGGAGGAAGCTACAGGCTGATAGCTAAGGGCTGGGCGTGGGACCTGACAAGGGTGTTTTTTTTCCCGGAGGGCCAGCCTGGTTGCATGGCCTTCAGATGCTGTTATGTGACTGCATCAGTCAAGCATTCCTTACACGCTAGGCCAACAGCAAACCACGGGGCGTGGGGGACGACACAAACCTCTTTGCTTCCTAAATGCAAACCACACAGTTCTGTGTCGGAGCAGCATTTACTCGTTAATACCCACTGAGTTTCTAATGGAGAGGTCCAGATTGGCTGCGGAGTAGATTTCTTCTAGCACCTCTGGTGCAGGACGAGTGTGAGCGGTGAGTTTGGGAAGTCCTGGCTGGGAGCATGCTAGTGGAGCCTCTCTCTTTCTCTCCATCCTTTAGTGAGTCTCAGTGAAGGGAATGGGTGTGACCTGGTGGTGGGAGGTTCCTGGCACTCACTACAGTATTGAATTACCGATTTCTGCCATTCCCCCGACAGAGGTGGCAGAGCAGCAAACAAAAGCACGTCCAGCTCCTTGTTGAAGGGGAGAGAGCTCTGCCCGTGGGTTCACCTGGCAAGGAAAGGAGGGGAGGACGTTTTGAACTTGACAGCAAGGTAAGCTGCTTTCTTTTAAGCCTCTTAGGTTTTATTTCTAAAAGGTCAAAGCTGCTTGCTGACCACTACCACTGCCTGGCAGAACAAGGCACAGGTCCTTTAAAAAGTTGGGCCGGATCTGCAGCTGGTATAAATCAGAATCGCTCCATTAAAGTCAGTGCAGATCCTGATTTACACCACTTCCGAGATCCGGCCGGACATGTTCACACATGTGACTTTATTTTCAGTCCCAGATTTCTGTGGCTCTGGTGAGCCCACCTCTCAGCCCCTCTGCCGTAAGGAAAATGCTCACTCCCAGCTCAGCCGTGCAGTAAAGGAAGCTCCACTACCTCTGATTTCATGAGGCTCGCTTCCCTTTCAGCTCCAGCAGGGATTAGCTGAAAGTTTTGAATTCTGTTCGTAACGTCGTCATGCTGGAGGGCAAAACAGGGAGGGGGGGAAATCACCTGAATGCCCAGATCCGTAGACAGCGATGGCCGTAACCTCGTCGCTAGATCTGCTAAATGTTTGCAGACAAGGCTGTTGGCTTTGTAGACGCAGCCAAATGTTCTGTACACAATCGGTTTGCTCCGGTTCCCTATTGAGTTCATCCTATTCATTTCAGATGCAAATGACGCCAAGAAGAAATGGGTTTGTTACAGAGTTTTGCTTCAGGCTTCTTTGCTGGTATTTTTCTGAAGCTTGTCTACTGGGGACATAAATATTTCAATACGAAGAGAGCCCACATGAATTAGCACCGGTGGGAGGTTTAAACCACCCCGACAAAGATGTAAACAAACTCTAACAATAACTGAGGCAAATTCCTCCCTCGAGGAGTTGAACTACGCAGTGAATAATCTCTGCTCCCTGCACGCACAGCAGCTAAGCGTCTAGGTTAGACCCGGGAAAGACCATAGAAGTCGACTGCTGGTCGCTGCAGGCCCTTCCTACCGTCCATTTGGGGTTGCACAAGGGCCTCGCCGCTCGGGCTCCATTGCAAGGCAGAGGCTTTTCCCTTGAGACCATGGGCACTGCCAAAGAGCCTAGTCCAGAAAGGAAATCATTGATTGTCTTTCCACGCCTCGCTGCTGGCATTTGACAAAGGCAGGTGGACCTTCTTTTTTTCCCCCCTTCCCCTTTGCACAAACAAGCTGCTTCCTCCACCCCTCCCTACCAGCCGTGACGTAGGTCTCATGACATTATTTGCTAAGAAGGGCCTGATGGCAACCGTTGCCTAGGCCTCCCCAGTGGGAGTGGTGGAGCTTCATGCCATCCGGGCAGGAACGGCCTCCTTCTTTGAGCTGAGCTGGGCACCGGTGGAGAGGAGGGGGGCCGTAGTGCAAAGACGGTTGCACTGCTCCTGCCCTGCCTGTATCGGTCCTGCGGAGGGAGGGCGTCTGTCCTCTGCCCCGTGAGAACAGCGTTTTTTCTCTCCATTAATTTTCTTTCCCAGCTTTGAGCGACCTGGTTAAAATGCAGCTGTTTCCTGCTGTAGCTCTGTTCAGGGTGGCCGGACCTAGCTAGTGTGCTGGCCCAATTCCTACTGAATTTGGTGAAATTGGTCTCCCCGCCAGCTTCGATCAGTGGCTCTCAACCTTTGTAGACCCAAGGCCCCCCTTGGAAAATGCCGGCTTAAGTTTTCATTCAGTTTTTGACTATGGAAAAATAGTAGAGCAATTCTTCTGTTGCAAAGAACGCAGAAAAACCGCAGCGGGTCAGGATGTTTGTAACACCATGGATTCCTGTTTGAAATCTCTGGGTCTATCTCGCAAATCCTGTTCGCACGCCTAACAGTGCTGAAGTTTTGGGGCAGCCTACGGCACCCTCGAAAGGCTCTTGGGCCACCCCTCTGGATTTGTCCTCTGAATCCTGAGTAGGTGTTTGCACGCCGAATGGTGCTAACATTGCACAGTCCGCTGCAGCGTCCTTAAAAGGATCTCAGAGCACCTCCGGGTGCCGTGGCACCTTGGGTGAGAATCAGTGGCTTGGATGAAGCTGGATTATGCTTCACTTTCAGCCCAGACCTCAGAAGTATCTGGTCCATTGAAGTGCAGTTTGGGGTCATGGAAAAGCTCTTTCCTGGATTACCAGTGAACAAGTATGAATGAGTGGGCCCTAATCGGCCTTCTTGAGGCACCTGTGTTATTCCATAACAGCGTACAGCCATATTGAAATTTTATTTCCCAGTATTGATTCACTTTCCAGACGGGACTTCCCATATTTTCCTCCTCACAGAGAGCTTCTCCAGTCTCATGCTTTGCAGCTGCCTGACCTGCTTTTTCCTCTTTTTCCCCCATTCTTCCCTTCTCTCCTTGGTAAAGCACCCTTCTTCCAGAGAGAGTAGCATCCGTTCCCAGCTTGCTGGGAGCTGCTGCACAATGGGGAGACCTCAATGATGATGCAATCCTTGCAAAGCCCTGTTTCGTGTTGGTTTGATGTTAATTAGGAATCCGAGCTGGGTGGGAAATACTTTTCCAAGAGCAGGTTGGGAAGACACTCGGCTGGGATGGTTTAGTCAGGGATGATCCTGCCTTGATGACCTCGTGCGGTCCCCTCCAGCCCTACCTTCCTATGATCCTGACTTGCAAAAAAAAGTCTTGATGTCAAACCATTGTCCTCTGGAATGAAACTAAAACCTTTCAAAAAGGCGAGAACTGCTCAGCTCAGACCAGCCAGTGGTCCTGTGATGTAGCCAAGATGTGTAGCCAATGGCTTTCTGGTCCAATGGATATTTACCTGAATCCAAGATGACTTTGAATTGAAGATGAGTCTCCCCGCCAATAATGAGATTTTATACATGGATAACAGTAGTGGGGGGAGGCATCCAGACCCCACCCCCCATGCCTGTGCCTGCTTACCTGCTGCCTACCCCCACAGCCACAACCCTCCCTCTGCCTTTTGCCTTCTGGCTCCAGGGCAGTCAGCGGTGATGGCAGCCCAGCCCAGCCCAGCCCAGCCAGACAGCAGCAGTGGTGGCAGCTTCAGGCAGAGTCAGGTTGGGGACAAAGCTGGAGCTAGAGTGAAAGTGGGGGCAGATGGCAGGGGGCAGACTGCATGCTCTCGCCCATGCTCCCCCCACAAGCTACCCATTGTGAGTCTCCCCTGTGCTCCCCTCCCATCCTGTGCTCTCCCTGCTACACACCCTTGTCTCCACAGCATGAGCCTCCCTAGCCCACGTAGCTTGGCTGTAGTTTCTCCTTGGGGCAGGAGCTGGGGGCACAGTAGCCACCTGCCCCAGCCAGTGTTCAAATCCAAGATTAGGCCTCCCCCCACCCCATGTTGACTGGGAGAGGGGAAACCTCTTGCATTCAAGTAAATATGGTCTTTATTTATATAAATGTGCCCTTCCGGCTCGCTTCTCCCTCCATCACAAACACAGCTCATGCTCGTGCATGGTCCAAAGGCTCCTGAGAACACCTCTCTTCATGCTGACACAGGCCCACGTTCATCCCCGGAGAGAGGGTTAGTGGCATCTAGGAAAAACAGGCCAATTATTTGCACAGCTCAGAAAAGCCATCTCATTCCCAGCACGGAACTGCGTGTAATTGCTTCAGAGGTGTGTATGTAAATACTCAAGCAAAACTCCTGCAAAGCTACATCCTCTTCTCCAATTTCTTTACCCTAAGAGCTTATTCTGTGGTGTCAGCACTTGGCAGCATAATAACAAGCCTCTCTCTTATCCTTTCCCCACATCCAAGACAGCTGATATATAGGGGATGCTAAATTGCATGCTGGAGCTTCATCCATCCAGAGCCGTTACTGTGGAATGCATTATTCAGGGCTTCAGGCCTCTCCTACCTAAAAATGATTCCTTGCCAGGTCGTGGAGAGAGAAAGTATAGTCTTCTAGCTGCTCTGTATTTACCACAGGCCTTATGAGGCCAGCCAAACGAGGTGGGATGCATAGCTCACCAGAAACCAGGTGAGGTAGAATATCTACATACAGCTCCTCTATACCTCTGCTACCTCTCTATAGGATAGATAGGGTGCTGTACCAAAAAGGTTTCAGCAGCTTGTGCCTATCCATCAGTAGGAGTTCCCTATCCTAAAGACATGGGCATACATGAAAGTTGTCTTTAAAGCTCATCCTTCACCACACAGTGCTATTGGGGGATAGCAAGGCTAGGCCTGGTTGAGGTCTGCAGAGGCTACTTTAACCTCTGGCTCCTGTCTCAGATCATGCTAGTGCTCCCCAAGGAGCAGCGATGTCCAGCCCCAGAGGTGGCTGCCCATAGTGACACTCTCAGGTGTGTGCACCTGATTTTGCACTCAGGCAAAATGCCCAGCAGGGTGAGCAAGAAAGGTGAGGTTTGGACCCACCTAGGTTTTAAGGCTCTTCGTTCAGTATGAAAAAGCATATTGTCGTACATCACGTTCATTGTGGTTTTCTCCCATCTGTCACCTCAGCAGCAGCAAAAGGGGCAATCAGCATTTTTCCTCCTCTCCCTCAGTTTCTGTGACGTGACGGCCACCAAGCGTTCGGCTACGGCTCCTTGGCTTGTTCCAAGGAGAACTGGGTTTTTGAGTGCTCTCCCATCCACGTCTCCATCTAGGCCTGGGGCTGCAGAGCCTGCAGGATGAGGTGCCTTTGGTCTGGCCTGGCCATATCGTTCATGATGGCAAAGGGGCAGAGAGGCGTGCTTCATCATACCGTTTGGTTTAGGGGTCCATAAGATCATCTCAAAGGAGTCAGGTCTGGATGTGCTTTCTTGCTTCGCTCGCATGCTGCAGTCCTGCCTGCTCGCAGGTGAGACTCCTCTTGCTGGTTGTGCTCCTTTCTCGAGTCACAGGGAGTAACGAAATACCTTTGCTGCGAACGAGCTCAAACCAGTCTTTGCCTGAAAAGCCGTGTTGGTGGGAGGCTGTAGCAGACACCAGACCTTTTGTTTCGCAATCCTTTGTGGGCTAGACTGAGCCATTAGATGCAGTCCAAGGTAGAGAGCAGTTTATAATCTGCCCCGACCCCTGGGAATAGCTCAGGGAGAACAGTGAGATTGTGATTCATGACGGGAGCCCTTGCTTGCCTTTATCTGTATGGAGAATGACTCTTGTTAGGGGCAGTTTATGACCTTGTTGCCTCCATTTAGCTCCAGCATGGGGGTGAGCTGGACATACAGCTCCTACTCATCTCCAGCCCCTTCAAACCCACATAGTCCTCTGCCAAATACCCGAACCCCAAGCCCTGTGCAGTGGGTTGGAGCTGAGCCATGCCCCTTTCCCTCTATGGGTTGCTCCCCCCACCCCTGGCTGGATCAGGGCCAGGCCATACTCCCTTCCCTCTGTGGGGACAGCTTATTCCTGCCCCACTTCACATGGCTGGATGGGGCCTGCTGCGCCCATCCCGGGCACTGGGTCATAACCACCGACTGGATCCAGCCCATGGATAGACCGGGCATTGCTCATCCAGTCCACCAGGGATAAAAGGTTGAGCATCACTGCTCTAGGGTTTGAGTTTATGCTCAAGGGTGAGACCTCTTAGCCGGGAGCTGTAGCTAACTCATCTCCCCCATGGACCAGGCACAAAAGGGCCTGATGCGTACCCCACCGACCAGTGGGTTTGGCCGGTACCCAAGGAGCTCCACAACCCAATAATGAATGCAATGCCAAAGAGGTTGGGAAGGACAAACACAGCCGGTGAGGGGTGATGCTGCTTGAAAGTCTCCTACAGGAGAGTCCCAGAGATGGTAGTATACAGTCGGACACCAGTGCACGCAACTGCCCGTAGGAAGGCAGGGCAGAGAGGGCTGCTCATGGTCTCCAAAGGGAAGATTACCTGAAAAACTGGCTTGCTTTCAATGCCCAGTGCTCACACGAGACCTTTCAGGGCTTAGCTTGGATCCAGCCTGTCCTGACCGAGAGCAAGCGGGACACTGGATAGGGCTGGTTGGGAGCAGCTTGTCTTTTGACAGAAGTGCTTCTAGTTTCCCTATTCACTTGGACAATGACACTGCGAACAGGAGTATCATTACAGGAGCAAGGGCAATGATGCCTTTGCTGCTACGGCAAGGGACCCCAGTCATGACTATATCTGTCACCTCTGGGCAGAGACAGGTGCTTGTTCCCTGTGGGGAAGCTTCACCAAAAATTCCCTTCTGCTTTCTCTGCTGAGGTGGCCGAGCTTAATTTGCATTTGACACAAGCTATGCATGAACTTGGCTTTTGAGAGGTCAGAGGCCAGACCGGCTTTAAAAAAAGGGGCCCGGCCAGCAGCCACTAGCCCCCAGCAGGTCTTGACACCTCCCAGTGGGACCCATGTAGGACTAAACTGGAGCAGGAAAGAGGAGTTTTCTCTTCATTTTGAAATGTTAATCTCTCCGATTTCTATGAGGAAGCTATTGATACTGGGCCCAGACCTCAAAGGTTGTTGATGGTGACTCTTCACACGAAGTGACAGGAAAGGCCTGTTAGGTTCAGGCCTCCTCACTTCCCCTTGGTCTCGGGCTTGTCCACTTGAGTCGGGGCTGAGGTCTGCTCTTCTTTTGCACCTAAAAGCTTGCTAAGACCTTTTTTCCAACTCCTCAGGTGCTCTAATAAAAGAATTCACATCTACTTAAAGAACCTCGCCCACTTTTCTTTTAAACTGGAGTAAATGATAGTCTTGATTTCATATTTATTCCCATTTAACCTTGTTGTACACACTCAAGCCCCAAGATCTTGACTTGTAAGAGCTGATTTTTGGGTGGTGAAGTACCTTTTGAAAAACAGCCTCTAATTTGGGGATCCCACATGTAGGACCCAAAACAGTAAGTACCTCCATGGATATATAGGCGCTTTTAAGAAATGCTCTGATTTTTAGCTGCCCTGCATACTCTCAGCCACTAGCAGTAGCCGAGTGTTCAAAACTGGGCACCCAACACACAAACGCCGGAGCTTAGCAGCCGTTTGGCAATGTGTGGCCTTGACTAGCTAAGAACGGAAGCCCCCGCGCAGAGACCATTGTCTCAGCGTGACGCTTGATTTCAACCGAGAGTCTCAGCGGATTAAAGATGAAGCGAAATGGTAGGCAGTCCGCATTGCCTGATCTGTGAGGTTCAATCCTTGAATTGCATGGGTTGCTTCTCTTCAAAAATGCTCGTACAATGAGACGGCTGGGTAACCCTTGACCTTTTTCCCACCTTGCATTTAGGGAGAGCTTTTTGCCCGCTCTCCCTGGAGTCTTCTGCCCGTTCATAGAAACGGCGGCCCAATTTCTGAAGTTCGTGAGAGCGGTGGGGTGCCGAGCGCTGCGGAAAGACTCCGGTGCAGAGTCACTTCATTGACCTTCTAGGATCTGCTTCTGTCCCCCGCTTGTCCACTCGCGCCCTGCTCCTTCAGGGCTCAGCCCTCGGCTCTCAGGGGCGATACCTTCCAGTAGGTCCCTGTGATGTGCTGGGGGGATATGGCCTTCCTCTCTCAGCTGTGAATGCTGTGAGTCTAATTAAAAACTGCTGAGACTTTGCCTAACCAGAGTGGTTTCTGGGGATACGAGGAAGCGGTGTTTAAAAGGCTCCAGTCTTGTTTCTGCTGCATAGCTTGCATGCCTCTCCCGGCCTTTCATGTGGCACATAGCTCTGCCTTGAGATTTAATGCCAGGGCACTTACAAACAAACATTTTCACTGCAGCAGAGTTGGAAGGAACCTGGAGAAGGAAAGATTTGTGAATAATGAATTGGCAGCTTTATTTATCTCCCTGTTTGCAGCACCCCCTGGATGGGCTCCAGATTCTCTTACTGAATCAATAATCTCTTCATGAGAAGCCTACCTTTTTGCAAACTTGAGTCAGTCTTCATCTCGTCGTGCATTCAAAAATTATGCACCTGAAGAGCCCTGGTGCCAGGACAAACATTGACACAGCGTTTGCATTCAGCAGATCCTTAAACTGTGCTTGGATATCCATGCACACCTCTGCAAAGGGCACACAGGTGTGTGCTCTCAGTCTCAGGCATAAATATTGGTTATAAAGAAGAAAGTATTCCCCTTTCTGAATGCATCCCAGCCTAATCTACTGCTTCTGGCTACATTGGCCCAGCCAGGGTCCATGTCACTATGTGACGGTCTGTCAGTGCCCCATAACATCCATCCCTCCCAAAGCCTTTCTTGTTGCATAGGAGGCTTCAGAGCAATGGGACCAGAACAGCATAGTTCTCTGAGACCCTTCTCCGGCATGCAGGATGGTGGAGAAGAGCAGATCTTTTTAGCTGTATCTCTTCTCTTGTCTTTTCCAGTGTGGGGTGGACTCTTGAGCTTGGCTCCTTGTATATTGTTGATGCATGTGCTATGACGTTTTCATACACCCTTGCTAATAGGTCTGGGTGGAACAAGGAGGGACATCAGTGCACGATACATCCAGTTCCTGCCTGACGTTCTGCAGTGATTGTTATGAGAATTCATTGTGTCCCAAATGTCTCTGTCTGTGTGTGTTCAGCTGCTTTACTAGGCCTCCCGCATGTACCTACCAGAGACAGGTCAGCCCTTAGGACTGAATGGGAGGCTCCCACGGTGGAAACAACTTGTGACAATAGGTCAATTGAGTCCCAGGCAAACCAGTCTGGCCAAGTTTGTTTGCCGGGTCTTCAAGTTTGGAGCAGTTGGAAGTTATCAGAGAGAGAGAGAATGAAAGTGAGAGGAGACAAGGGAGTGTTTTCAAAGGATTTGCAGAGGGAAATCTCTGAGAGAGGCACAGCAAGATTTGGGCAAGACTGGAAATGATTTGAACTGGTTTTTGTAGCTGGGAGGCATTGGCAATGCATAGGGGGTGCACATGCACCCCCCGAGATCAGCCGTGCACCCCCTGGAAGCTCCAGCCGCAAAATCGGAAGTGCCACCAGATGTGCACTTCTGGTTTTGCCGCAGGCTCGACACCACGGGCTCTGGGGAACCCCCCCCGCCCCCTCCAGTCGGCAATCAGTGGCTGAGGGACACCCCCCACCCACGCCTGTTGGCAATCTGGTGCCCCCCCAGACTTGGGAGGTACCAGTCGCCCATGCTGAGAAGGATCAACTGAGGTCAGAGAAGAGATCAGATCCAATTAGATTAACAGTTCTGGTTACTGGATGGTTTATCCAGCAGCTCCCAAACTCTGACTGATTGCACACCACCAATTTAAAACAGCGCAACCTTAAGTACCACCAGCAAATTGTTGTCATACAAAGTAATTATGATAAATCTGTTAACGTGTACCACTGACAGGTTGTCTGTGTACCATTGGTGGTACCCGTACCACAGATTGGGAACCGCTGATTTATACTAATATCTTTTACCCAATAGGATGATTATAATTTCAGAGAGTTTAAGGCCAGAAATGAGCAGATCATTGAGTCTGGCCTCCCCGTACATATCTCAATCAACTGAAAACACTGGTATGCTCCATTAGGTACCTTGTTTTTGGCTATGGCCAGTTTTTGATGTTCTGAATGCATCTGGCCAGCTGTGCTCGGGGGGATATAATTCCTTCCCGACCCCTGCAGGTGACGGACTGAAACCCTGAAGCACGGGGTTTGATTAAAAGCATCATCCTACTGTAGAGGTGCATGTGTTATGAGTATGCTGAAGGTAACACAGGCAGTCCTGTTCTCCCATTGCCCCGTGAGCGGGGGACCTACACAGGAAGAAGTCACAGATACATAGATTTCAAGGACAGAAGAGACTACTCAGACCTTCCAGTCCAGAGCTACATTTAGGTCTCTTTCCAAAAGGTACATTTTAATTTCTTAATGAATCCAAGAACTGGTGAGTCTGCAACCTGCCTTGGCTGAGGTAGTTCAATGTTTAATCACCATCTCCACCAAAAAAAATTATCTCATTTCAAGGCTGAATTTATCTGAATTCGACCTCCAGTCACTGGACCTTGTTATGCCTTTGTGAGCAAGGTGAAAGGCCTCCTTGCTGTCAGATATTGTTTTTATAAGTAAGCTCCTGTGTGTTGTAATTGAGTAACTTCTCCACCTTCCTGTTGATAAGCTGAATAAATTGAGTTCTGGAAGTCTCATTTAGCAAGGCTGGTTTTCCAGGCCTGGATCACTTCTGTGGTCCTCCATTGAAATCTGTCCAGTATTTCTTCTTCCTTTCTGCAGTGTGGACATCATATCTAAGTATAGCATCCATTTGTAGTTCTCAAATAGGTTGCCTTCCATTTGTGTACATTAAAATGAGTCCTACTGGGTTATAAGTAATTCATCAGGTGATTCAGATAATTCTGGGGCTTGTCCTCAGTATTTGCTACCCTGCCAAACTTTTTTATCATCCGCAAACCCTCTCAAATTTTGTACCGTCATCCAAACTGGCATTTTTGAAGTCGGGGTATGCTGAACCCCGGGAGCATGTGATGAAATTGTAGAGGGTACATGCAAGGAAGGAATAGGAAAGCAAAAAAAGGAAAAGGGCAAATATAAATGGAGGGAAAAGAAGAAACGAAGAACAACTCAGCAGCATCTCTAGGGTTCTTGGTGAAATTGCAGTGCGGTTGTAGTGACAGTGTTTCTTTGTGATCCATGATGCAAATCATAGGGGTGTACAACAGGATATTAAATGTAAAAAAGGACAGGCATCCCCAAAAAAATTGAGAACCACTGACCTAGGTCATTGATAAAAGATTAAATAGCATTGGAGCATGGACCAGTAACTGGAAAAACCTCCCATTAGCAACTGCATGTTGAGATGTCTGTGTGAACCAGTTCCTAACCCACCCTCTGTGTGTACTATACAGTCTATATGAATGAACTTGTATGATGCAAAGCAGCCCTTTTTCTCTGCCACCCCTGCCTCCCTCCATAGTTTTGTTTATCCATCTCAAATCGTTATCACAACGCGGCTTGGGAGGGTATCCAAGTTTCGTATGCTTCAGTTTGAGCACGCGCATTACTTGTGCAAAAAGCTATAAGCCGTCGCAGAAGTGGGTATTATATATGGGCACCCAGAGTTCCCCACTCTTTGCAATCAAAGCCCTTGCTACGTGTCTGCTCTTCTGGTTGAAGAGCTGGGAAAAGAACTAGCCTTGCTGACTAAACGCTTGTTAAAATCTAGAGCTGATGTTATCCAATACCCGAGACAACAGACAAACCCCATTGTTGGTTTTACAGAGTGTTTCCATTTGGACCGAAGCCTACTTACTCCTTCGGGAACACGCCTAGCGATAGGCTAGATATTGCCAAGGCACAGATCGCCTGGCTTAGAGCTGTGCTTGCAGGATGTGCCTGGCTCAGTGGATGCTACTGCAGTGGCCTCCAGAAGTTTCTCCCTCCTTGGGACTGCTCTCATGCTTAAGCGATCCTCGATAAAGGACAGGGTGTGGACAGCTTTGCAGCTTGGGTCTACAGCATCTACTGCCAATTCAAATATTACCTATGAACACAGAAACCACAGATGTCTAATATTTTCCTAAAGCTTTAGAGCATGTTACTCATTTCATTTGGGGCTTGTATTACCATGATTGCAGCTAGTTAAGAGCATGAGTGGAATACAAAAACACCAAATAAGGTTTAAATCAGGATAGTTTTCAGGAGTGACACACGAATCCCAGCTACCCTTTTGGATTCTGCCTTTCCCTCACAGGGACCTGGAGATTGTGTGTAGGTGTGATACCAAATCTGCACTCTCACCCTGCGCCGCACCTACCCAAGTGAGAAAGTGACAGTGGACGTTGCCATTGTAACGTGGCGAGTTAGTCATCATTCCTGAAGTGACCTTGATACTTTATGAGTCATCCAGTGGTTCCTGGAGAAATACCTCATTCCTGCACAGCACCCTACCCAGGGTGATGGCAGCAAACTTGGCAAGTGGACAGAACAGTGAGTTATTGCTGTCTTCCTGGATAATGTGTGACAGGATAGTAGGCCACCGGTCACTTTGCACTTCAGGTGTCCCTTTGTACTACACCACAGAGGATACAAGTTATTTCAGCCCCCACCTATAATGCTTGGCGCTTTAGCTCAAGCTGTACCAAGGCATGCTTTTACCTCTGGAAGTCCCACGTTCAAACCTTGCTGTGTCATCCAAGGTGGTAGGCATCAAGGACCATCGATGTTTCCAGAGCTTGTGTCCTTATTTGCCAGTGGTGTCCTGCAATGTTTTGCTTGCTTTATGTATTTGTAGCTCTCTTCAGGTGTTATCATAGAAAATGAGATTTGGAAGGGACCTCAGGAGGTCATTTAGTTCAACCCCCTGCTTACAGCAGGACCATCCCCACCCGTATCATCCCAGCCAGGAGTAGGTAGAGGGCAGAGAAAGACGACTTTGGGTTCCACATACTGCTGTGAAGACACAAGGACAATGAGGACAAAGACAAAATACAATTTGAAGCCAAGTGGGCTCAGCTTTGAGGAGGCAGGGCTGGATGAGGCCTGCTTTCTCTGCTTCTGCCCTGTAAGGATGTGTCCTCAGTGCATGCAGGCCACTCTGTGTTGGCAGTTAGATGAGCCAGCATTGCCCAAGGAGGGCTGCCACTGGCTGGGAGGGGGTA
>NW_005842056.1:1001090-1001557 GCF_000455745.1 Alligator sinensis
GCAGTTAGAGGAGCCAGCATTCCCCAAGGAGGCCTGCCACTGGCTGGCAGGTGATAATACACCCAAGGGAAAAGCCCTTTGCTTACATGTTCTGTGAAGGACCACAGGTGAAGAGCCGCCCATGGCTTGGGAGCACGGTCTGAATATCGTTGCATTAGCAGGAGCTAGAGCAGTCATTCCCAATCTTAGGGTCATGACCCAATTTGGGGTCACAAAGATAAAACTCGGGTTACACACTCCTGAAGAGGCAGGCATGGAGGGGGCACATGCCCCCTAGATTTGTGCATGGAGCAGGGGCAGATGTTGGGGGGGGGCACATGCCCCTCAGATTTGTGCATGGAGCAGGGGCAGATGTTGGCTGCCTGCTGCAAGCTCGGGGCTCCCCACCCTGCGTCCCCCCAGGACCTCTGTAGCAGTGGGGTGGGAAGGCTCAGTGTCATGGCTGGGAGCCCCGTGCTGGCTGCGCC
>NW_005842056.1:1001674-1025436 GCF_000455745.1 Alligator sinensis
GGGCGCCCGGGGCTGGCTGCGCCACCATGGCGAGGCACTCCCTGCCTGGCTGGCAGCAGCAGACGGCCAACTCCACAGTGCCACTGCTGCTGCTGCTGGGTGGGCGGGTGGCACCTCGCCATTGCAGCATGGCCAGAGAAAATGAGGTCACACTAAGGACCATTTTGGGAATGGTCCAATTTTGGTTAGAGGGAGATTTTCCAAAGGGGCAGATTGGGTCATACTAAGGACCATTTTGGAAAGCACCGGGTTAGAGGGAGATTTTCCAAAGGGGCAGATTGCCCTGCATCTGCTTATGGCATCTCTTGCTCCTTCAATGCATCGCACACTCACAATAAACCTCCAAATGCCAGCCTGCTCCAAACAAAACACTCCTTTGCATCCGTGTTGCTCCCTGCGGGGACAGGCTGAGAGAGGTTGCGGACAGCTGTCAGTCAGCTGGCACAGGGCACTGCTCGAAGGCCCTCTGGATACAGCTTAGTGCTGTCCACTGCCAAGACAGGGCCCTGGTCTTGATGGACCTGCGGTGTGCTCCACTCTGGCAGCTCCTGTGCCCCTATTGCAACGGCAGGCTCCCTGAGTATGTTCGTACTGCACCGGCCGGGAACTTGGTCCTGCCTCTGAGGAAATAAGCCCTGTCCACTTGTTCTGGGTATGGCCATCTTGGGAATGAAGTGGTGAAGTTGCTCTGAGAGGGGCTCATGCTGCCATGCTTGAGACCTGGGTTTCCAGTGGTAGCTTGGGGTGCTCCTAGGACATCCTTCGTGCCCCACCTCTGGGGTTTAAAAGTAGGTGCAGGAGGTCAGGACTCATTGCCTCAGCTGCATGACAGAGCTCTCTGCCTCTTCAGTGTAGACCAGGAGTCTCTCTTCCCATGCCTGTGCACAGCTCCTACCACAACTTCTGCCACTGTAATACAGATAACAACTGCTGCTTCTTGCAGGCTACCCTTTGCCTCTGGTTTTTCTTCTAGGATGAAGCTTCATTCATTGCATTAGGCTGTGGGTTTAATGGAGTTATTGTGTTGTTTTCATCTCTTATTTTGCCTGGCTATGGGACAGGTCTGAGACTTGGCCAACTTTATGCTCCACAATAATATGCTGCCCTCCAACATATAAATACACACGGCTCAAGAAAAAAACAGGAAGCATGCGAGGGGCAGGGCTGGCTGGCTCTAGTCAAAGCAGGTCTTTCGTTTGGGAGGAAAGCAGGCAGACAATAAAATGCAATCCAAGTATTGTTTTTTTCTCGGCCCAAGTATCATAGTTAATTTTGTCATAACTCAACACAAATGGGGCGAGAGAGGAAGAATTGGCTTGGTGCGTTAATGAAACAAATAAAAGCCAGTAAATCGTGTCTTGCCCTCAGCTGCTGCACCCTGGCACCTTAACTGGGGAGAGAGTGGATGGGAACATTTGGCCTGTAAATGACTGCAATGAGCTTGCTGGTGCCTGTGTCTACTACCACCGTCTCCTGCCTAGATTAAGAACTGGTCACCTGCATGTCGTAGATCCTCTACGGAGGGAGGCTTTCCTCTGGATGGTAGTAGTAGGGATCTCTGCTGTCTCTGTGCAGCTGTGAGGAGGAGCAGTCACAGTGATGACATCAATGTGTCACTGTTGTAGCAAAGGTCTGTTGCTCAAAATATAGATTACGAGTGTCAGCCCTAGCACCCTGATTAAATTGCATTTTGCCTACATTTCCCTGTAGAGCTCATTGGTTTATGCATCCCTTGGCACTTCCTGGCTTTAAATTACTATGTAATGATATGAAACAATGATTGGCTATTGAGTTCTACCCCCCAAAAAAGGAGCTGCATGTGTCTGGTTGATTAAGTGAATCCCATCTATGTAGCCTGAACACCTTCTGGAACAGAGGGTGTTTTATGTAGGGGTGTTCTGTGCTGCACGTGGAAAAGAAACTTGGGTGGGTGAAAAATCAGGGCTGGGATTCCAGGCAAACAGCCAGTTCTGCTCTGCCACACCATGTAGCACACGCAGAAAGCCAGCAGGGTGTCGAAGGACCAGCTTCCAGCTCCAGACTCCTCTGCCTGGCATCTCATTGAGCTCTTTCTGGTGCTCAAACCCAATGCAAGATGGTAACAAACCAGAGTGGGAGCATCCTACCCTTGCAGATGTAACCCATAAATGCAGCAGAAGTCTACAGGGATTTCATTCTTAGGAGTGAATCTAAGCAGATGCACCTCACTGTCATTTGACCTCGAGTTTGACCAAACTTTACCCACTTATTTATTCTCCCCTTTTTGTCTCTCTCCTCCAGTTCCACCAGCAGAATGACGGATGCTGACGCAGCACTCCCACCAATCGAGGGAAAGCTGGGGCTGCAGATATGGATCATTGAGGTACAATGCAAGGATACATTCCCCACCTGTGCATGTGCTTCTGGGTGACAAGAAATCAATGCAATGAAAGCTGTGCAGGAGACAGGATGGCTCTGTAGCTGTCACAGCAAGAATGGAAATCAGGCACCCCAACTTCTATTCCCAGTTTTGCCCCATTCCCTTATGTGGCTTTCAACAATATTTTACTGCTCAGCTTTCCTATGTAAAGCAAGAATAGTTGTGACTAGATCAGTGGTTCTCAACATTTTTAGACTCAAGGTGCCCCTTGCAAAATGCCAGCTCTTAGTTTTCACTCATTTCTTGACTACAGAAAAATACTAGAGTTATTCTTCTGTTGCAAAGAACTCAGAAAGACCACAACAGCTCAGAATTGTTTTTAACACTGTGGATTCCTACTTGAAATCTCTGGGTTTATCTTGTGAACCTTATCTAGGTGTTTGCATACCTAACAGTCCTAATATTGCACAGCACCCCATGGCATCCTTAAAAGGGTCTTATGACACTCTAGGGTGCTAAGGTACCCTAGTTGGCAATCACTGGACTAGAGATGGTAGGTGATGGGAGTGAAGTTGTTTTATTTGGGTAGTCCCCAGGGCACTTACTGTTCAGAGTGATGCTCCTGCACATAGTAACAGATGATCTCTGTACTCAGCTGCCTACCATCTGAATCAGTGATCCTCAGCCAGGGCGCTGCAGCAGCTGGGGTACCCTGAGATCATCTCAAGGGTGCCGCGCACTGTTGGACGTGCAAACATGATTCACAAGATAAACCGAGAGATTTCTAATAGGAATCCACATGGTGTTAAAAACCTTCTGACTTCTTGTGGTCTTTCTGAGTTTCTTTCTAACAGAAGAATTGCTCTAGTATTTTTCTTTAGTCAAAAAGTTAGGATTTAGGTCTAGCTATCCAAGGTCCCAGTTCTGTCCCTGAAGAAGGAGACCATCTTTGATCTGCAGAGCACATAGGACAGGGGTGGGCAAAATGCGGCCCGTGGGCCGGAGCCACTGCAGCAGAGGCCGGGGGGAGTGTGGACAAGCTGCATTGGATCCTGTGCTGCCCGGGGCTCTGCTTGCTTCCAGTCCCCCCAGCCCCTGCTGCAGTGGCTCCAGGAGCAGCCAGCACCAGCTGCCTGCATCATGGCATGGCACAGCCTAGGAGCTGGGGTGAATGGGGGCAGGCGGAGCACGGTGCAGGCAGCTGGCATGGGCTGCAGGCCTGGGAATGGCTCCCCTCCCCCCACCCCTTCCCTAGTCCCAGCCTTACTCCCTCCCTCTCTCCCTCCCTCCCTCACCGCCTTGGGAACCTGTCCCTAACTGTTATATAGTGGGTTGGCTTTATGCAAGGGAAACCTGTGTACCCTATGGCAGAATCTCGGAATTGGCGCCAAATCTTTAAATCCAATTTGGCCTAATCAAATCGGGACAGTGACTCGAATCACCAAATCGAATTACTGTCCCTCCAAATCGGCCAAATCAGAATTGAATACTTGCCGCTTTGCACAGGCCTAATGTGAATGCCCTGGTGCCAGCTCTGGCTGCCCAACAGCTACTAGTTTATCTAATGGAGACACTCCCATGCTGTACTTGCTCTTATTCCCTTTGCTTCCCCTCTTTGAGTGCACCTTGGTGGGTCGCCCAGAGTGAGCCGCTGCAGTAAGTCCGGTGGCCTTGTCCGTGTTCACTTCTGAGCAAGGTCAGCGCCTGGCTTGATCCAGTCCTCACAGAAGAGGGTTCTGCTGAAAGGTGGTAACATCTGAATAATGCAGAAGTCACTGCCATTTTCCTTTCTTTTTGTTAAATATTGTGTCAAGCTGTTTACAAGAAAAGCCATGATTATAAGTACACGGGATACGCTGGCATGTGGGGAAACCAGTCAGGCCATCTGAAACATGTATGGCTTGAATTCCAGATAACTGCGGTGCCCTGGGAACCTGCGCGGCTGCTCAGCTCAGGCCCACAGAGGGGTGTGTGTGTGTGCGTGTGGGTGTGTGTGTGGAGAGCCAATCCCAAACACACACATTGTGTTGGGATGTCTTGTTAACTCCATATGTGCCAAATGGAGCATGAGATCCAAAGAAGGGGACGGGACAGCAAGGGTACCAGCGGTCTGAACTGTTTTCTGTGGTGTCCCTTCATTGCACATAAGCAGTGCTTACCTAACAAAGGGCTTTGAAGAACTGGAAAGCGTTCCTGAAGTTTTGGACTGCTTGTTAAAATGCCACCCTACAGGCAGAGTCGGCCGTTCCCAGGCAAATGCAGGGCATGATGGACCATCTCCTTCTGACCTGCAGATGATATTGCCAGAGAGGTGCTGGGCTCTGGAGGGACCCAGGGCAGGATGTGTCTCTATTGTTTTGATATATGTGCACACATTTATCTGTCTTTTGCCTCTTCTGACCCCCAGCCCTTAGGATGCTCATAATCTCCCCTGGTAGAATTCCTCTTATACAACCTGTGATCATCCGGTGGGTGGCGAATTGGCTGGAGTGTCGCACCCAGAGAGTCGTGGTGGATGGATCGGCTTCGACCTGGAAGGGTGTGGGCAGTGGGGTCCCGCAGGGCTCGGTCCTTGGACCGATACTCTTTAATGTCTTCATCAGCGACTTGGACGAGGGAGTGAAATGTACTCTGTCCAAGTTTGCAGATGACACAAAGCTATGGGGAGATGTGGACACGCCGGAGGGCAGGGAACAGCTGCAAGCAGACCTGGACAAGTTGGACAAGTGGGCAGAAAACAACAGAATGCAGTTCAACAAGGAGAAATGCAAAGTGCTGCACCTAGGGAGGAAAAATGTCCAGCACACCTACAGCCTAGGGAATGACCTGCTGGGTAGCATGGAAGTGGAAAGGGATCTGGGAGTCCTAGTGAACTCCAAGATGAACATGAGTCGGCAGTGTGACGAAGCCATCAGAAAAGCCAATGGCACTTTATCGTGCATCAGCAGATGCACGACGAATAGGTCTGAGGAGGTGATACTTCCCCTCTATCGGGCGCTGGTCAGACCGCAGTTGGAGTACTGCGTGCAATTCTGGGCGCCACACGTCAAGAAGGATGTGGATAACCTGGAGAGGGTCCAGAGAAGGGCCACTCATATGGCTAAGGGCCTACAGACCAAGCCTTACGAGGAGAGACTAGAGAAACTAGATCTATTCAGCCTCCGCAAGTGAAGGTTGAGAGGCGACCTTGTGGCTGCCTATAAGTTCATCACGGGGGCACAGAAGGGAATTGGTGAGTATTTATTCACCAAGGCACCCCCGGGGGTTACAAGAAATAATGGCCACAAGCTAGCAGAGAGCAGATTTAGATTGGACATTAGGAAGAACTTCTTCACAGTTCGAGTGGCCAAGGTCTGGAACGGGCTCCCAAGGGAGGTGGTGCTCTCCCCCCCTACCCTGGGGGTCTTCAAGAGGAGGTTAGACGAGTATCTAGCTGGGCTCACCTAGACCCAGCCCTCTTTCCTGCTTATGCAGGGGGTCGGACTCGATGATCTATTGAGGTCCCTTCTGACCCTAACATCTATGAATCTATTATTAGCATTGCCCACACAATTAGGGATCTAGATTGCAGAGAAGAAATAAAGCCTACTAAGTCACCTAGCTCACCCCCCCCGCACCACCACTTGCCAATACAAGATTGTCCTGACAGTGCATCTTCATTCTTTTTTATGTCAAAAGTCCCAACCAGTGGAGTCTCTACCATTTCCTTGGGGAATGCGCTGCCATGGTGAAAAGGATCATGGAAGGAGAATTTGGGGATGTTCACCCCAAATCCTTCCTTCTCTGAACTTCATCCTGAGTCTGCCTCAGGAATTCCCCTTTGTCCTTCAGATACTTGTCCATCCTGGCTTTGTCCCCTTTGTGGTTGTCTAAAGCTTCAAATTTTATAGGTAGAAGGGAGCACTAGTTCATCTGATCTGACTTCCCACATCACACCATTCCTCCACTAGACCTGGATTAGACTCTGTAGCTTGTTTAACTAAAGCCTGTCTTGGTCTGAAGACACCAAGAGACGGGGAATCCATTACTTCCCATGGTCATTTGTTCTAAAAGCAAATTGACCTCAGTTAAAAAATCTGCGCCTTATTTCTAACACAAATGTGTCTGACTAACTTGTAATCACCGCCTTCTTTTTAGGCCTCTCTCCTCTAGCTTAAAGAAGCCACTTATTCTAGGCTTCCTTCCCCGTGAAAGTGCTCGCACACTAATCATAGCATTTCTAGCAGCTGCCAGTGAAAGCCCTGCTACAAGAACAACCCAAACCAGAACATTTGCCTTGGGAAATTACAGTAATATGTCATTGTGTACCCGGTGTGCAGTGTGTGAGGACTTCATTGTCCATGTCTGCCCACACCCATTCAGTATCAGGGCTAGCCCAAGTACGTGCTTCTGCAAATACCAACTGAGTCACAAGCTGCACATTACTGGGCCTTATTTGATCTCATTGGCTTTGCCTGGTTTTGCATTCTTGTTAAAGGTGGAGTGGAAAACTCAGCACGGGCTTGAGGAAAGCCTGGAAAGCTCCTCTAACCTCCATGAGAAGATGTGTGACCTCCCAAGCACGACCCTACTAAACACCCGTCCTCTAGCAATCAAACGCCATGGCCCTACTAAACACCCTAGCGATCAAATGCCACAGATGAAGCCTTTGCTATTGCCAGCGTGGTTTAGGCCAAAAACCTGGTTGGAATTCGAACCCAGCAATGCTAAATGTGTGAGCCTTTCTCCTTCGAGTTACAGGACTAGCAACTTGAGCCAGAGCCACATGAATTATGGTAGAGTCTTCCCACTCGTTTCAATGGGCTTTGGAGCGCCTGAGCAGGAGGCAGCAGAAGACCTACTACTGTCGATAGATCACCGAATGGGAGGTGTGACATTACCGAACGCTGGTTCCAGTGATTCACAGTCCTTTTGTTATCATGTTTTACTTTTATTTATGAGCAAAGACCTGACTGTGTCGGACACTGACCGGACAGACAGCGAGAGACAAGCCCTGCTCCCCAAAGCTTGCCATTAAAGTGGACAGATAAGGATGGGGGGGAACAGGGCTGATGTGATTTCCCCTGGACTGATGCTCATGCTCTGAAAAGCCTTCATCAAGGGTCTTGGGCACTGGAGGAAGAATCCTGGCTCCATTAGAGGCAATGACTAATCTGTTGACTTCAGTGGGGCCTGGATTTTGCTTTTCACACTTCCTAGGTTTAAGCTGTGCTTATTATCCTACAGGAAGAAAGGGATGCCACGTTTGTTACCATGGCTGGATGACAGCCAGATGCTTTCCACACGCATGTTGTTTTGACCGCTGGCCTGTCCTATTTTCTTGCAGAAAATGAAAATGGTTCCTCTTCCGGAAAAGGCTTATGGGACATTTTTTGAAGGGGACTGTTACATCATATTACATGTAAGTACTGAGAACATAGACCAGTGTCGTGCGGGTGACCAGCTCTGCACTATTTCATCAAACCCCTGTGCATGGGCGGATGTAGGATTTTGAAAAGTGGGGTGCAGACGGTCTGGCGTATCATTACACATAGCAACACGCGTTTTTATCTAGGTAAAAAGAAGCTAGAAGCTTTACTAATATGCTAGGGGCCTAAGGCTGTATTGTTCAGTTTAAGATCAAAGGAAAAATAAATATAATTTTATTGGACTATCCATTAATTTGCTGTATCTTACATTATGTATAAAAACAAAGCACAACAAATGAGGCACGCCTAATCAAAAGCTGTTGTTTCTTTAGTCCTGTTGTCATTAGAATTAAACGAGCATCCCTTTCAGATTCATCAAACAAAACCTAACCATCTTGAGCTTGTTGACAGTGCAGTGCTTCACTGGAAGTTATATCCATACCTGAGCTGATGTTCTCCTGAGTTAATGATATTTTTAGCTAGAGTTAACAAGTCTGCACGGCTGTGAAATGGGAGCTCTGTGATCCAGAGCAGCTAACAAAGTGCAGAATTGCAGAAGAAAGGGTATCTTGATTAGTGGAAGTCCAGAGCACTGGCAGAGGAGAGAGGGTCGTTAACACCTGTGGACTGCAGAGTTTAGAAGGGATCGGGGAGATTATGAGCCATGAAGTCAATTGAATCCTGCAGGGCTGCCTGAATAGAAATGCTGCAGCCACTGCCAGGCAGTTGGTTTTAACTTTGCATGGAGCGGGAATCCAAGAGGGCTGCAGTTGCACCCACTCGAGATCCGCTGCTGCCCCTGTAAACTTTGGAGAGAGGTGGTGGCCACGTTAGTCTGAAGTCAGGCAGAAAGAAGGGGGGGTGGCATGTTAAAGACTCGTTAGTACCCTGAAAGTCTTTTATCTCCATAAGCACCATCCTACTGAGAGCCTGATTTTACAGCCCGGAGCAGCGTTCTTGCATGTTCTGCATGATAAAGAAGGCAGAGCTGCAACAAAGGTGCTTATTCCCTGGAAGACGGCTTGTTCTGTGGAAACTTTTTTTCCCCTTTTCTTCACAGCTGAGAATCAGCTTGTTTATGCTGAGACAAGCCTCATTTTCCACAGTAGGCACGGCCTGAATATAGCCTCCCAGCTGCTCGGTGACTCACTGGGCGGCTCCTACAAGATCCTGTGAAACATCAGGGGAGGCCCGGGGTTCCCTCCCTCTCGTAGGCATTGCTGCAGTCCTGGGCACCACTGTGCGTCCTGGGACAGGCATGCAGGCCCCGTGCCTCTGAACAATGCAGTCAGACCATTTATCCTGACTCACGGCCACTTCCCTGGAAACTCGGTGTAGTGGAAAGTCTGTGCTGTCAAGGCACGAGTCTCAGATCATCTCATTGAGATGAAGTTGGTGGCGTGACTTCTTCGTCAGCAAACACCAGCTTGTCCAAGCTGAACCCTCTCCTTGCAATTTTGGCTGTCACACAAGCTGCTCGGCCGTGTCTCTCTCTCAGCTTTTTCACCTGGAAAAAATATCTTGATTTCATCCTGAGAAGACAGCGGGCATGTTTTGAAATCTGGAGAGAAGAAAAACAATGCCACAATGGGAAACCTGTTTCCCGCGCTGTGGCTCTAGGGTTCAGCTCCACGCTGACACAGGGCGCCGATGGTCTCTGTGACCTCGGACGGGTCACCTTGGGCTTCTCTGTATAGGGAGAAAGGTTGGAACAAGTATTTTGGGCTAGCTTACCCTTCGAACATCCTTATTCTGTGCACAGCAATATTAAAGTGCACTTTGGAGACAGGTTAAGCTAAGCTGCACTCAGGCAAATTTAGTGTTGCAGAAATGCATCCGCACCGGGAGTCAGTGTGGTGTAGCTGTTATTGCACTGAAGCTCTCATGCCAGCATACTTCCCAGTAGCTTCCCCACAGAGGAAAGCCCATCATTTCCCTGGACCTCTCTTGCCCACCTGGAGAAAGTACGGTAGTAATATCCTCTCTGGGCTGGGTCTCGTATCTAGACTGTCAGCTATTCAGGCACAGATTACTGGAGGACTGATCTTCTTTCAAAACTGGCTTCAAATTGAAGGATTTTATTGCAAATTAAATCAGCTGCATTTAAAGGCATTAGGTTTCACCGTCTTCAGGCCCTCCTACTAGTGCTTATCACGGTGGTATCAGAGTACAAAACAGATAAACAGAATTTAGTGTCAAATCTGTTTTATAAAATGAGTTTTTTTATCTTCCTCGGGGGGTGGCAGGCCTTATCGCGGGAGGTGGTGAAAAATATCTGGCACCAGGCTTGAAATCATAAGCACACCTGTTTTCAGATGACTCGGCCTTTCTTACTCAGCGAACAGGCTTTGCTACGATAATATGAATTACAATAGGCGGTGTGTAAACCACAAATGCACGTAGGCTGGTTGGTGGTAGGCATGTGCTCAAAGTAGCAGGAATTCACATGCATTTTGTGTTAATTCTCCGGTGGCAAGGCGGGTACTCTTTATTCTGTAGGTTGGCACCGCACCGCACGCCTTGCACCCCATCGGTTGAACAAAAGTCACTGAGGTTGCAAAATCAAGCACACAACAGTTACGACACATCTGAATTTATAAATATCCATGCACCCTTAATTCTCCCACCTGGCACTCAGAGAGGCTGAGTCCTATGGAAAAAACCAGCATGCAAAGATGTAATCAAAGACTGTATCCTGGTGATTAGACTGGGTCAGAAAACAGTGTCTCTATTCTGTGCAGCGGTGTAGGGACACAGCCAGGCACTTGGGGCAGCTGCCACGCACAGGGCACCAGCGACGTCCCGTTGCCATCAGTAACACAGTTGTGCAGCAGTGATGGCAGCTGGGTTTTTCCACCGCCCCTGAAGTTGGTGCCCAGGGCATCTGTCCCCGTTACCCCAGCCTGGTTATGCCACTGATTTTGTGGGACACTGATGGGTTGAATATTTTCCCCTTCTAAATAAGAATGGGATCCCAGTGTTTTCCACAAAAAGAAAAGGGAGAAAAATCCAATCAAGACACCTTAACCACAGCATTTTTTTAAAAATTTGGTTTCTTATATTTTCATCATGATCAATTCTAATACAAAATTAAACAATTTTTGAAAATTTCTATTCTAGGGCACTAGCTGTCAACATTTTTCGACTCAAGGCATCCCTCGTTAGACTCATCCCTCACTAGACTTGAGGCACCCTTCAGAAAATGTCAGCTCTTAGTTTTCACCTGTTTTTTGACTACAGAAAAATCCCAGAACAATTCTTGTTTGAACAAAGTTGGAGACTGCTGGAGGTCCGCATGCTTTTAACACTGCAGACCCTTTTAGAAATCTCTGGGTTTATCTTACGAATCACGTTTGCACACCTAATATTACTAACGTTGTGTGGCACCCTTGAAAGGAGCTCAAGGCACCCCAGGGTGCTGTGGCACCCTGGTTGAGAATCCTGGCTCTAAGGTCTAAATGTTTCATTTTGAACATTTTTCTAAGCCAAAAATTGTTGAATTTTTGAAAATTGTTGACTGGCTCTCAACAAAGATTTCACTGTTGACCCAAGTCAAGCAAGTCTTGGTGCTTTAGGAAACTGGGAATGATAGCACTTCATTAGCTGCCAGAAGTTAAGTGATACATTAAAAAATCAAAGGTGTTTAATGATTGTCTTTAACAAGGACTATACAAACACCTCAGGTAGGTAACCCTTAAGTACATGCTTATCTTTAAGCCTGGGCTTAAGTCCTACTAAGTGCTTTCCTGAATCAAGTCCTCAGAGAGTTCATTGAGGGACTGCTCCTGTTCCACTGGAAGTCAAGCCACACTTCCTAGGGGCTTCGTCGTCTAGTACAAGGCTCTACACGAATAGGTTGACCCCATGCTGAGTTTTGCATGGAGGACACTTGGGTTTCTAAGTGCCTTGTTCTGGCATAATTACCCTGATACTAATGAGATTTTCTCGGCGTAAGCGCTCCATGATCTAACTCTCTCTTGTTTATGCCAGTTCACTAAATAACACTGCAGACATCAATCCATTTTTGTTCCTGGACTACAGGCCTAAGGGTATTTGCACTGTCCCACTCTGCACTCTCCCAGCCCCTTCAACTTCACCTCTGAGCTCCTCTTAACTCCCTTCTTGTCTTCTCAAGAACAAGAAAACCTCCAATGGTTTCACCACCGACCTACACTTTTGGATCGGCAAGGATTCCTCTCAGGATGAGCAGGGTGCTGCAGCCTTATACGTCACCCAGATGGACAGCCAACTTGGGGGAAGCCCAGTGCAGCACCGGGAAGTGCAGGGCTATGAGTCGGAAACCTTCAAGAGCTATTTCCGAAAAGGCATCATGTGAGTGGCACAATTCCTATTCAGGGAAACATGTCATTAAAAATCATAATGAAGAGTCAGAAGATCCCCTGAGCTGAGATGACCAGCAGCTCACAATGGAGTGATGCGACTGGTACCACATCTGGCTCTGCCAGCCCAAGTAACCTGGTATCCATTCACATCTGGATGACCTGAGGGACAGCCCTTGGTACCGAGACCTGAACTCGAAAACCCTGATTCTCCTCTTAGAGAGCCAGTAAATGCACCATTCAGAGCCTTGTAAATCAAAGTCAGCATCAGGGGTGCAATTCTGGTCTCAGGCTATTATAAATCAAGACTACTAATAAATCCACCAGATTCAAGGCAACTCTTATTAGGCAATAGGGAAAACCAGGGAGCATCGTGGTAGATGGAGATCTACCAGGGAGTCGGGCCGGTAGGGGAGATTGTGGCAGCATTTCCCACACCACATTTTGGGCTTTTGGCTGAAATATGTCTGATTTTTTTTTTCATTAAAACCTTTAATTTTTCTTTTGGAAGAGGATGCTTTTCTTGAACACCTCTAATTCTGACCCTCTCCATTCCCTTCCTCACAATAGTTACAAGAGGGGTGGGGTAGCTTCAGGATTCAAGCATGTGGAGACCAATGTGTACAACGTCAAACGCCTCCTTCAGGTCAAGGGGAAGAAGCATGTATCAGCCACAGAGGTAAGTACAAGTGTACTTCGTTCTTGCAGATCACCTGAGATGAGCTGCCTGTGCCCAGTGCAGTTGGTTGATATTAGGACTGGTCCTTTCATGTGGAGTTACCTCTAGAGAAAATCTGGGTTAGATCTGGATCTGGCTTACTCCGGTTTTACACCCAGGTAACTCAAGAAGGCCATATCTTTACTTGGGTCACCCCGGTTCCACCAAAGCTAATGCTGAACCACTCAACCATATGGCCCTTAAATCTCAGCAGTGTTGCTGCTCATACTTCATGTGAGATCAGGAACAAGTCCTGGCAAATGCAGATCCTGATTTTTTCCTGTCTTGTACACTGCTGTAAATTGGGAATAATTCTGCCAAAGACAATGGATTTACAATGTTATTAGTGGGAATAGCTGGCAGGCTTGTTATTCTCATTCGAAGTCAAGGATTTCTTAACACGATCCAAACCGAGCCAGGTATTGGGTTGGCCTTCTAAGTAGGAGCTGGATGAAAACTGTTGGGATTTTCATGCATTTCACACTAATTCCCAAGCGGCTGCTACAGATTGAGGTATTTCATAATATTTATTGATATAATAAATATTGTACTATTTATTATAGGAGGGCACCATATATCAACCTAATAGGATAATGATTATTTTGTGTTGTCTTTTGAACATCTTCTCATTGGATTACCAAGACAAGCAGTGCATCCAGCCTAGGGCATCACATCATTATATTGCTGTGGCCCCTGTTATGTCTTCCCTTCCCCCTATCATCACATTAACCCAAACATTAGACCCTAATCCAGGAACAACATGTGCTAAGTTTGACACGCTTCTGGTCTGTGTGTGTCCGTACAGTTCCAGGCAGTGCCAGGAAGAGCTAGCTCTGCACACACTGCTCAAGACCCAAAGGCAGTTCAACCACATTCATAGCCATGTGCATGAGTCTGGGCCCAGCACCATGCTAATGGGGCTTACTGCTTCTAGCTACAAGAGCTGGCTTAGATATCTCTGTACAGTGCTGCCTTGTACTCCAACATGCGAGCTAGTGCATCGCATCCAGCTGCCTTGTCCCATGTTGGTGTACCCTCAGACTTCGGTGGGACCTCACAAAGTCCTGTGCACTGCTCGATGCAGGATCGAAACCTTGGATTACCATCTCTTGGGACAGGGGCCAAGGCCTTTCTGTTTGTCCTGAAATTGCCTGCTCTAACCATCTCTGCTCAAAGGACCTTCCTTCATGGCTTGAGAGCCTCAGGGGGGGCAGTTTTTTTGCCAGAAGGTAATGACCATGAGGTCCAGCCAATCGTGCAGTTTTTTTGAAAGAAGGTAATGACCATGAGGTCCAGCCAATCACATATCCCTTCACAAAGCCCTTCACAGAAGTTGCAGCCGTTATCAAAAAGCTATGTAAGAACAAGACGTTTCAGAAGAAGGACATGCAAATGCCTTCATCAGACACAGTCTCCTTCAGATCTAAAAACCCCCCAAGTTGCGTTTCCCATTCGTTTCATACATGAAAAACAGCATCGCTGATAGTGATGGAATTTGCATAGAAAAATGAACACATTGTTTCTGCCCACAGCTTTTTCCCCAGAAGTCGGTTTTCTATGTCTCTCCTTGTTCCCTGCTAACACCAGCTGTTTTGGTCTCTTGTTACAGGTGGATCTGTCTTGGGACAGTTTCAACAGGGGGGATGTCTTCCTGCTGGACCTTGGCAAGGTGCTGATCCAGTGGAATGGGCCCGAATGCAACAACGCTGAGAAGTCCAGGGTCAGTTACAACCTCTCCCCTTGGGTTTATTTGGGGTGTTTTCAAAGCTTGAAGAAAAAAATGGAGAGAAACAATGAACAATGAGGTTTGCAAAGTAGCCAGTCCACTGGCCTAACACTAACGAAGCATTCATAAGCAGAGAAAACCCAGGTAGAGGGCTAAAGTAATCAGAGCTCTTGGGGAGGTGATATCCTTTAGTAGACCAACTAAATAGTTGCAAAAACATGTCACCTTGGCACAGGTCTCCAAACTCCCATTGCAATAGATGGAAATGTGAGTTAGGGAGTTCGTGCCTTTGAGGGTCTGTGCCTTAAGCTGCCCATGCATCGCTCCGGCTGTATGACAGAAAGCTAGAAATGCCACCAGGTGCAGGATCCTTATCTACATTAGAGAGGGCAAGTCCAATGTGGGCAGCATGAGGTGAGCTGTTACTTCATGGCTGAAGCATTTGGAAATACCACCTTGGTGTATGATGAGAGCTGTAATTCAGGTGCCTCAGGTCCGTGTTTCCACCTTGTGCCTGCATATCCCAACCAGACAGCTCGTCCCACAATAGTGAATTGGACTGAGATGCTGAAGTCCTGACTGTGTCCCTGATCTGACAGCCCCTGAGACCGAAGAGGAGCCTTTTCATTGGACTTAAAACCAGATGATTGTCTCCTAGGGAATGGCTCTGGCTCGTAGCATTAGGGATGGTGAGAGAGGTGGCCGTGCCCAGATCGGCATCATTGACAACGAGAAGGATTCCCCGGACCTCATGCAGATCATGAAAACCGTGCTGGGGGAGAGGCGCGGGGAGCTCCGGAGCGCCACCCCGGACATGAAAGCGGACGAGCTGCAGAAGGCCAACGTCCGGCTCTACCAGTAAGTCTGCAGTAGGCCCCCGAGCCCAAGCTTGGAGGCTGCATGTGGCTCTCCCAAGCAGAGAATCCTTTCTTGCCCAGGTCTCTGTGACTCTTCACTCTGCTCGTTACCTCCTCTAGTGTCTACGAGAAGGACAACGATTTGGTGGTGCAGGAAATCGCCACCCGGCCCCTGACGCAAGACCTCCTCCGTCATGAGGTGAGAGACGCTTGGGCTGTGCGGAGGGTGTGACAGTCATAAAGTTTCTGGGGCAGGGACCGTCCCCTTGTGTGTATAGCACATGCCCAGTGGAGCCTTGATCCTTGCTTGGGGCCTGGAGGTGGTATGACGGTGCAGTCATGAAGATACAGTAGCACAGCCTTCATGGATTTTAGCCTGTCCAAACCATCTTTCTTCCATCCCTCCACTTGCCTTTCCTGCCATGACACAATCTGAGCAGCAGGCCACGGGAAACCCAGGTTTTGGGTCATGTGCAAACATTTATAATGTGGTTAGTTACATTATTTTTGTACGCTGGTGTGAGTGGCACTGATGTCCAGAGCAGACAGACAACCCATTCTCCCGGGGAAGCTGCTGAAGTAGGTGCTTTTATACTATCTTGCTACTGAGAGGGAGGAGCTGGTAGTAACCCATTTCATTGAGCCAAAGGGATACCCGAGGATAAAAGCACAGACAATGCCTAAGTCATTTCCCCTGAAATTTTTCAGGTAACTCTACATGGAGTCTAATAAGTTATACCAGTGTAGGGCTATGCATTGTTCATCTGCTCTGTTTGCATCAGTGTAAGAGTGTACTTTATTGGCATCCATGCAAGCATGTCATGTCTGGGCCCTTTGCAAAGAGCTGGGAGCTTCTGTATTGCAAGCTAGCCAGCGTCTTTAATGGGAACAGGCTGGAGCCACCCTTGTCCAAGATTGCCCACCCATTCCTTGATGGCTAATCATTGACAGTAGATGGATGCAGCTGTGAGGGATGGCATAACCTGCCTCACAGCCCAAGATTATGAGCCCTTGGCAGTGGCTATGATGGAACTGTGAAGAAAAAAAAATTGAGATGATATGACCACAGGAAAATTAGGTTTGCAATTAGAAGAAGGTGTCTAACTCTCAGGGCAATGAGGTTGTGGAACAGGCTCCTAATAGCAGCAGTGGGGGCAAGGACCCTAGTTTGACAAAGGGGCTTGATAAGGAACCATATGCTGTCTGAGATAGCAGGGGACTAGGTTTGATGGGGTTTGGACTAGATGACCTCTGGAGGTCTCTTCCAGCTCTGCTTTTCTATAAGTCTGTGACCCTGCAAGGCCCTTCCAGTCCATCGTTCTGACATACTTGGATGTGCTTCAAACCTATTTATGTGAATAGCCTCCTCTTCATGTATAGGTGGGAAGTTCTGGCTAAAGATGATAGAAACTTTATTCCAACTTATTCCTTCCAGCAGAAACCAGGCTGTTACAACATGCGTAGTCTCCTGTGGGGGAGTCAGCTGCCACCGGCTCCTCTATTTAGGTTGCATAAGGAGCGTTCTTTCCCCAGCCCTTTGCAGCCAGTGTGGAAAGCAAAGGCCACAGTAAGGGTGGCAGGGCACCATGCTCTGGACGTGTCACCTCTATAGAAATGACAAGGCTTTTCTCTCTTAATCACTTTTTCCCCTTTGAATAGTCCAACGCTCATCTTTTCAGCGTAGATGCAAAGTCCCTGTTGCATGCTATAATGCCATGATGCTACAAGTCTGCCAGGACTTCAGGATAGCATCATGCAGACTAACCATGGCCAAACATAAACTGGTTCTGCAGCCACAATGGCGCGTTGCTTCTATTCCAGCGCGACGCCTCTGGCTTCCATGACGTGATCCTTGAGTTGCACAGAAAAAGAGAGGTCAGATGCTGTAGTGTGCTATTACCGCTGTGTCTAGACCAGGAAGCATCCTCCCCACTTTCCATTAATATTGCAGCTACCTTTGCACCCTCACTGGAAAATGGGTCCAACATTTTCTAGTCTACATCAAAGATCAAAGGACAGCTTGGTAAGGAGGAAAGAGCCTTGCCTAACTGGAGTATTTAATCTGTTTGCTCTGTTTTGCTTCAGGACTGTCACATTTTAGACCAAGGAGGTTTTAAGATCTATGTTTGGAGAGGAACAGACTCCACCAAAGAGGAAAAGAAACAAGCCTTCAACCGAGCTCTGGTAAGCCCTCTGTTTCAAACAATCTGCTAAGGAGAGTAACTAAAAACTGGCCCAGGTTTCACTGATGATCACAGTTGAGCAACGATCAGCAGGAGCTGGCTTGTTTTCTCGTGTGATAACTGAATAGACAATTCAGGAAGAATGGGCTAAAGCCAACATTATGTTGCTTGCATGAAGTCACAGGGAACTTTTGGGAGCTTGGCCCCTATGGAAAACAGGCTGCTTATTTAGATGCCTCAGGGCCCAATCCCAGGTCTGCTGCAGTCAACAAGTCTTTTCATTGACTTCAGTTCATTTAGGAGTAAGTCCTAAACAAGAATAGGGAGTTGAGATTTGCAAAGTATCCTACAGATGTAGGGTTTGATCTTTCACCCTAGGGCAAGAAGGTCCATTCTTTACTTGAGTCAGCTAATCCAGGGTCAAAACGTTGTGGGCAGGACAGCGTGCAGTTTTCACTTGAGTCAGTAGGTAGAAGCAAAGACCACAGGAAAACGTAGCCTGTAAAAACTCAGTCTGTTAACCCAAGTCCCATGTGTGAGTGCCTTCCCAGACTCATAGCCTCTAGTACAAGGTTTCTGGGCCTGCTGAATTACACTTCAAAAACAATTTTGAAATCTTATAAATGAGTCAAGCTGAGGGTCTTTGGAGTATGGGCTAGGTTCAGCGCCTGCCGTCCAGTCGTCACACTTCTGCGTGTCTTCACTGAAGTCCTTTTGGAATCCCTCTAGGGTTTCATCCAAGCCAAGGGCTATCCTGCCACCACCAACATAGAAGTGGTAAATGATTGCGCAGAGTCAGCCATGTTCAAGCAGCTCTTCCAGAAGTGGACAGAAAAGGATGAAAGCCAAGGGCTGGGCAAAATCTACACTACTGGCAAAATTGGTGAGACCTTCCCCAGAGCCACCAAGAACTGTTCTTTGTCTCCCTTCAGCGCCGTGGATTGGGAGCTGCTGTCTGCTTTCTTGGGGAGGGAACGTCTTTCACACTGATTGTTTCCAATCCTTATTGCACATTGTTCTTTTGACCTCTATCTTCAATCTTCTTAAATCTAATCTAAAAATCAAATAAGTAGATTTTGGACCAAATTTGGCTCTCATTTACTCTGGCATAGATCTAAGGCTTCTCTGATATCAGTGGAATTATTCTGGATTTGTACCGATGTCATTATACTGAATTTGGTACATTTTCTTCTGTTAGGATGAATATTACAGTTTGTTGGTTCAACATGGAAAACATTGATTTGACCAACAATAGATGTTGAAGCTGGAACGAAATAGGTTTAGTTGCACAGATGGTGAATGTTTTTTATCAATGACAGGTAGCAATCTCCCTGTGATTTTCTTTCTTTCTCTCTTTGTGCTGAACGTTGAAAATGTAACCGTGTTAAAACGGAGCTAAACAGCCTGAAAACAAACATGAATCTTTTTTTAAGGTTAGTATAATTTTGGTATAGTATAAAAGTTAGGATTTTTACGGTTAGTATCATTTTAAATGGAACTCATTGCGGCTAATCAAAGTTCACATTTTTGAAAATGCAGTATGATTGCCTAATGTTGTCCCAGAAGTCAATTATCACCCAGATCTTAGGTAGTAAACAATAGGATATCTGAGCTCTTAATCAACAGATGCTTCCTTACTTATGGCGTGACTGTTTTGAAATAATGATAAGCTAGGTTTTTCTCCTGTCTATAAGAATTGTGTGTATATGTGAATCTGTGTGCATTATTTATGCTGTATGCATTTGCTGTGGTTACATGTGCAGCCAAGGTGGATCAGGTGAAGTTTGATGTCGCTCAGTTACACGCCAGACCAGAGTTGGCTGCTGAACAGAGAATGGCAGACGACGCCTCCGGGAAAGTTGAGGTGAGAAGCACTTTCCAGACAACTTTCTCACCCGCAGGAAGCAGTTCTTGGGGCATCTCCAAGCAGACTGCCATTTAACAGGCAGCAGCTGCTTCACAGACCTGGTGGCATCGTGCCCTGAGGCACGACGACTCCCTGCAAACTGTAGATATTCAAACAGTCATTGTACATTGAAATACACGTGTATTGTTGTCAGGGGATGAGGGACATTTTAGCTCGACAAAGGAGACAGTAAGTTCATTCACTTCTTTCCAGTAAGGCAGATGGGAACATGATAGATAGGCTGAGGTTTGCTGGAAATCACGTAGCCAAAACCAGAATAAAGCACCAGAGAATCAAAGGGTTGCATTTTGCATAGACACTCCAGCTTATGCTCCAGCAGGTTTGAGAAATGGCTGCAGTGCAGTCACATACGTGTCTATCACATGAACGCTCGCTCCCTACCCCCACACATGCACACAAACACAATCCCACGCTCCTCACTGTGGCATTTCTCTGTAGGTGTGGCGGATTGAAGAGCGGGAAATGCGGCCAGTGGATCTCAAGATGTATGGGCAGTTCTACGGAGGTGACTGTTACCTGGTCCTATACACCTACCTGAAATCGGGCAGACCTCATTACATTATCTATATGTGGCAAGTAAGTAAAAACCAAGCAAGCGCTGAGCTTGATGCATGTCCATTTGAAATACCTACCCCCCAAAATACAAAAAATCCCTAGCACACAGACAGAGAGCCCCTGTTCTTCTTGGAAGAGCGTGTTCACTTCCAAGGACCCCCCAGGCCATGTCTGCACTGCCCCCAAACCACCCAAGGGAATCCTGCTGTGAAGCAGAACATCCAGATGTGCAGAATCCCCAGGCAGGTGCATCGTGGTGCGACGGATGTGCACCAAGAAGACCTTTGTCTTGACTATGCTTATTGGTATTGTTCAGTGGGGTGTAAGGTGGCAACGTGGCACCCACTCAGGATGCAGCATGCATGGGCCTCACTGCAGCCCATTCTAGCCACTGTGCTTTGCAAGTGCAGAGATGCCCCCACTGTCCCAGATCCCTGATGGTCCCCTGGCGTGTCCTCCTGCCTCATTCTACACAGAGTTTATGCATTTCATGGTTGGAGGCGGTATCACTAGGATGGTTGGAGACCGGCAGATCCCATCTGTGCAGGACGATGAACTAGACTATTCTAATCGGGGCTGTCCAGCTTCTACACGTTCAGGGGCTGGAGGCCCCATGGGCTGCACCAGCAGACACATGCCCGTGGACCCCTCCAGGGCAACTGTGGGACCCTCAGGCCTCACACCATGCAGATGCCCCCGCTTTACTGTTGCAATGTGTACCTACACCCTCCCCCCTGTTTCAGTGCATGCCTGCATGGGCCCTCCTCTCCCACCCCTGCACCTTGTGCTCACTCCCCACTGCTATACTGCACACCCCTGCAAGCCCCCACCCTTTACCACTGCCAGCCCCCCCTCCATCACTGCATCATGACCCCATGCAGCCCTAGACTCCCTCTGAGCTTTCCCAGCCAGAGCTCCCTTGGAGCTGTAGAGGGGAGCATCAGCCAGGCAGGAGCCCAGGAGCTGCAACTTAACCCCTCATGGGCTGCCGGTTGGACAGCCCTGCTCTAAATTTCCCTTCAAACCCTAGGATTCTGTGGAAATATGACTTTTTCTTTCCACTTCTCAAAAATGGGACCTGGTTCTCGACTGCCTTGTACTTTGCATTAATGTATATGCCAAGTGAAGGCAGGTGTGCAGTTGGACACTGCTGCACACCAGAGGTAACTGCGGGAGTCCAAAGCTGCACAGGAGCAAAAGACAATGGTATTTAATGGAGGGGAGAATCAAGCCTGTGATACATTTCTGGACTGCTCTTACCAGCACGCTCAGCACTGCGGAGTCCAATAGTTGTACACCAAACCTCAGGATATCGCATGCTTTTTTCCTTTAAATCCTCAGCTTTCGGAGTCATGGAAAAATGTGAGAATCTCTGTTCTCATGCTTGGTTTTTTTGTACAGCAAGTTATTATCCCACTGGATTGAACAGAAAAACTTAAGGATGCAATTCAAAAGGCTGAACATTTAAAAGAGCCCAAATGTATTATGTTAAAAAATTCCTGGTTGTAAAACTAGTCTCACGAAGACAGGCTCTTAATTGATCAATGCCTGGGGCTGACCAACCATTACACAGGCAGGGTGTGATGAGACCTTTTATCTCCTGTAATGTGATACGAGGTATCTCTCTTTGGACCCTAGGGCCGCCATGCCTCTGTGGATGAAGTCACAGCCTGTGCCCTCAACGCCATTGAGCTGGACAGAAAGTATGCAGGTGAACCCGTGCAGGTCCGGGTGACGATGGGCAAGGAGCCGCCCCATTTCCTTGCCATCTTCAAGGGCATTCTGATCATTTATGAGGTAAGAGGGCTTTGAACCTATGAACAGGTGAAGGCAGTGAACACCTGTGGGAAGGGGAAGGGTTTGGGATGGCACATGGAGAGTCCTGGGATACACTTAAGAATGGGAGCTTTGAGTGGCTAAACCTTAGGTTATGGTGCAAACATTACAAATGGTCTAACCAGGCAGGTTAAACTGAGGCATGCAGAAATGAAGAATGATATTTTAAAAAATCTGCAGCATTGGTGTAGCACTTGAATGCAGTGGGAGAGCTCGGCTGAGTGCAGTTGAAAATCCTGCCCAGTGTGATTTGCTCCTACTTCTGTGGGAAAGCTGAGAAATAGAGCTATCAGGATCCTACATAGGCCCCATCACTATGGAATCAGCAGGTCTTGAATACAGCTGGTGAGGATTTCCATTTTGTGGGAAATGTCTACATTTCTACGTCTTGAATTCTGCATTCACAAAGCGTTATTGATAGATGGTCAGGGGCTGGAAGGGACCTCGCAACATCATCGGGTCCAGCCCCCTGCACTAGGCAGGAAAGACACTTTAGAGCCAAACGCTTTAAAAAAGACAGAAATTCAGAGGGGGGGAAATCAATTTCAGATTTTTAAAAAACTTTTGAAATGTCATTTTCCATTTTTATATTTCTTCTTCCTTTGTTCCAAGACAAAGGAATGTGACTGTTATTCTTTTTCATCTAGACTGGTTTGGGGTTTTTTTGTAGGAAGTTTTATCAAACACTTTCCCCCCAAACAAACAAACCCCAAACCAAATCTGTTTGGGCAAGAATTCTCAGACCAAATGTAGCTACAACTTGGATCTGACAACTCACACGTCTATGCTGTAGCCTGTGGCTAAAGGCTTCCTTTAAAACAATTAATAAGTGTACAGAATCATAGAAAATGCAGGTTGAAGGGACCTCAGGAGGTCACATCTAGTGCAACCCCTTGCTCCAAGCAGGACCGGCCCCAACTAGATCATCCCAGCCAGCACTTTTCTAGCCGAGTCTTAAAAACCTGCAAGGATGTAGCTTCCACCACCTCTCTGGGTAACCTCTTCCAGTGTTTTACTATCCTCCTAGTGAGAAAGTTTTTCCTAATATCTAGCCTCAACTTCCCTTGCTGCAACTTGAGCCCATTGCTCCTTGTTCTGTCATCTGCTGCCACCGAGAACAGCCCAGCTCCGTCCTCTTTGCAACCCCTCTTCAGGTAGCTGAAGGCTGCTATTAAATCCCTCCTCAGCCTTCTCTTCTCCAGATTAAATAAGCCCAGTTCCCTCAGTCTCTAGCCAGCAGCAGTACAGGGATGAAGGCAGCAAGAGGTGAGGTGGGGAAGGGGAACAGGAATGGCTTCAATTTTAGGAAAGGACACCCATTAACCTATAGCCTCTAATGTACCATTTTGCGTGCTGCCTTAGGTATGGGAAACAGAGAGTGCAGCATCTTCCTTCTGCATGTCAAAGTTGGCTGGAACCTGCCTCTTTTGCCTGTATTACTCTGGGCCCTGAATTACCACCAATTGCCAGTAGCAACTGGGCAGTGGGCTGGCGGTGCAGAGCTCTGGGGCCTGGTCCAAAGTCCACTGCAGTGACTATAAGGGCTCACGCTAACTTTGGGGTTTTGGACTTTGGACTGAGCCTGTGAAACCTCCATTCACTCAGGCAGCACACGGGACAGGAGTGCCACGTCTGTCTGTCTCACCAGCACTCTTGGCTTCTGGATCTATCGCCCATCACGCCTCACAGTACAATTTGCCTCTTTTTAAAGGGGGGCACAAGTCGCGGTCGACAGAGCGAGCCTGAACCCACAGTCCGCCTCTTCCAAGTGCGGGGCACAGATGAGTTTAATACCAAGACCATCGAGGTGCCAGCTCGGGCCTCCTCACTCAACTCCAACGACGTCTTCCTGC